>NC_139627.1:36501951-36649451 GCF_964638095.1 Poromitra crassiceps | reverse complement strand
AGTCTGGCTTGAGCGACTAACAGGAAGTGTAAACACAATCGGAAATTCTGATTGTGTTTACACTTCCTGTGACTCATAAACCTAGTCGGACTCATAATGTGAGTCAAACTAGGTTTGACCAGGTGAGTCAGACTAGTTTGAGCAGGTAATTTGAACAGGAAGTCATGACACAGTGGGTCAAGTTGGCGGGGCTACAGAAGGGAAATATTTGATCATGTTTAGTCTATACTTCGTCCTGACTTCTATTCGTATCATTACAGTATCGTTACACCCGTTTTCAGCTCAGACCAAGCAGTGAAAGCAGCTTTTAAGCCGCAGTGCAAATGCAGCCTCAGGGTGAATAAATAGCCCAGAACAGTACTAGCACCGTGCACTACCATGTAGAGAGTTTATTTTAGCGCAGGGAATCTAATGGCTATTTTCCTATTGACCTCTAGCGGTAATTACCAAGTGAAGACCCCAAACGTTCCCGATCTGCATCTTTATATGCATGCACAGTGGCAGCAGTGTGATTATTGTAAGCTAAACACAATTTATTTATTGTGTTTATATTTTAAAGGCATTTAAACTCAGCCAGCACATGTGATACATACCACAGGTCCTTAGCCAAGTTACTTATTTATTATCAGTCTACCATATACCATGCTTCTGTAAGGTGTCAGCATCTAGAAAGGGAAATACCATTTTCAAAAGTATTGATCAGGATCACGGTGTCATAAACAGATGTGTGTCATTTATTCTGCTGAAAATAATCAGTGAACTGAGAACACCAATCCAGAGGTTAGAGTGAATCAGATTTGTGTAAATGTCAAATCTGTGTTGTAGATACCGATCGATAGAAGCAGACCTTTGGCTCATTCTTTTCTTGGCGCAGGTTTAATTCAATATTCACAGTGAATTCCTGGGTAATTGCTCTTGATAGCTTGACAATGAGCTTGCACAGATGTTGGTTTGTTGCTTCTGAATGCATCAAGTAATGTTAATATTTGATGTTGTTTTGACAGGTTCAGTGATATGTGATACTCCTGTGGTGGTGGTGGTGAGTGGTTAGTGTGTGTGTGTGTGTGTGTGTGTGTGTGTGTGTGTGTGTGTGTGTGTGTGTGTGTGTGTGTGTGTGTGTGTGTGTGTGTGTGTGAGAGAGAGAGTGCATGAGACTGCGAGTGCCTGCATAGACATATCACATATCAACTCTTTAAATACAGCATCTATTATTTTATCAATATACAAGAAAGACAAGAAAGAGATATGGTCATCTACTTTTCAGGAAGTTTCGAGGCGAAGGAAATACTAAAACGTTGGTAAAATCGTGATAATACAATTAACTTGAAGGTTTATTGAGCCTGCGTGAAGCAAACACTCAATGCAAATCCCAATAACTGCAAGACTGAGCAAATGCCAAGGGACTGTTTGCAGTGATATTTGATGGATTTCTCCAGAAATGGCGATTAATAACGAAGATGATGAAGTTACTATCTGTCTTGCTGGAGGCTGGAGGCTGGGAGAGGGAGCAGGGGGGCTGCTTTGGCATGGTATTACAGTCCTCATTTGCATATGTCACTCAGGATCTTATTGCACTGGAAGCGGGAATGTGAAATGCCATGATAACACGAGCAGGTCTGTGTGTGTTTTCAGATTTTAGGATGTGGCACGATCAAAGCCAGAATATACATTTGAGCGGGATGGCCCCCCCAAAAAGTTTTTTTTGGGGGGGGGATTAAAAATTACAGTTCATTAACTTTATCTACAGTGTCATTCCAGGAGCAGCAGCCAGCTGGTAAGGTCTTGTTTATCCAACACCACAGGCGTTGCCGCCTGTCCTGGCTCGCCTCTGTTGGGTCACTGAACACCACACAGGCAGCAAGGTCCTATCTGACAGGTGTATGATCCAGAAGAGCCCTCTCACCTTGTTGTGTGCCTTCGCTCGCCACAGATGTCTAATGTTGCCATGGCGATGTTGTATGTGTCACTTGGCTTCCAGCTGGGTGGATGGCCCTCTGCTCTTTAGCAATGTCACTTCTATAGTTAACAGCAATCACCCCTGTCACTTACCGCTCTAATTATCAAGGGGGGGGCAAAATGTCAACGTGGCTCTGCTCACACTGTAGAGTCCCTCCTGTCGCAGCGTCCACATCTATTCAGAGGACTCGCGCGTGCTGCCGTCATCTTCACTTGTAGTTTTTCTCCATTCCATCTGTTGGAAACAAGTGTCAATAAGAAGACCGTTTTGACATTAATATCGATCATCTTTCAAGTGCAAAAGTAAATTTTGAGAACCATGATTATTCTACATTGTTAAAATAAAGGTCCAGTCAGCACGTCCGATTGACCTTCTCCTATTGTATTTGCTGACTGGAGTAGCTCTGTATTTGATCCAATAATACCCAGCTTTTGCAGTCACATTTTGGCACTTACTTTGCTACAGTATCACAGTTACATCTCTCATAATAACACGCGTGTAAGAGTAACAGCAACACTGTGGCAATTGGATTGGTCTGCACTTGGGCGCACATCAGCAACATCTCAACTAGAGAAGCAATGTGACTGTGTGTACACAATCTCATCAGTGGTCGTTTCACATCTTTGGAACGGAGTAGCAAGGAAGGTCTTTTGAAATGCTAGTGCACAATTTGGGGATTCAATCTGACAAGATGCTATACATGTAAGCTCAAAGCTGTGGTGGTGGCTTCTGACGTACAGGACAATCCTCTACCAGGTGCAGGGAGCAGCTTGCACCTCCAGTGCCACCGGACCCCGAGTGTTGACTCCATTGCTGACAGCTGAGCTGGCCTGACCCATGTGGTTAGACATTTGGTGAGGTTGACAGTAACTGGGACCTACTCCATAAAGATGCCTGCACTGAGATGCCTTCTGTCTTACTTGTAACCCCTGACACATCCACAGGAAGGCTTTAACTTGTGCATCCCATCTGTGGCCGGCCGCGGAGACACACTGCCTGTACAAGGGACACGCAACTACACACCGATGCTGATGCTGTGCATAAAGACAGAAGCCCATATAGAAATATAATATTCTGACGTAACGTTACGGTAACAGTATTTAAAATAAATCTCAAACCTATGTTGTGTATATGCTCAAATTTCCAAAATGCATACATTTGACCCCACCCCATATGTTCAGATTAATACATATATTAATTTGATGAATATATTTATGTAAAATATGTATGTTTCAATAACAATCAGTACATGTTTTATTTTCTTTAAATATACTGTATGCATCAAAGTAATATTTGTACATATGTACAAATAATATAATAATATGAAACATGTAAAAAAAATTTTTTTTTTACTTTGTCTTTTTACAGCTTACCTATATGCAAATACTTTATATGTTCACAAATACATACACTAGAACGAACAAAGAAAATGTACCGTATGTCAGCATACAAAACACTGTCAGAAACCCCCAAAAAGCCAAAGCAATGCAATGCAATGAATATGTGCCAAGTGTTTAGAATGCAGCTGGGCTCCATGCAGGTCAGGCCCAGCCAGCTGCTCATGAATACAGTTGTAATTCAGAGACAGAGGAAGTTATGTGTGCTGAAGTTTAGGAAAGCTCAAGGTCACTCTCTGTTCATTTGCACTTCCTCACATCGCTTTCCAACCTTTGCCTGGCCTTGCTGCTGACCCCCCTGTTCTACCCCTGCGCCCTGGCACACCCATATGACACTTAGGCTATTTTATTTCATCTTCCTTTGAACCAACTTGTTTTTATGCTCTTATTACATTTGAGAGAGCCATTGTGTTGAAAGTAAATACTTTATTCTGCTTGGCTTGCTCCTATCTTTTTCATCTAAGGGCAGGCAGGGTTATATGTAAAAAAAAAAAAAGACTGTTGCACTCTCTGGTTGTTGTTTACTTTGCAGCATGGTTAACCTGCAACACTAAAATCAGGCAAATTAAAGCTATATCGATACACATATTATCATCCATCAATGGCAGGATTGGTTCATTTTTTCCAATTAGCGCTTTCCATTGATTTATGAATCAGATAGGTAGGCAATTATTGTATCATTAACTGGATCCTCATTAGATAGAAGTATGAGGAATTAAAGTATAATAGTATCAAGTCAATCCCTGAAATATGTTTAATCTATTAGCTCATTTGGGAAGAGCAGATATCTCATAGCTAGTCGGAGCAACCAACAAACAAAAGAACAAAAAGTTTGTTCTATTTTTCCTTATATATGACCCAAGTAGGTGATGTTGTTGTTTTTGTTGTTTGTGTTTTGTCTGTGTACTATACAGTATGTCCAAATGAGCTGTCTACGGGGAGCAGACCAAAGTGCTGGAGGACCTGCTAAGAGCGAGCTAGTCAGAGACGAGCGGCTGCACCGGCATCAGAAGCCACCGGCTAGCAGGTAAGCTCCACTCCTCAAACTACCTCGTCTGGCAAAGTCTCTGTTTCTCTAATTATATATGTTCACGACGGATCAGATTGCCGGAAGCTAGACAACAAACGAGTATCCCGATCCATCATACCTGGAGTCGTGTACCTACCGTGTCTATCATGGACGTTCTGTATGGAGAAATACAAAAGAGGCACCGGCCAGATCTTAGGTAAAGAAGAGAGTAGCTAGTTTCATGAGAGTGGAAACACAGCAAGAGGATAGGCAGAAGTAAATGCCTGGATGCTTAGTAATGAGCACTACGTTGCCTGAATGCTTAGTAATAGCACTGTTTTCAAAGGCATACTTAGTCTTTGTCTCCACTCTCACTTGCTTCATCCTCCCTGTCTTTGTCCATCTTCAGCAGAAAGAAAAATACTCTGCATCAGAGAGGAGGATGGCATCCAAAAATAACATCTCCTTGTGATCATTAAGAAGAGAAAGTGGAGGAACAGCTGTTTACAACAAAATAAACACATTAACCGACGCACTGCAGTGTGCAATCACAGAGGCCCAAAAAGACAGCTGCCAGGCGTTCATCACAAAGACTTTCATCTTCTCTTGCATTCGTTCTTCCAACTTTCCACAGCTATCTGCTGTGTCTTCTTCTACACCTCCTTTCAGTGTCACTACTACACCTTTACTATCACTTTTTACTCACATATAATAGTGTTGGACTGCTCAGACAAATAAATTCACATTTGGAAAAAATATTAGATGATGTTATAACATATAGAACATTATGTGAAAGCAACTCAAAGTTACTCAAAGAATCTAAATGGCTATAGCTTTTAGCACTCATTCCGAACCATCACAATCCGTCACCTCTTTAAAATAGCTCACAGGTGTCATTTCATTATTGTTCCATTGATGCACTAAAATGTTATGCTCAAGACTTTTTTGGTACATGAGGCAATTGTGAACCCTCATGTACAAATTAGCCTATTTGTAAAAAAAAAAACATGCAATTATTCTTTTGTAGTTGGTTGATTAGTCCAGAAAGAAAAACCGCAGATTTACAAGTTCCCCAGAGCTGCAGAGAGCAGGGGTGCTCTTCTGCACAGAGGAAAATTGCTCCTGGAGGAAACGCAGGAAAACGACGGACAACAATGACAGACGAGGAAGAGGATGGTCTCTTTCGCGGAGTGATGCTTAATTACATATGAAGGTGTCATTTGGAGCCCATTGTGTTGCCTGGCTGTTGTTGGCAGACCTCAGCACAATGTGTTGACTTTCTCCTTCCTTTCTCTCGCGTTCTTCATTTGATTCTTTCTTTCTTCCTTCATTTTGAGGGCTCCACAGCACAACCATTTTGACCCTGTATAATTTCCTCCCTAATCAGCCTGTTCTCTCTTTTTGTGGCAAAGCTTTCATCAAGCGTCTCACTGCCTCGACCAGCCACAAATGTGTTATTCTGACAGAAGAAACGCAAAAAAGCATGCAATTAGTCCCAGGAGACCTGTCCCTCCTTCCCCCCGCTCTGCTACAGCTGCAGAAAAGAGGGCACCATTCCAATCACGCACCCTCCTCCCTCCTCCTTTCTCTTCTTCTCTGTGTGCTGGATAATGAGATCACCCAGCCCTACCATAATGACAGTGCACGCCAAAGATGGTTTATATGAGTGATCTGTAATGTACACTATAGAAACACACTCTGCTGTTCTTTCCCTCCACAGAAACATCGATGATTGTGATGAATAATGAGGTTTTACGCTCGCATAATTGCATCTGTCATTTGTAAAAAAGGTCACACTTTGAGGTGTGTCATCCAAATATAACATGTAAGGCTGATTCTTTGTATTATTTGGCACTTAATTAAATGTCAGATAGAAAGAACAAAAGTAACTTTCCCCCCTGGATTATACACCACCACAGAGATGAGTGCCTTTATTGCTTTTGTCCCCTTCCCTGAGTAAAGTACCTTTTATTGTATGGTGAGGCATGCTCTGTGTGTGAGTGTGTGTGTGTGTGTGTGTGTGTGTGTGTGTGTGTGTGTGTGTGTGTGTGTGTGTGTGTGTGTGTGTGTGTGTGTGTGTGTGTGTGTGTGTGTGTGTGGTAGAGGAGGGAGTGCAGAAACTAAACTTATATACAGTAGTCTAGTCAAGTTTATAGCTCAGCCAATCTGAGACGACAGATTCAATGACTGGATGCCGCCGCAGACAATAAGTATAACAATAACAACGTGAATAAGGCCATTTCAAAGGAACTTTAAAAGGTGAAAAAGGAAGCGGTGGAAAGAGTTGGCTACAGCATCAAAAAGCACTGGCTTCTAATGCAATTAGTTTTCTCCTAAAACTTGCGTTCAATTAACCAGCATTATGTTCCGAAACAGGAGTGAACGCCATGTGGTTTTTACGTCAGATTAAAAATAGGTGGTCATTATTCACCAGGTAGCCTGTCGACAGTACAGTGACCTATCATCTGAGCAACACTCTTGTTACTTTGTAACATGATGAAATAATTGCTACAGCTATATAAACCCAGTTTAGTGTGGTCTCACTTGCCACTTGAACATGAAGAGACAGATTGGAGAACGGAATGTATATTATGGATAAGTCAGGGCCAGACTCTTTCATTTGGGCAGTCATCCCACTCCAACAGATATCAAGGGACATTATTTGACACCATTCATAAGCAGAAAATAGAGCCCCAGAAACACGGCCATTCTGTAACTGTAACATTATCTCAGTGAAATGTATTGAGGGTGATGTGGCCCTAGTTAAGCACCAGGCACTGGTCTGGTCCCCACATAACAAGGCTAGGCTAAAGTTTAATATGTTTTAATGAGCTTGTGTCCCACGGTGTCTGAATTTGTATAACCCCTATATACCCCAATATATTAGATAAGGAGACAAAGAAATATGTTAATATACCCGGGGCAGCCATCCCACTCAGTCTAAAGAGGCTCTGGGCAGGTGGATACTTGCTTGGCTGGCACCCTCAAAAACCGTGATTAATGGAGCTATACAAATAACTTATGTGCAGGACTAGAGGCCTCACACAACTCCTCCCTTCCACACCTCCAGACATTCATCTCAGTCTGTACACACTCCATCTCCTCCCAGTTCTACACCCACATAACACCGCCCCCACTTATCTGCCAGAAGGATGTGATGAAGCAACTAAATATAGGCTATACTGTAGGGCCATATGATTTCCGCAAAATGGAAAAAACGGATGGAATCATGGAATTTGGTAATAAAAATAGAAACAACTGTAAAACATGGAATATTGCAGATTTTTCCATAATTTGGCTGAAATTGATAAAAGGCCTAATTATCAAAATAAGTAGATCTAATTACCATAGTAACCTAAATGATTTCATAATTGTAAAATAGGCCTAGAGAAATTATTCATCTTTCGATTGGGGTGTTTTGAGAGGGAGGTCGGCCTTCCGTGGGACGCTTAGTGCACCTCACAACTTAGTTTTCACCTTGAGCAACATGTCGAAGAACCAATGTCTGAGAGAGCCAAGTCGTAAAAAAATATATACGTAGGCTATATATATATATTGTAGCGACTCAGGGTTTGACATGTCTGTGGGGATTACGACGTTACGTGAAGGCAGCATAGACGCTGTTAGTGCCACTTCCTTCCTGTCTCGTGGCAGGAGTCAGTCTGGATATGTGAGCGAGCTGACTGGTCGTGTGTGGAGCTAGCAGCGAAGCTACCGCTAGGAGCTGTATGTGAAGCCAAGAATAAAAGCCTGTACCAACGATAAGTCTCCGGTTCCTTGGGCGAATACCCGATTCGCTACAATATATATACCTCCTAACCCCTAAATTAAAATTTAAATGAAAAAAACGGAATTTGGAAAAAAATAAAACGGATTTCATATGGCTCTACTAAGCCACTTCTTAACATGCAGTGGAATCCGGTGGCTCAGTGGTAGAGCTGTCGCCTCGCAGTCAGAAGGTCCTGAGTTCGATTCTCGCCTGGGACACTGTGGGCGCTGTGGTTGTGTTCCCCCCCATATCTTCAGTGCCTACTGCCCAGGTGGGGTATCTCGTCGTAAGGGCCTTTCTGTCTGTGTGGAGTTTGCATGTTCTCCCCGTGCTCCCCCAGGGGGGTTCCTCCGTATATAACCCCCCCACTAAAAACATGCAGAAGATCAGATCGTCATCGTCATCCGACCAGTGACGACAACATCCGAAGTCGGTCCCCGGGCGCTGTACGAGAAAGCGACCACTGCTCCTGGCCTGCCCCAGGAGGAAAGGACAAAGCCAGGATGGGTTAAATGCAGAGGACAAATTTCACCGGCCACCGTCAGCATGTGTGTGTTGTGGCCCTCCGTGCATGTGTTGTAGTGTGTTGTGTGACAATAAAGACGGGCTGCCGTCTGAAAAAAAATGTTTAAAAATCGTTTAAAAATCCGTATTATAACCCGCTCCTAGCCGGTTGGCCTGCATGTTAAACAACAATTAGCTGGCCTACGCGCACTCCCGCGAGTCCATATCATATTCATCTCGGTCGCTGGTGTAGGATCCGGATTAGCGCAAAAGCGCCTGCTGTTTAACTCTGGCAGGTCATGATCCAGATCATCTCGCTGTTATGTGTGAGTGGGCGCGACCATTAATGTCCCATCATTATTTTCATGAATGGACGTAGCGTTAGTTACATGGCTGGATTATTTGGAAGAGAGCCAATATAGGTGAGTAAACAACTAAAAGTTGAATCCCCCATCTGCCAGTTTAAAAATGCAACAAGAGAGATGATAGCCTACTAGAGTTGCGCGATCTTGACCTCAGTCAGTCAATCGCCAGCCTTTGACATTGCCAATACATGATGTCATTGCGCAAACACATGGCTATATATTATATGGATGTTAACGTCGATATTAATTAGCTTCAGCTGCGCTCTTGCTGTAGGCTACTTTGCTAACTTAGCATCGATGCTAGCGGGACTTACCCAGCTATCGTCAGTGCCTGCTTTTACTGCTGCTTGCTGGTAATAATCCCATCATTCCCATATCAGAAAAAGTCTCCAGATTTGTCGCTAACGTTAGTCTCTTCTGAGAAGTTTTCTCGAGTTGGATGCAGCCAAGTCTATTGTGTGATGAGGCAGCCATTTGAGGCAGGCAGTGTTGTGTGACTGAGCATCCACACTGCGGAGAGAGGAGAGGAGCTGACTGACTGACAGCCTATGGACCCTCTGTTAAAACGGCATGTTTATGAATGGAGTTTGGTTACAGATTCACTAAAGCTGTTTCCTATCACATTTCTTGTTATCGATACATGCTACCGCCCACTGGCAGAAAAAACGGCTCATATCCAGTTCTTTCTAAACAAAGACCCCTCATGTTTAAAAAGGTAAAACCGGAAAATATGCCTCCACGTGACCTCCATCTATGTGCTATCAGTCATAGATAGAGGTCACGTGGAGGCTGGGTTTACCCAGGCTAACCTAGACCTACTCTTACACATCATCATACATCTATGATATTCATGCACCCTTGTGAATCAAATCACACATACCCATTTAGTTTATTATGATAGAGGACAAAATTGATAGTAGCCTACATCATTTCCTTTCTGTCAGTTTAAAAACGAGAGGAAACTCACCAGTCACCACATGAAACAACAGGGTGCAGCCCATGGTGCAGCCTTGACCATTGGTAGGCGGTGTTACCCATCACAAATTTTAAGGTTTCATTTCAACACCTCAGAGCTGAAAGTCCGTTTGTCAAAATATAACAGCCAAGCCTACCTCATTCCTCATCCACTGGTGTTCACAAAACGATGTGAGGAGCAACAAGTGTCCTGCTGTTTGTTTTACGTGGTTTCTAGTTGACATGTTGAACTTGCGGCTTGTGAACACACCTCCCAGCAGGCTCTCTCAGCGGTAGTTTTTGGATTGGATAGAATTCTGGTAGAGAAACATGGGAGACGACTTGGGTAATGAGTGGTGGAAACATGAAGGTAATTCGGCTATCTTGTTCAACTCTGTAACTGGGAGATTTAGGTGTATCTTCTTTGACTGAAGATGGAAAACTAGCTAGCGTTAACTCTTAGCTTGCCGTTGCCACAAGACGAGATCCTTGCTGTTTGTTGCTTAGCCTTATGCCTTAGCTGTATGCTAACGTTAGTTAGCAAGTCAGTTGCTAATTTGCTTGGCATTTAATAGTCGCCAGACAAGTTTCTATACTAACGCTATAGTTTAACGTTACCGTTGTTTTTGCTAAGCTGGGTAACGCACCGCAGTGTAACTTCGGCTGGTGTAGGTTAACGTTAACGTAAAGCACGGGTCGTTCACATTGCACACATGACATGTAGCTACTAGCTATATAAACACATGATGTGACGCTCAACCACGTGGGGGGGAGAGGTGGATCCCAGAGATGACTTGTGGTCGTTGAGTTTAACGGGCTGTGCTTTGCTGTGCTTGCCATGCTTAAATTGTGCCTTGCTCACTGAGCTATGTCGATGGCCTTGCCCAAGTGCTCCACACATAACTTTCTGTATCTAGCGTTAGTTGATTTGTAGAGGACGCTGCCTGCTCCCCATGCATTGTGCATACCAATAGAGGGCAGTGCTGTGCTTTTTGACTTGATTGTGTCTGACATCAGCAGAGCAGCGATTAAAATCAAGACTGGATCACACACACACACACACACACACACACACACACACACACACACACACACACACACACACACACACACACACACACACACACACACACACACACACACACACAGTCCCGATACGTGCTGTCCTTTGGTGGAGAGATATTATACATTCTGGTAGAACCTACTGAATGGTAGGAAGCACCGAAGCAGCATATTGTTATACTGTCATTCCCATAATCAAGTCAAGTCAAAGTTTATTTATATAGCACATTTACACTAACCTGACGCTGCCAGATCGATGAGTTTGCTTCAAATATCTGTTTCACAAACAACATCCATCTGGATTCGGCCAAGCTACATTGCTGAAGAGGGCGGTCACTTTTTTCAAGCTACTAGGCAGGTGATTGGATGGACCGTCTGTCTGTCACCGTCTGGGCTTGCCAGCGCCAACCAATCAGATCGACTTCCCTTCATGACGTAGCAGCGCCTGATCAGCTAGGACTACAATTGCTAATAGTTAGCATGGAGGTCGCAGATTTTTTGCTGTTTTGTAAGGTGAATATTGGGTGCAACCATTGACTATTCAATTTGCCAAAAGAAAGAAGAATTACTGCAGATGTCTGACTGAGGATGAAGTGCAGGTAGGCCATTTTGCACGTTAAATGTAACTGATTGGATTAACTGATGTTACGCTAACGATAGCAACATTTGGAGGTTGGGGTGCTACGTCTGATGATTGATGATTAATGTTAACAGCGATTCATTCATAACACATATCGTTGTTCGTTTCTTCAGGGAACTGATGACACGATATGACACCGAGTGGCACGCACCCTGGACGGCTAACGTCATGGAGACGCAACGCTCTCTAGCCTTTATGATCATGGCAACAACCAAATGCTTTGATACAATATAATGATTTAACGCTACTATTTAACTGGTGAATTTTAGCATATGTGTCAGTGGAATGGTAGATATTTACGCATGACTGGAGAATGTTATTTGCTTACTTTTGTAATAATAAACTAAACGGAGAAATGACGGCCGTGTGTGGTGTTGTTGTTACATAATCTGCTGGTCTTGAGGCATGATTGGGTCAAATGATAAGACGATGTAAATGCATAAAGATGTTGTCAGATGAATCTGCGAAAGGGAGCTGCCTGGAGCCCAGAGGACGTCAACAGAGAAGAGGAAAAACACCCTGGTTACACCATGCAGCATGTATTTGGATATAATCTCTAACTTTAAGAATGGTTCCTTGTTGATATACCGTATTCCTAGTATTGGCTCCCATGACGTTTGTTTACCCCCTATCTAAAGTACAAGTGCAAAATCTTAAGCTACCGGTATGTTCTATCGATAAACCAATTTCTCGAATAACAGCTCCAAAATATCAGACATATAGGACTACTATATGCTAGAGCTATATTCACACTTCACAGTATAATTTATGCAAGCGGGGGAAAATATCAGATAAACTGATTGTTGTATTGTATCCTGAGATCTTTAATCTCGCCTGTATAACATAATATGTCACTCGGACACCAACGTGAGTTAACGTGGTTTATTAAACAGCAGCCAACATTCCAATCATAGCAGAATACACTTCAGCTAGCAGTAAAGGGACAATACATCACACTGATCTTTGCAGTTCTGTGTTGATTAGCTAATAATTCAGTGGCATTTTGATTAACGTTATGATTTATTTCGATTTGGAACAAAAATGATGGTTTAACAGATTGCATGTTTACTGGGCTGTGGTGAGAGTGAGAAGGGCTTTGTGTTTGTGTGACTTGCGTGAATGGCTAGCCGTTAGCCATTACAGCCTTACAGCTAATAAGTTATCCCAGCCTAGCGGTCTATCTCCCCAAATTCTACAACAATGTCTTGTTTACTAACGTTCATAGTTGATAACATTACAGCAATACAGTTACGGTTTCGTACTCACTGTAAGATCAAGTGTTTAACGTTTATGTTAGCTTATTGTTTTGAATAGAATGTTTGACTAGCACACTGGAGCTAGCCTCGGTAGCCGCCGCCATGTTGAATAGTGAAAGAACTACAAACGCAGAGGCGCCTCTCGGTGGCGTCACACCCGGTCTCGCCTAAAGCCCGCCCCTAGCTCACGCTGATTGGTGCGCCTGTGTGGCGGCCGGTTTGAATGCATCTCTGAGGCCAGGGCCAGACTGAGGTGGATTGTGAATTTGTGGAACAATGCCGCCCCCGTCTGGTGGAGTCAGGCTACATTTACACAACCACGGTTGACCAAAGTGCTGAACAGCCAATCACAAATATCAAATAGACACATACAGTTGGTCAAAAATACTATAGGAATAAGAAGAACAATACACATAATAGCCTAGGCACAATAAAAGTAAGGACAAGGGAGACAACCCGAATTGAAATCTAATGAGAACAGATGGGTCTTCACTCAGCAAGTGACTTAAAAATGTATCCTCTTCGACCACATTGCGCTGTGGCGGCAGGGGCGTTTCTAGGCAGTGGCTAGTGGTGGCATTGGCTGCTAATTGGCCACCCCAGGTGCCACACAAACATCCTCTTCTAAATAACTGATGTTGCCGCTTCCAAATTGTTGCATAAAATCCACTTTTATATCGTTGATATAAAAAAATCCTTGATGCAATACCATTCAGGAAGTGTGGGGGGCAGTAGGGACAGCGACACACCATGTTTACACTACTGCCCCCCACACTTCCTGAATATATTCCTGATACTTGTCATATATTGGGGGGGGGGGTGCTTTTTGTGACCACAGGTTGTACCTAGCATGCTGTTGTTGTTGTTGTTGTTGTTGTAGTAGTTGTAGCTTTAGGCCTGTTTAAGGGTGTTCTCAGACCCGTGTTTTTTCCTGCATGCACTGTGGGAGGCTTTCCACTATTGTGTCCGCTATTCAGAGCTCTATTGGTCCATCTGTGAACGCTGTATCCTTTAGGCTTGGGAATCCTTGTTGGACCAGGCTCTTGGAATGACCCCAGAGGAATCTGATTGGAGGAAACAGAGACATGACTACATATTAGGCTGTGTTCATTATTGGAAAATCACTGCTGCAGAATGAATTACTTTTTATGAATTAATGAACCTCCTAATGTTTGTGTGAAGATTTATGTATGGACACACATTTATGTGTTTAGGTTGGCCTCTTAGTAAAAAGGAGAAGCAACAAGGTGCTGATGATTGGAATAATGACAAGGCAAAGCAAAATTCTCTTCATGCAAAAATAATGTATTTATTCCAACATGGGATGGCTTATGCCTTCACCACACTACCTTTTGCACACACAGAGGTTTGTGCCAATCTTTTTTTGTAGGTTGGCCTCTTTACACTGACTGACATCCTAGTCTTACTTCCATTTCTGTGTAAGAGAAATGCTCGACAGAAGAGGAGGAGAGGGTGACTGCAAACATATGAGACAGAAAAGGAGAAGTGAAGTCTTATGGGATTGATTTAGAAGTATTGGACATGAAGAGAGGATTGATGAGCGCAGGAATACGTTTATGGTGATGTGTCATGTGGCTAAATGCTCTTGCTAATGACAGAGGTTCCCATGAGGCCTCTGTCACACGATCATCTGCCCAAACTCAGCAAATAGCTCATCTGGTCTCCACCTTGCCAACCGCTGATGTCAGGGCACTAAATGTTCCTCCATGTTTGTCATCATCTGTCTGCTAGGATGGCCGTCTGCCAGCTTCTCCCACCGTAGGATGCTGCTATTCAATGGCCCCTCAACTCATACCGTCTGCTAGTTTCTTATCCAGATGAGACATGGCCACCAGCTTTACTAACTAGATCGAGTATAATTTTGGGCTATATAAGAAAGTGTGAATCTGGCTTTTTATCATGCTGAATTAGCATTTTAATGTGTTGTTAATGATGATTGCTCTGCGCTTGTCATTCTATATACGGTAACCTCATTTGCTGTGTTGGCCTGTTATTGTAAAGAGTTGATGTGTTATCTATCTTATGTCTAATACACAAGCATGTACCAGTATCCCATCATTCCTCTCGGTGTGGCTTGTCCAGCGGTGGCGTCTTTCTGTGGGTGTATTTGGAACTAGAGATGCACCGATTGCCATTTTCTTGGCCGATTCCGATTTCCGATTTTTGAATAGTCTGACTTGCCGATACCGATTTTGGCCGATTCCGATTTTCTTTCTAAGAACAATAGATTGGATTGATTGGAGGAAACAGAGACATGACTACATATTAGGCTGTGTCCATTTATTGGAAAATCACTGCTGCAGAATTAATTACTTTTTATGAATTAATTAACACATTGAATGCCAGCCATGTTTTCATTCCTGTAGGTAAGTTGTGCCAGGGGTGTTTTTGACGATTCTGGCTCATTTTAGAACAGCCGAGGATTCTTTTCTGTTACGAATTCATGAACACCAATCATCTAAAAATAACTAATAGAATGTGTGCTTTCTCTGTCTAAAAGAGTTAGTTTGCAGAGTTAGTAGTTATGTAGATATTAGCCGTTGAGTACAGCATGGTTTCAGCGTCTGGAAATTTATTCAGAGATAAATGGCTTTTTGTGAAACAGTCACTTTAACCATTCATTTTTGGCATCAGTAAGACCGTCAGACATTCTAAACAATAGTTTTGAACAGTAATTTCCTCCATAACAACAGGAAACACCCCTCTCATTCAAACTCCTCCCTCCGTGTGTCTTCTCCTCCTTCCTCCTGGCTCTAATAACAGCGGGCGTGTCAGAAGCGCGTTGCTGCTGCCTGCCTGCCTGTCTGCCTGTCGGGCAAGACGAGTCTGAAATGGATTACTGTAAAATCGCGTCGCCATTTCCTTGAATGGCTTGCTCCCGCGGTGTGTGTGTGTGTGTGTGTGTGTGTGTGTGTGTGTGTGTGTGTGTGTGTGTGTGTGTGTGTGTGTGTGTGTGTGTGTGTTCGCGCGTTGCTGCGCGGCTCTGGGGGGAAGGGATCTCTGTCCGTTCTGTGTGTGTGTGTCCGGGCTTCTGACTGTAAAATCGCCAAGCCATTTCCGCGGGAGGCGGCTGCTTTTGTGGCTTTTGGGTCCCGTGGCTGTGACTTCTCTCGGTCTCTGTCGCCACTTAGTGGTCGGTAAAATAGATTACACACATGCTCTTGCTCCAAATAGTTATCTCGAAGATGTAAAAGGGGTTGATTGATGTCCCACCGTCAAAAAAAAAAAATGTTTATGTAAGACGAGTTAGCTCGTCCTTGGCACTTAAGCGCTGGATTATGTAAGACGAGTTAGGTCGTCTATGGCACTTAATGAGTTAACAGGTTATTTTTTTTTTTTTTTTTTTTACTTTGCTTTAATAGAAAATTAAGATTCATGTCACATTTCTTATCATTTGCATGAGGTAGGACGATCTCACTCAAAAACATCTCAAAATAAAAGTGTTCCAGGTTACTGGACAGAGCTTTTCTTTTTTGTGTAAATACAATGAATATAAAACAACCAGTATATCCCACAGCTATCATGCATTTATTTTCCAAAAGAAAAAAGGTGCAACAGAACAGGGGCTCCAGATGGAAAGTAGCCTATGACTAAATCTGTTACAAAGCATCTCTTCCCCTATGGGGTTTAATGTTTTTTTTGTATATGTCCCTGCCAAATAAACGAATAGAATAAAAATAAATAAACATCAAAATGTTATCCCTGGACAAGGAGTTTATAGCCTATAGGTCTGGAGCCCAGACCTTCGAAGCCATGCCCACTCTACAGTTGTGGATTTGGCTGTTCTTGAGTAGATAAGGAAATTAGTTTGAGTTGAGTTTACACACAGAGTCCGTTTCTTTTAATCCGCCATCCGGAAAAAAAATCATCACGCACAGTAAACCTTGCACACTGGTCCGATGCGTTTTATTATTATGTTCTATTCGCAATACGAAACAAATAGTCCTCCTCTCCTGTATCCACGTTACAACGTGACTGGCAGATAGCAGCAGCAGCTGATCTGCAGCAAGCAGCGGTGATATGGACTGCAGCTGGTCGGGGAATGTAACCAGGACACAGGGCTCGATAGTAGCCTACCTTCACTTCGCCAAGCCGGCTGTGTTGCGCGAGAGAGAGGGGCCAGTGAGGTGAAGCGAGCCGCTGAGATTGGAGTAGACTCCAGCCGAGCGGGACTCGGCAACGTACCCATGGCCGTAGCTAGCTATGAGGACGGGGAGGTCCGGACCTCCCCTAATATTTCAGAGAAAAAAATAAAACAATCTGCATGGAAAAGCATGAAAAACACGGGATCTCTTTTATTTTGAAACGAAAGGCAGGTCAGGCAGGAAATCATCTGACGCCACGTCCGCGGTAACTTGATTCTGAGAGAGCAGCAGCATGGTGGTGAGTGATGACTCTCTGTCTGCCTGGCGAGATAATTGAAGGTGAGCGAGCTGCGAGACAGTGAGCGAGTGAACGACAGACAGTGAGTGACACTGACAGATTTTTTAGCAACAACCAAGAAAGTAAGTGTCTAGTCTGTCTCTTAAGTAATGTTACCTGTGTGACACGTTGGGATGCTACTGGCTAATCATGCATGATGCCAATTGCCAAGCTCCCGAAGTCAGGTATGCAGGTGGCTATATGCATGGTTTCAGTTTCATGACCCAATAAGTAACAAAAAGAGGTGGTGTAAAGTTAAAAACAACATAATATATTTTATTTTATTTTTCAATCGTTCCTATCAGGAATAAATAAATGTCCCTCTGTATGTTTTTTTTATTATCGATGATGACTTTGTGTGTTGTGTACGGCTTGGGTTGTGTACCTGTGTTTGTAGGTGTCATTTTGATATGAATTTGGCTAAAACAGTTTGTGTTTGTTAGTTACAATTATGTTGACAGGAGAGCTGAGCAGGTGGTGACATGAAAGAGAATATACTGAATAATGACATCACAACAGTATAATCCTAATGTTGATTTAAAATGATATATTACTCTAAATATGGCTAAAAAAGGGGAAAAAAAAACCTCAAATTTTTTTCGCTGGACCTCCCCTATTTCGGAACCCTGGCTACGGCCCTGAGTACCCTCCGTGGCTTATTTTCAACTTGCATGTGTGACAAACTGTACAATGTCCACAATGAGGACGACATGCTGGCGTGTGTTTCCTTTTGGCTGCTTGGGGTGCGCGCACGTCACGTGAATGCATGCATCGTGCAGCTGCAGGTAATTGACCAAACAAAAAAAGGGGAAAGCCGACCGGCGCACAGAATCGGCTATGTGGACTGACCGGAGCCGGTCACCGGTCGAGGCCGATCACGTGAAAATCGGCCATTTCCGGTCACGTGCCGATCGATCGGTGCATCCCTATTTGGAACCGTGTACCATTTCAGCTGCGCATCGTATGTTGGTGTTGTGTACGTGAGAAGTACTCAGACGTATGCTATATATTAGCAAGACATTTTTTTGTATGACACACTAAGGTGTAATTGCTTGCTGCTGCTGCGTAACCTCACTTTCAACTCTGTAACACTGGACAATTCAGTGCCTGGTGGTAGAGATTTCAAACAACTACAATGTAAGTAGATATAATATGTATATATTTTTAATTACTATTGAAGCACTAATACTGTAAGCATTTAGGCCTTAATTCTTGAAAATGGACTCACAGCTATACGGGCCTGCAAGCTCGTAAGCCTCCTTGTGGTAATTAATGGAAGAGGTTGGTGACTAGTAGCTAGCTTGCTTTGATTATGGTAGTTGACTAGCTGCTAGTGTTGAGGTTGTAAACAAAGTTGTCAGAATAAATATAGTATAATTAGCTATGTAATAGCCTGCTGTGAATGTTTGTTGCTTTGAGCCTGAGACTGATGAGGACACTGCCTGTCATCAGCTTTTTGACAGGGGTGAAAAAGCTGGAGGGCTTTGAGGCAGCAGACCTCGTCTGGATCTCACCTCTGCCAAGGACCGGGTGTCCACTGTCTTCCCCAATGAGATTAAGGGATATCGTTTAATTTCAACTTTCTCAAAGCTCCACTTAAAATGTTTTCATAAATTATTATTGATCAAATCAATCTAATCGTGACAGGAAATGTGGGGAAATGATAAATTAATAAATCTAAAGGTGCATTTGATTGTTGTTGATGACATTTAAGTACCGTAAGTTTTTGTGACAGTGTTGTACTTGTTGTAACAGCACTACTGATTTATCACATCAAATACCATGGATTCGTCTTTTTGCTATATTTTTGTGTCCAGTAACCGCAGTATGGTATATGATAACCGCATGGTTAAATACATGGGATTTATCTGTAGTGTTGGTGACAGATCACTTGCTTTGACAGCAGATGAGTGAATGAGGGGGGATATGTGTTCACTGCAATTACTGCATTATCCAAAGAGGAAAAGGATTTCATCATTAATTGATTACAATGGCTGCCAAATGTCATTAGGTGCCAGTTAAGTACTATGATGGCAACTATCAGTAGTCAAAATAACAGAGACTTTAAATAATATAATTTAATGCATTTAAAAACATAGTCAATCACTATAAAACCACAATGACCCAGCTACCGTTAGGTGTTTGTTCTGAAAGGACAGACAACTCAGGGCTACCAGACGGGATGGAGATGATACCTCTTTCAATAAGATCCTCCTCACACTCCTGACTGCTTGTACCAAACATGGAGCTTTTGATGTGAGCTGAGTTTTCCAATGGGGCTTCACACATACACACGCAGTTGCATGGAGTTTTTTGGTTGAGATAGATGAAAGGTGATGTCAGCCTGATGCAGCATTTGCGTGTATATCCCTCATTTGTGTGCGTATCCCTTTAAGTCATGCATCAGGTATCAATGGGTTAATCTACAGTAACTACACCCATCAAACATGTTAGAATTTACTTTTTTAATCCAATCTTTATTTTGTGCATTTCTCCCCTTTTTCTTTAACAAACCAGACCAATAAAGATGCCTCCTGGTTTGGTGTAATATCGACCTATCAATAGGGGTGTCACGATACACTCAGTTCACGATACGATATGTATCACGATACTGGGTTCACGATAACGATACGATACGATACGATTTTAACAATATTTTTTTAAACTTGAATAATGACAATATATGACTGGAAAAGTAGTATTTTATTTGAAATGCACAAATACAAAACATGCTGTTGTGGGAAATTGTTATTACAATAACAACTAGAAAAAACATGAGATTGGAGATAAGGCTTATCTTGAAATAGAATGAGTTACACCGTCACTTAGATTTACTTTGAACTAAAAGGTTTCTCAGCAGTATAAATTCTCATTATGCATCTTCAGTTTTTCTTCAAACTCAAACAACAAGACTTTTCTTAGTCTATCTTTTATGCATCTTCAGTTTTTCCTGTCAAGTAAACAGTTTTGCCAGAAACTCAATTGAATGGTTTCTCTCCTGTATAACTTCTCATGTGTCTCTTCAGAGTCTTGTTCAACTGAACTACTTTCCATACATTGAACTTCAACAAACAAAGACGTTTCTTTGTCTACTTTTGAAAAAAAAAAAAAAAAAAAAAAAAATGTTTTTTTTTTTTTTTTTTTTTTTTTCACGATATGAGATTTCATCTCAACGATACATATCGTGACGTTTTACTATCGCGAAATTTCGTGGGACGATATATTGTGACACCCCTACCTATCAACCAAGTTATTTCAAAAGATGCTTGTAACTGCCAGGTGTGTTGGACTTGTTGGCCCCAGGAAATCAAAAAAAAATCAGGGTTCTGCCATTTGTATCTATCAACTAAGAAATACTAAGCAAATAATGGGATATAAAGTAATGGTAAATAAAGGTATTGAATCACAAATTAGTGAAAATATGTGAATGAATCTACTGAGTGCTTCAGACCTTTTTTCCACTGGTGGTGCTAGTGACACCAGCATGATTAGTTTTTTGCCACCAGTAGATCATTTGGTGGCAGTAATATTTTGATCCAGGCAGGGACTGCTTCACACATAATTAATGTGGGTTGAGATATGTTGCATAATTATTATGGGTGTGTGTGTGCGCCTTGAGTCTAGAGCAGGGGTGGCCAATCTTTTTTGAATGGGGGCCAGATTAGATAATGTGAAAATACCTGGGGGCCAGCTGCATTTCGAATCATATGGGTTATAAAAAAAATACTCTTAAGGATTTTGTTTACCATGTGTAAACATTAGTTATGCCTGTCTTGTTCTACCTGGTGGTTGTCTACAAACTGTACGATAATGCTGTCATAGTCAGGTGAATGGGAAAAAATGTGAATGGAACTTGCTTGATTAACCAATACTGTGTGGAGGGCCACATATAGTATATTTTGAGAGACAAGCCGAAGGCCACTTAAAATCGATCCGCGGGCCGCAATTGGCCCCCGGGCCTGACTTTGGACATGCCAGGTCTAGAGTGTCATTGTGCTGTATCATCTGTATTGTAAAGGATGTGTTACAAGAGGTGACGAAGAAGGTTATATTAATTATGCAACTCCATTCACATTCTTTTCATACTAGATTTTACTTTGCCATTAGTCAGTGATGAATATCTTAAAATGATCTCAAATCATGAAGACAGATTATTTTGCTGTCGAGGCAACTAATTACTAAAGCAGAGTTGGTCTCCTTTAGACAGACCATTTTTACATTACAGTAAAACATTACAGTTTTGATCAATTTACTGTCCCATTTGACAATACTGACTTCATTTAGTTCATTTCTATTGTAGGAATCAACAAGTCAATATGCATGCATGTGCTGAATCAAATTTATTCAGAAATACTTAAGTGCAATCCAAAGTCGTAGTTCTGTAGTCTTGGCTACGTGACATAGATACTTGATAAGATAAGAAAATATGATAAGAAATCTTTTCACCACAAAATCACTCTCTGGTTCATTCAGGGATTTTTTTCCTGTGGTTTTAGTATATAAGCCCATACTATTAGATATGTTTGCATTGCAGTTGAACCTTGAAATGGTCAATGAATGAAAACAGCATAATCACTTTAATGACTAGAAAAAATGGATACAACAGAAAATTATGAAATGCACACAATCACACATTTGGTTGACTCTAGTCAGGAATTCTCACATACCTTGCATACAGCTATTAGGCAGGCATGCACAAGGGCTTGTGTAAGTCAGTGTGTACAGTAAGTCTATAATCCACACCATCTAGATCAGGTAGGCTACAGAGGCTCTTATAGAATAAATACCAAAAACATTTATTCTTTGATTGTTGTTTTTTTTGCAAGATACAGAAAATTGTGAGCTGACACTAGTTTAGTAGTAGGCTAGTTGGTTAATAGTTGACTGTTTTAAGTAGAATAATCAAGGAATGAGGTTGAATATGGATGTGTTGGATCACCTAATCATAAAGGCCCACTTACTGTTATATTTGAGGGGTGTGAGGCTGGGGAGGTAGCAGGGGTTATAGTGATGCTACTGGTAATCTTGCCAACACCTTTGACAAGACAGCCATTGGTCAGTACTTGAGTCCTTTGTTCTTGCCGAACATAGTATGGCCCGACGGGCTGCGGAGTGCTGTGTGCTATACTATTCAGAGGTTGGCTGTAGGGGCTCCCCAGGTGGATATGGATCTTATTATCCTCAGTGGTGATGATGCTGGGGCTTGTGGTGGTGCTGTTGGACCTCTGGAGATGCCAACTGTTTTGACGCTCTGGAGTCTTCCGGAAGACGGCATCTGCGGGCTCTGGAGAGCAGGTGCTCACTGTTACAATCTGGATGGGGGAGTTGTTGTGGTCAGGTGTCGCAGAGCGTGATGAATTGGGACTTACCACCCGACTCATGGGTGTTGTGGTGAGTGGGGAGAGTGCTCTGTCAGGGCTGGAAGGGGCGCTCTTAGTCTTTACTGCAGAGACGGCAGAGTTCTGGATGATAGTAATTCTCTGTTTGGGCGGAGCTCCGCTGGTTGGGATGACGGCTGTGCTGGTGTAGGACGTTGAAGTGTCTGCGGTGGGGCTGCTGATCTCTAGTATGGCTGTGTTGAGTCCATGGTCTGGTGTTACTTTGATGTGCACAGGCTGCCCCGGTGTGTGTGTTAACATCATCACCTCTCCATTCACTGGTGGGTGCATATCTATGCCATTGGCTGAATGGCTGCTGTATTGGCTGACATTATTATTAGCATGGTTCAAGCTGTTGAGGTTGTTGACAAGAGTTGAGTTGCTTCTGTTTATGACTTGGTCTTCATTCTGGTTTGGGTCTTCGTTATCACTTTCTTCATCTAGTTTCTCATTGTACAATAAAGGAGCTTGGTTGTAGTCAGGAGGCTGTCTGTCTGCTGGCTCTGTTTGGACCTCTTTGGTGGACTGGTGAAGGTCTGAAAAGCGCCGTCCATTGACACCAGGTCTCAGACTCTTACTGAATCGTCTATACCTATCCAGCTCGCTCGTCAGTCTATCCATCTCTCTGGCCAGGTCTCTGTTCCTGACCTCCTGCTGCGTCAGTCTCCTCTGCAGGGCGGAGTGGTCCATTTGAACCCTGGAGATGGACTCGTCAGTCCCCATCAGAATCTGGAGCTTCACCTTCAGCGCCTCCACTTCCCGGCCCAAGAGTCTGGACTTGACCTGCTCCTGCTGGAGACGGCAGAGGAGGAGGTGTTCCTGGTTGACCTCCTGCTTCTCTGCCTGCTGGTACCTGGACAGCTCCCTCTTGGCCCCCTCTAGCTCCTCTGTGAGAACCTGGGACCGTTCCTGTTCATCCCTGAACCTCCTTTCCAAGGACTCAAACTCCTCCTCAGCCTTCATCAGCTCCCCCTCCACAACCTCTTTCTCCAGGAGTCTCCTTTTCAGCCTATCCACTTCCTGACTCAGTTCTTTGACTTTGTTGTCCTCTGCTTGGCAGTGATGATTAGTGCTGCTTGGCAAAGAGTGGTGGATATGCATCTCTCTTTTGTTTTTCTCCTCCTTTTCTTTCCTGGTTTCCAAGGCCTGTAACCTTTTCTTCATGATGGCTACTTGACTCTGTAGATCCCCATTCGTCTCCTCCACTGTTTTTAGTCTGTCTTGGAGGTCATTCTTTTCCCTTGCTATGCCCTTAATCCTTTCCTCTAAATCTGTCTTAGATCTCAGTGCCTGCTGCCTCTCCTCTCTCAATCTTTCTGTCATAGTTGCCAAAGTGTTCTGCTCATTTTGTGTGTCCTTCTTACAGAGTTTTTCCTCAGCCTGACGGAGCCTCTCAGCCATGGTTTTTCTGTCCTCCACCAGAGCCACAGTCAATGTCCTGAGTTTTGTGAGGTCTTGTCTCATTGCCACTTCACTCTTCTGCAATTGGCTTTCAACGGCCTCCAGCTCTCTCACCCTGACCTTCAGTGTGTCCAGCTCACCAGACAGCGTCTTGCTGACACCCTTCTCTCTCTCCAAGCTGCCTTTCAGAGTACTGCACTCCTGCCTGCTCTTGCCCAAAGCCTCCTCTAGCCTGTCCAATTCACTGATTCTGCCATTGAGCTTATCCACCTCAACCTTCAGGCTACGGCACTGGCTGGTCTCTCTACCTAACCTGCGGTCAAGATCTCGGCACTGGTCCCCCATGCGGATTAGCTCCTCGTCCTTCCCCTCCATTTCAACTACCCTTCTCCTCAGTAGCTCCACCTCTGGCAGCAAGCTTGGGGTCCCCGTTCCCCTCTCACCCCCCTCTTCCACACGCCTCACCCTGTCCCTCAGCTCCCGGAGCTCCTCCTCTGCCTTCCTCAGGATGCCCCTCGTCCCCTCCAGCTCATCCAGTTGATGGCTGAGGGCCACCAGTCGCTGTCGGAGCTGCTGGTTCTGAGCATCCTCATCAGCTAGTTTAGCTGTCATTGCCTCTCGGGTTTGGTGAAAGATGGAAACTCGGCTGTGTAGCTCCGCCTCCAGATGCAGGGCTTTGAGCTCCTCCTCCTTTGCCTTGGTGTAAGCAGCACTGAGCCCCTGCTTGGCGTGGTCAGCGATGGCGGTCAGTTCTTGGACACGTCTGCTCTGTTCCTCCAGCTGCTCACTCAGACACTGCTGCTTGTTCACAACCAGCAGCGCAAAGACCTTCAGCTTATGCAGCTCCTCTTTCAGATCTGAGACTTGGCTTTCACTCTCCTTCTCCTTTATGTCCTGGTATTCCTTCTCCTTTACAATCAGGAACTTGAGTCTGTAGAGATAAGCAAATTATGTTTATGTCAAAGAGAATGTTGTGGTTTAGTTTATTGTGCAATTGACTCTATATCAGACATTAAGGTCACTTTTTGCCATTTAGACCTCACCTCTTGGCCACAACAGTAAAACACAAATAAGTTCCTACGCAGTTTATTTACAGTATAAAAGTTTCTTTCATTATACATTGCTGCTGTTAAAGCTGTGGGCTTTCCCTCAAACAGGAAAGACTATGGCACTGACATCATTTCCTGCCTACTCTATAATTGACCTATGCAACAACTAGGAACACTTTCCCCATGTTTCTGAATCTGTGCACAATGTACACGTCTCTGTCTACATTTCGGTATGTGTGTAAACCCTATCGTGTGTGTGTGTGTGTGTGTGTGTGTGTGTGTGTGTGTGTGTTTTTCCTTCAGCCCTCTCCCCGCAGCGTGTGTTCTGTAGGATGTTTTGACTGGCACGACAGATGCTCCCTTGGCAGGGACTGTTTGTTAATTAAGAAGTTCCTCTCTACCCTTGAGTACCCTCCAGGCTGCACCCCATCACCCTCCCTCTGTGCCCCTCTAACGCTACCCCATTTCCAGCTTGGAGAGGCAGGAATTCCCCTTGTTCCATAAGTAATTACAGACTGGCTGCATTTTACCAAGTGCTGTCACTTCTACAGATGCATACCAGCATACAATTAAATTCACTACATACATTTCATGTTCATGTTGTATGGCATGTGTTTTCTATTGTCTGGAATTTGTGCCGTTTGTCTGTGACTGGCCGTAGGACATTTGACAGTGTGAGTATCAGCAGCTAGAGGGCTTTAAGAGTAAGCCCTCGTTCACACCATTTATGCCAATCCCACGCTGAAGCCACCCTGAATCTACGCAGTGCTATGGCACTTTCATTTCGGCGTCCTTGTTAACAGGCGAGACCATTCACACCAGCCGCACTCCACGCCACGCTGAAGCTACGCTACTGCAATAGTTCCGGCTTCTGTTCTATCTTTCAAGCGTGCAGCGCGCTGCACCCGGGCTGCCGGGCATGAAGTCAATGCAAGTTGTGAGCGGGGGGAGGGCAGCTCCGAGCGAGGCGCTGAGGAAAAGAGAGTGCTTCTGGCGTGACCGGTTTACCGTGGCACTCAGGCTATGTTAAGCGCTGCTTCAGCATAGCGCCTTGTGTGAACCAAGGGTAACAGTTCCATGCTTAATCATGGTCAGGAAAAAGTGTGTGAGTGTGTGTGTGTGTGTGTGTGTGTGTGTGTGTGTGTGTGTGTGTGTGTGTGTTTTCCCCAGCATTGGTTTATTTGTATTAGTCACATTTAATATTATCTTAAAAGTGTTATGCACATGTAGACACATGTAGACTTAAAAAGTATGTCTCACCAGAGCATTTTCACAATTTAGAATACATCTCTCTATATAAGATTATGGACTGTTAACAACTAATATTGGATGTCCCATCTGTGTTAGCATCACTTATGTCTACTTGCAAGTATTGTGAAAAATGGAGAGCACTACAAACTGTACAGATGCAGGCTGGTTTGAGTCGAGGAGGAAGGGGAGTAATGAATACAAATCCTGGGGCAGCTAATATCAGAGGTTTTTAATGTGAGACTGTTCATTATTTAATCAGGAAACAGCCTTCTAAGTGAAAATGTTCCACCAAAGTGACATTTGGTAAATGTGTGCTTTCAGATAAAAGAGCCTAATATATTACATTAAGTAGTCCCTTCTCAAGTAGTCCCAAGTAGTCCCTATCTTATGCAAATGTTTGAATTTCCATTTATACAGTCAATTTAAAGGCATTTGGAATGCAAAGTAGACAACACAGTACATTTTGGAATTATAGTTCATGTATGTATCATCATTTTAAAGGGTTTGTCCTGTTTCTACCAAGCTCCATGCATAAGGTTCTAATGTTCTCTAGACTAGTACAGTGCATAAATTAGTAGGCTGCTGCACTTAACCTCCAGATTGCTTCAGATGTGTAATTTTGTGCTGTGAATATTCTTCAATATTAATAACCTTTTAGAAGATAAAATATTTAAATATGCCTAGAAGATTAATTTAAATAAAACAATGCCAATAGGTTTTTCAACTTAACCATTTGACCCAATCAGACCTTTATCCCAGTTGCGCTCTTTACTTGAAACTTTTTTTTAAATATATAATTTAGGCACCTTTTAAGTGTTCTTTCTAGACTAGTAGGCACTATAAAACACACACAACAACACACACAATAAAACACAATCCATGCAGAATAGCTCAACAGATGGTCTGTGTGACTCTGTAATGGCTCATCTTGCGGTTACAAAGCAAAGTTTTTCTAAGCCACACAGGCTTTTAAATGCACGTGTATTTTCCTGCTGTTCACAAGTCTTTTGGTTGTTCCTACCTGTGCTGTTGGCCTCTGTCCTTAAATCCTCAGAGAATAAGTTGTCTCTGCTCTTTCACCTCTCTCTGTCTCTCCCGGCGTTCCCAGCAATGTGGACATTCCATCCGGAAAACCAAACATTATGAGAAGTGCTCTGCACACTGAGCCCACTGGCAGCCCATGGCGCCCATTACATCATCAGCAAGCCCTTATATGGGACTGTACAGTCTCTTCTGCTGTGTGCGTGCGTGCGTGCGTGCGTGTGTTTTACTGGAGTTTGGCCCATTCCAGATGAGGTCATTGTGTAGCCATGCCAGAGAGGCTAATGGGAAGGACAGAGGGTGTGTGTGAGAGGGAGCTAAAACTTCAATCACAATCCAAACTAGAGAAGAACCAGTTTCAATTAGCAGGTTAGCCCGAGCAAACGTTATAATGTAACCAGGCTACATACTGTAAGTACCAGGCCTAACCTAGCATGTCAGCCTGAGCAAACATGTTATAATGTAACCAGGCTACATAAGTACCAGGCCTAACCTAGCATGTCAGCCTGAGCAAACATGTTATAATGTAACCAGGCTACATAAGTACCAGGCCTAACCTAGCATGTCAGCCTGAGCAAACATGTTATAATGTAACCAGGCTACATACTGTAAGTACCAGGCTTAACCTAGCATGTCAGCCTGAGCAAACATGTTATAATGTAACCAGGCTACATAAGTACCAGGCCTAACCTAGCATGTCAGCCTGAGCAAACATGTTATAATGTAACCAGGCTACATACTGTAAGTACCAGGCCTAACCTAGCATGTCAGCCTGAGCAAACATGTTATAATGTAACCAGGCTACATACTGTAAGTACCAGGCCTAACCTAGCGCCATGTCAGCCCGAGCAAACATGTTATAATGTAACCAGGCTACATACTGTAAGTAGCAGGCCTAACCTGGCATGTCTGCCTGAGCAAACATGTTATAATGTAACCAGGCTACATCTGTAAGTACCAGGCCTAACCTAGCATGTCAGCCCGAGCAAACATGTTATAATGTAACCAGGCTACATACTGTAAGTAGCAGGCCTAACCTAGCGCCATGTCTGCCTGAACAAACATGTTATAATGTAACCAGGCTACATAAGTACCAGGCCTAACCTAGCTCCATGTCTGCCTGAGCAAACATGTTATAATGTAACCAGGCTACATACTGTAAGTACCAGGCCTAACCTAGCGCCATGTCTGCCTGAGCAAACATGTTATAATGTAACATCGATATCGATACCGTTTCGATTAGGGATGGGCATCGAATTTCGAATTTTCGAATAATCGTTGTTATTATCAAGGTCGACTTTTATTATTGAAATTCGAAATTCGAATTTTTTTTTTTTTTTTTTTTTTTTTTTTTTTTGAGTGAAATGTTGCATTGTCTCCCCCGATTCTAAGTATAGTCAAATCGCTTGGTTTGAGCAAGTAAAACAATTTTTATAAGCATTTTAAGCAAGGTTTATGGAAAAATGAATGGCGGATGAAATCCCATGAAGAGGGAGAGGGGGTGACTTTGGCACCCCTTTGGCACTCAGACCTGAGCCTACTAAATATTTAATGAACCACTCATGATTGTCAAAACTGTTTTTTATTTTCGAAAATGTCAATGTCATGTAACATGTTCTTTACTTCAGTGGTGCAATGCTTGTTTGAGCTAAAAATCCACAGCAGAAGCTTTTTATATTAATTAATAAAGCCGTAGACTTAGAATCAGGGGAGACAATGCAACATTTCACTCACAAAAAAAAAAAAAAAAAAAAAAAAATACATAAAAAAAAAAAAAAAACATTTTTTTTTTTTTTTACATTTTTTTTTTTTTTTTCGAATTTCGAATTAAATTCGAATTTGAATTCGAATTTGGCCAGCGAATTTCGAATAGTGTTTTTGCTAGAAATGCCCATCCCTAGTTTCGATACTTGGATTTCGATACCGGTTCCTGAACGATACTTTTTTCGATACAAATTTTTAGAAAAATCAATTTTAACAAAAATAAAACTGCATTACACATTGAAATTATTTTACAAATCTTTAGTTCCCTCCCCCCCAAGTTTTACAGCAGAAAAAAATAAAACCTACTGTATTTAACTTTAAGTTGTCTAAACCTATTGCCATCCCTACAAAAAATATTGGAGTACTACAAAGGAAGGAAATGTAAAACAAATAAATTAGTACAATAGTTTTCAGTGCAAAACGGAGAGTTGCAAATCAGTGTTTAATGCTCACTGATGCAACAGAACGCTATTCTTGTCCAAACTGATGAGATGGCTCCACTTCATGCATGGAAGACTAGTTGAACATTGACTAGCCTATCAATAATGGCACAAAGTGAATCCGATTTATATTCAACAAACTATCATGACATTGGCGTTTGTTAACGAGTTGCTAAAAATACATAATGGGCCATAACTGCCCGCTTGCACATAACGTTAACACTAATTAATTAAACATCTAACGCTACCGTTGCAGATCAGTGTTTAATGCTCACTGCTGCAACAGAACGTCATTCTTGTCAAATCTGACGAGACAGCTCCACTTCATGCATTCACTGACTAGCCTATCAATATAAATTAATCGCATTTACATTCAACAAACTATCATGATGACATCAGCGTTTGTTAACGAGTTGCTAAAAATACACAATGCCCGCTTGCGCATAATGTTACGGCGCCAATTAATTAAAAGATCTAATGCTAGCTACAACTCACAGCCAGATGCATGGATTTGTCAGACTGAGGGATCTGATAACCGCTAACATCAACAACAACTTGCGGTAAGCTGACCCACCTCTCGATTATTTCTCTTGTCTGTGGAAACCAGTCCTTGTTGTTTCTGTTTCTTTCCCTGCTTTTCATCATCTTCGCCATATGGTACTCCAGGATAGGGCTGGGCGATATGGCCTCTAAAGAATATCGCGATGTTTTTCGGCTATATCGCGATACACGATATATATCTCGATATTTTTGAAATCTCTCATAAATGCTGAATTTAACCCTTCAGGGTTCATACACATTTTGACCAATGGATTTCCATGACTTTTCCATAAGTTCTTAACCTGTATTTTATGCACACCTGGGGTAAAAAAGAAGAAGAAAGAAAGGGCAGATAGTGAGCAAAGATGGATGATTTAATATTCCATAGCTCTGACCTAAGCAAATCTGACATCACTGTGAACACAAACAACACTTCTGATATAATATGATTGTTTTAGTAAAGTGTATCACTCAATAGTCAATACAAAAAATAATGGCTTTTATAGAACCGAAAGCCTAGCTGCTTAGTCTGCAGATAAAACATAAAAAATTACATTTAGACTCTTATTGGCATGACGGCAACATATAAGCGGTCTGAATTTTGCATGGGGCCAGTTCTATAGTGAGGCATGGAAAGCCTCACTGTATACGCCATCATATCTGTGTCTTTTCACTTTTGACTGAAAAATGATGCCTCTAGTCTAGATTAAAGAAAATACACGTATGTGATGTTGGCTTTTATGTAGGCTATGTGCGCATTCGTTTTCCTTATAGATCATGACTGCGCCGCAGCTAGCTATGTTAGCTTGCATGTAACGTTAGCGTTAGTTGCTTTTGGAGACAAACCCTGGACGTTTCATTTTGAGTAATGCATGAGGTTCTCTATGGTTTACGCCAGCTCTGGGAGTATGAAGTGCTTTAAATGCGGGGATTTTGGTCACAGCAAGCTTGTGGAGCGCTGCCTGCAACTAGCCTAACCAGCTAGCTAACATTAGCCCCGACCACAACAGCTAACGTTAACGCCAAACAAATCCGCTGCCTCATTCCCACGTTTGGTTTAGCGTAACGCCAGCTCAGACTTTCCCCTAATCTCAGAAACCTTGCGGGACATGTATTGCAAATCGCAATAGTGGTTGTTTTGTTATAATTTGAAACTGTCAACAGCTACACTGGAGGCGGCCATGTTTCGCCAACTGCACCTGCTTGGGTTGGTTGGTGCGGACGCGTGATTTCGAATCGCACATAGGTTAAGACATAGGTTAAGGATGGGTGTGTCTGACGCGGTTTGACGCGTTTGAAATATCCATGTGATTCCCCCTCCCTTTTGAGTGTGACTTGAGCTCTCCCTTGAGAGAGAGAGCTGACAAGAGGAAACGTGAAGCGAGTCATGCCGGCGGCTTAAGTTATAAACAATGCGTGACAATTATACTCGAATGTTCGCGATATAGTCATTTCTACATCTCACGTGGCACAAGCCGCGATACATCGAGTATATTCGATATATCGCCCAGCCCTACTCCAGGATAGGACTAGCTTGAGTGGCTAACTTCTTGTATACTATATCCGCACCGCACGCCTGGCTCACAACAAACACACACCGGCTAAAGTGGGCGTAACGTTTCCTGCATGCCTCTACATTACAGCCAATCACCAGCCGTATTAGAGCGCGGTGTGCAAGCATGTCGCATGCTTATAGGCTCAATGACGCTGTTTTGTTTTGGTATCGAAAATTGGTATCGTTTGACAAGGGAGGTTTCGATACCCCTTAGTATCGATGCTTTCATTTCCGTGCCAAGTAAGTATCGAAACTCGATACCCAGCCCTAACTGTAAGTAGCAGGCCTAACCTAGCGCCATGTCTGCCTGAGCAAACATGTTATAATGTAACCAGGCTACATACTGTAAATAGCAGGCCTAACCTAGCGCCATGTCTGCCTGAGCAAACATGTTATAATGTAACCAGGCTACATACTGTAAGTAGCAGGCCTAACCTAGCATGTCAGCCTGAGCAAACATGTTATAATGTAACCAGGCTACATACTGTAAGTAGCAGGCCTAACCTAGCATGTCAGCCTGAGCAAACATGTTATAATGTAACCAGGCTACATACTGTAAGTAGCAGGCCTAACCTAGCATGTCAGCCTGAGCAAACATGTTATAATGTAACCAGGCTACATACTGTAAGTAGCAGGCCTAACCTAGCATGTCAGCCTGAGCAAACATGTTATAATGTAACCAGGCTACATACTGTAAGTAGCAGGCCTAACCTGGCATGTCAGCCTGAGCAAACATGTTATAATGTAACCAGGCTACATACTGTAAGTAGCAGGCCTAACCTAGCATGTCAGCCTGAGCAAACATGTTATAATGTAACCAGGCTACATACTGTAAGTAGCAGGCCTAACCTAGCATGTCAGCCTGAGCAAACATGTTATAATGTAACCAGGCTACATACTGTAAATAGCAGGCCTAACCTGACATGTCTGCCTGAGCAAACATGTTATAATGTAACCAGGCTACATACTGTAAGTAGCAGGCCTAACCTGGCATGTCAGCCTGAGCAAACATGTTATAATGTAACCAGGCTATATCTGTATCTGTATAATATGAGGCCATTTACACCTGGCATTAACATGCGTTTTCTGCCATCAGATTGCAATCCGATTGTATTTTATCACTTCAGCCTGATTCCATTTACACCTGGCACTAACATGCGTTTTGGGTGAACAGATTGCAATCCGATTGCTCTCCAGCTCGAACGTCATAACGCGCGCGCCCCCTGAACGTGTGCATGCATGTTTGCATACATGCACAGGGAAATAGAGGTTATTGTTAAGCTCAAATGCACAGTGAACGTCCCCTTCACCTGGACAAAACGATGGCCGATCACGCAGCACTGCATCTTATTTCTTTATAAAAAGGACACGTTGCTCTGCCCCTGCCACTTTTCTTGTTCTTGTCCTTGGCCTGTCTGTAAGCCGTGTTTCCAATACCCTCAGAAATGCGCAAAATCTAAATATCGCAATAAAAATCGGGTAATGCAAACACGTAAATTTCGAAAAACCTCCCAAATATTGCAAAAAGCTTTTGCGCTCTCATGAGGTAGTTTTTCAGACGTGTCGATATAGCAGTTTTCTCTGTAGGTTATTCTCCCATGGAGCTGTTTGACACTGGGTCCGAGACACACACACATACGTTTTCCGTGCATGTCATTGGCTGTAACCACCTGTGTTGCGTTCAGGTAACATCCTAAATTACAACGTTATACAATTGAGAGCATAATTTATCTTTTATATCAACACTTCTCCTTTGGAAAAGGAGCGGAAAATGAAAGGAAAATGAGGGAGAAAGGGTTCGATAAGCCGTGGCAAAACCTCCGCTCCGCAGCAAAACTTTGAAGCAACGCTACCTAGCAGAAAGAGAGTGTTGTGCAAAAGCGGAGCGGGGGGGGGGGAGAAAGAGAATTTTTAGCCGGTCCGTGACAGGCTGCCTGTGTGTGTGCGCATTTGACACAGCGGCGAGATGAGGGCACACACCGGTGCGGTGTATTTCCGTATGTTGCTGAATGCGTTTTGAGAGGACGCATTGCATTTACACTTGTGTTAAATGTTGTCATAATGCGTCCCTGACCACCTCCGGAGGTGGTTTGGCCGATCAGATTGCAATCCTTCTTCAATGCGTTTTGGGGGTGTTTACACCTGTACTTTCAAGTGATAAAATACAATCGGATTGCAATCTGATGGCAGAAAACGCATGTTAATGCCAGGTGTAAATGGCCTCTATGTAACTTACAGATGTAGCTTGGTTACATTATAACATGTTTACTCAGGCTGACATGCTAGGTTAGGCCTGCTACTTAGTAGCAGGCCTAACCTAGCATGTCTGCCTGAGCAAACATGTTATAATGTAACCAGGCGACATACTAAGTAGCAGGCCTAGCCTAACATGTCCTCACAACTGCAGCTCTTCAAGAAGCATGCATAGTGTCTCATGTTGTATAGCTTAAGAAGAGAGACATGTTTCGTGTTGTAGCTGCTGTGCCTGGGGCCTGATAACCTGACTGTGAGATGACATCATCCGCTCATCGGCCCACAATTACATCCATATGTGCCTCTTTTTCTTTCTTTCTTTCTTTCGTTCTTTCTTTCTTTCTCTCTTTGCTCTCTCTCTCTCTCTCTCTCTCTCTCTCTCATCCTATTGTTTTTCATCCTACATATTTGCCTTAAGCCGATCTTCCTCCTATCTTTTGCAGTTGCAACTTGCATCTTTCCTCTTGGATTTGGCCAGTTCCGTCATCCTCCCTGATGGATGACTCTAATCAAATCTAGGTGCTCAGTGGAAGCAGTCAGGGATGACAGATGATACTCTCATCGTTCTCACTACTAGTCTCAGCTGTCACGATAAGAATGACAAACATGATCATGAAAACAGAAATGGGCCTTCACCTTTTAGCTTGCCAGATCATAGCAGTAGCAGTTTAATGGCAGAGTGCTGCAGGAGGAATATAAACACACAAACACACAGGTCTGACTGTAAGCAATAAGCATGCGTCCCCCGCCAGGAGCAGTTCATGCACTGTGACTGGTCGCTCTTAATTTCAGGGGGAAATGTACCCCTTTTTTTCAGGCGAAACCCTCAAGTCCAAATTAAAGGTGAAATATTCCCCTGTGACGTTTCATCATCAGACAAGTATTTGCAAAACGGCTCAAAGACACACTGGAAACTTCTCTATTTATAGACATGAATGTTGGCAACTGGCAAGTGTATTGGTCAACACATGACTACTTCTCCTGCCAATGGAGGAGGAGTGTGTCAGTTGTGCCATGCATTACCCTGACTGCCAAATTGTGACACATTACCTACACTGGCAAAATCAGCTATTAGCTGTATACTAGAAAGTGCCTGTGTGTGTTTCGTTGGTAAACCAACACACCCGGTTGTTCTGCTCTTTTTTGTAAGGAAGGCGTTCAGTAAGAGATAAGCAATTTCTCTCAAGTTGTGGAATGTGAGAGAGCGATCCTGTGCACTGACCAACTCCCAAAGCAGAGAGTTCACCAGGTCCTGTTTCCCTCATAGGAGGGGCTGGTAGCTCCATGGCTTGTCCTCAATTACATGATTGAATCCCTCAAAGGCATTTCCAGGAAAGCCCTCAAACATGGCCGATATGTAATAAGCCTGTTATGTGAGCACTCTCTTCACTGTTCTCATAGCTCTGTCTTACAGAGGTACTGTATCATTTAGGTTTTTGTGTGCCTGCAATAGATCCCCCAGTTGGACTAAGCACTGCTGTATAGGGTCATCGATAAGGCATAGTGAAGACGAAGAAGTTTCATGACATTAAGTGACTTTAACCCGATCTCCCAGGACAGCAAATGAATGGGTTTGACAGTTTGAGATCAGAACAGTGGTTCTGAATCTACACTGCCAGATTCCTATGGTAATTGATGCACATCTCCTCCCTGACACTTTGCTGGCTGAGCAGGCGGGTGGTGGATGTGTGTTTGAGTGTGTGGGATGGACAGAACAGCTGTGGGTTTCCGCTGTGGCATGGCCAAGTTTACTTTGTCCTCTTCCTTTGGGCAGAGGCTCCAAAACATCTCCTCCGCCTTGTTTAACCAACCAGAGAGCTTTTCGCTCATTCACTCCTTTTGCTCCTCTCCTCCTCTGCTGTCCATCTTTCTAAAACTCTGCATTCCTCCCCCTCCATCTCCAGCACTTATTGATGATATATTGATGATGAGTAGGCCACATCGTTTGGGGAGTGAAAACATGAAAGCGCTTAAAAGTGGTCTGAGTTTGGGAAGTGTTAGTGATTCACAACTCAAGTGGACAGATGCTGATGCTTTGTGTGTGGCGGACATGTGTGCGTGCTCAGCTCCGGGACCCTGTCAGGCCTGGTGACAGACCATAGTGTCAGGCCTGGTGACAGACCATAGGAAACACACACACACACACGGGCCTCAAGCATGTTCTGATCGCTGAGGTTGGAATGGCCAGATTGTTGCGTTATGACGCGCAGACGTAATGGTCCTTTGACACGCAGCAGGGATCACACTATGATGACACTATGACACACACTGATTCTCTTTCTACACGCCATGACTGGAGTTGACCGTACAGTTCACAGTGAAGGCACATCATCTGGTCTGCACACGGCACCACAGCAGCTACTTTCTCAGTCACATGAAAGGGAGGTGCTGGTATTAGGCCGGGCTGAGTGGCCCACTTGGCTCAGAACATACACTTTGTAAAGGAGGGGGGGGGGGGGGGGGAGGGGGGCAGAGAGGAAGAAGGCTGAAGAGGATCCTGAGTAGGGGTGACATTTTTTCCCTGTTAAATATTTAGGCTACTGCAGAGCGATGGAAGAGGGACCAAATAGATGGGAGTATAGAGGGAGATGAAAGGGATGTGACAGGCATAGTGCCATCATGCGCCTGCCTGGTGCTGTTTACCCTGTGGAGACGTGCACGCGTTGACTCTGCTCGAAAGCCTCTGTTTGTGCCAAAGCTCAAATGCAGAAGGAAGGCGAGGAAACGCAATATCAACAATCTTTCAAACTGGGCTCGATTACAAATTTAAACACAGGGAAGAAAATATCCCAATGGTGATGGATTTTGTGTGTGTGTCTGTGTGTGTGTGTGTGTGTGTGTGTGTGTGTGTGTGTGTGTGTGTGTGTGTGTGTGTGTGTGATATATGTGCGCGCGTTTTATCACCTGCATCATTAGGTCATTTTATTGGGTTGAGAGGAACGAGGCTAACAACCAAAATAGGGAGAGCGGAGAGTTCTGGCCCTCCGGCGGGCAGAGATGGATGCCATTGCCATGTATAGGCTCAGGCCTATGAATGAGAAAAGAACAAGGCTACTTGTGTTGATGGACACAGCAGTCTTACCTGACATTGCATCATCATAGTCATAGAGCATCTCAGGCAGCAGGAGTTCTAGTGCGATGTGTTCTTAAAGGGGCCATATTATGCATTTCTTAATTTTGTATCATATATATGTTGTTACAATCTTGGATGGTCATATTAAACATGGGCTAAGCTTCAAATAAATATGTGAAAGTGTTTTAATGTTACCCCCATGAACCCCCCCTCCCGCCCATGAACTCTCGTAGACGAGATGACATGGATTTATGCTGATTTTGTGCGAGAACCATAGTTCTAGTGACGTCAGTAAGGACTTGTTACCATGGTGATGCCAACTTTGCCAAGCTTAGCCCGGGCCCGCGGCGCGAGCGCCCTGCCCCTCCCTTACCTGTTCTGACATTCCAGTAGACTGCCGCGACAGTGTGGGATTTCTGCATTCTGGCCTCATTTCAATCTAGTATTAAACATACTATTGGTTCATGTTGGAATAAAAACACTGCTTTTATCGATAAATATGCACCATTACTACTACAAAATGAAAAAATAATTTTGAAAAAGACCGAAATAACAACTTAAATCGATCTCTGTTTAGAGGGGGGAAATCAGCGTCAGGCTGCTTGGAGGAAAACGGCACACCAAACAAATCGTCACTCCTCGCCTTTGATCTCCAAGGCTGTGAGGAGTGAGGACGCTGTGTCTGCTGCAGCCAAACGTGCAGTGTCCCCTCCGTCTCCCTCTCCCTCTCTCTCCGTCTCTCTCTCTCTCTCTCTCTCTCTCTCTGCTGTTTTTGTTTGCAGTGGTTCTCAACGTGGGGTCCGGGTCCTCTGTCTGGGCAGAGGTTTGCGCAAACAGATTTTCACCCCGCTGCTCGCCTGGAGTATTTCGGAGGGTGGGGGTTCTTAAAGGGACAGGACCTAAACAGAGCGTTTCAGACAGAGGCTGAACTGAAGCGGGCAGTGAGAGCCAGTACAAGATAAACTGAGTTTTTTAAACTATGAATGATGCAATAAGTTACTCTACTGGAGGTCAACAATAAAATAATAATACATTATGTTAGCAAAATATGGGCCCTTTAAGACACATGTTCCCAATGCGCTGCAGCACAGACGAGGGCAAGCCGGGGGATGAAAACGCTGTGTTGTAGCTAGCAGTCAGGAATGTATGAGCAACACAGGGTTCACACCACACCACAGACATGCTGTCTACTCATGTATTAATCATCATTAGGCCGAGATGAACCGCAAAGCCTTTGTGTGAGCATGTTCAGGGTTTCCACATTGTATTTGAAGAGTCACAGTTCTAGTCGAGTAAATCACTGGGCTGGCATGGGGCTATTTTCGCTCTTTAATTGAGTGTGTGTTTGCGGCGGATCAGTAAAGCGCTTGGACGCTGGCACAGCGAGGCAGACAAGTAGTCTCCTCTCGAAGGCTGCGAGCCGAGTGCGGGTCTGGTCTCTGCACACAACTAGATTACAGAGCGGACTCTGGTGGTACATGAGCCGAGACAACCGGAGACCTCAACACAACAGCGCTGATATGGGCCCCTCGAATAGCTTACAGAACCAGTGGCCACCTCCAGATTAGGCCTAGCTACGGGCATAATGCCGCCACATGATGGGAATGCCGGTTATTATTGGGGAGACTGGAATTGAACTACTCACCTCCGAACTCCCTCAGCCCATTGACTTACTTTAGATGAACTTAGGCTTCAGCCATTGCTGTGCCGATTGTTGAGTTGGGCAAGAGATCGAGCGAGGGTGCCAATTTAGACTGTGCCTATAATTGCATGTGAGTACATGTTTATGTGTTTACAAGGGAGAGTGAACAGAGCCAGGCCGGCCACAAGGCCTAACCAAGCCCGGGATGTAATGGTCTGTGTCTGAGTGGAGTAGCGCTAAGTACAGGCTTGAGGTCACCGGCACTGTCTCCTAGAAATACAGTGGCCAGCAGTGCCTCTGCTCTCCTACTCGGCCATGCAGAGCGTTACTGGCCAACACACACTCAAAGAATCTACGCCTGCACAAGTGTACATCGCAGAGGTCTGGCTTCCTCCAGTGTGCTGACTGCTGACGTACTCCACCTCTTTTTATGCTAGCTCTAAATCCTCATCTCCTTTCCACCAGGAGGGATTCTGAATGGCACGGATGGATATTTGTACAGCTATCACGTCAACACAGCGCTGCCTATTTGGTGGGAAAATCGGATCTATTCACAAGCCTGCTATTATTTGGTCTGTGACTTTTGCTCGGGAATTCTTGGGGGCGCCCTAGGGTTTGGTCCACTGACCTCTCTCGGTCCTGCTCCAATAGAGTGGTGAGGTCGTCACTCTTCTGAATGAAGGCCCTGTGGTTCCTCTCCTGCTCCTCCAGCCTACAGAGGGCGCCGCTGTGGGAGCGCTCCACCTCCACCAGCTGCTCCAGCATCTGTCTGGCTGACCGCCTCTGCACCTCCACCAAGCGATCCAGCTGAGGAGCAAGGGAAGGAATGAGACATGACGAGAGAGATGTTGGTATACCTGACTTGGACATGGAAGGGGTACCAGGTCTATATGGGTGAATGTGGGAGCTGAAACTCGTAATTACTGTAAACAAAGTCTTAACGCCAGGACCTCACTTGATCTGTAATACATGATGTTGCTGCAAACAGGATCTAGAGTTCTAACCTACGCAAAGATCCCACACAACCCTAGTGAAATGAATGATTGTTCTATTATTGTAGTCTTTTCATTGCAAAATAAAACAAAACGGGCCAAAACAATATTAATTTCAGATAATCATTACATACGTAGAATAGATCTAATGCATGCAACACATTGCACCGTAATTAATCTGCAGCAGTAACTTTTGGGGAGTCTGGGTCGTGTAGAGGAAATGGCACTCGTCTGGGGTTTGATTCCTGGCAGCGGTACCTCTGGCTTGGACAATTTTGTCTTTCCTACAGACAAAATTGGCTGTGTCTGCGGGTGGGAAGCCGGTGGGGTATGAGTCCTGCTCGCTGCACCAGTGCCCCCTCTGGTTGGTTGGTTGGTTGATCGGTCGGCAGGGGGGTTAGAATAAGATTGCCCCCAAGATTTTGATAATTTTATTTTAATTGAATTTGTTTAATTTCCGTTGCCATCTCACACACTCAAGACCTGCAAGCTGGTTGCCAACTGCCAATCAGTGTCTGTGAGGCACTGGCAATTCTAAGTGGAGTTCCAAGGACATCAGTTGAAAATCAGCCATCTGGCTAGTGGCTTCTACTGTTGCATTACAGTAATGTTCATTAATGTGCATTGTCCCTCAAGTAAAATAACTCAAACAAAAGATGATGATGATGAAGAACACACTCACACAAACAGGGCTGTTGTTCACACTATGCTTTAGTAACTTTATGCACTAGTTAAAAAAAAATAAAAGTGCCCCCAAAATGTTGAAGTGCCCCCATTTTTTTGACAGTGCCCCCAAATAGGCTTGCCGCGGTATTCAGTGTTTTACCGGGGTTACCCGGTGGTGAGACATACACCGATTACATAACGTGCCCACCGGTAACACCTTTTGTTTTTATGGAGGAAGAATTGAAAGGAAAACTCCGCAGTTTCAGCGTGCGCCGGTGTAAATTACAAGCGCTCCCAGTAGGGCTGGGCAATATAATCGATACGGCAATATATGGCGATATTTTATTTCTCGATACTGTATCGATACTTGGACGCCAAGTATCGCGATATCATTTTTTTTTTTTTTTTTTGCAGGCCATGCCATGCCAGGCCTCTGCATCTGGTGATTTCCACCCCTAATCGATACTGTATCGATATTTCCCATATCGATGCGTTCAGTAACACTCAACACTCAGTAGTTTTGACTAAATTTGTCCACTAACTTATCAGTATAAAGTGATGTACATATTATTACACTACCTGGGTGGTACACAGTGTGTTGTATCTTTAGCTCTATTATTTAATTTTGAGTAAATTCTGTAGAATATCGCAATATATCGCAATATGTATCACATCGCAATATATCGTGATACAATCGTATCGTGACCCAAGTATCGTGATACGTATCGTATCGTGAGATCCTTGCCAATACCCAGCCCTAGCTCCCAGTCTGGGCTGCAGTGTGGCTCCGCTGTTCTGGTTAGACCAGCAACTAACATTAGTTAACGCTATGCATCTTATGAACACACATTATGCCCTCCTCATACACATGTAGGTAAGACCCTTAGCTAAGCCTACATGCGTGTGCATTCTGTTGTCACTGCGGGCCATCTCTGGAAATGTGCCTTTTTTTCCACAGCGAAAAGTCGATGCTAACTTAGCATCAATGCTAGCGGGAGGGAGGGAGGACTTACCAGCATTCAGTCATTGCCTGCTTACTGCTGCTTGCTGGTATTGTTAATCCCATGTCATAAAAAGTCTCCAGATGTGTCGCTAATGTTAGTTTCTTTTGAGAAAGATTGTCTCCACGGCATCTGAACAGTTGTCTAGAGTCCGATGCAGCCATGAGTTGTATGACTGTGAGCGTCCATGCTAACGTTAGTACTTTAAACAGCAGCAGCGTGCGTCTTGTCTCTATGCACCTACAGAATGGACGGTTAAAGCATAGACTCTTGCTTACTTTAAAACTTGTATTATCAACATACATATAACGTAACGTTCGCTCTAGTCTAGCTGCTGCTAAGGATACCCGACTGGTGTCTCACTGTTATTGTTCCCGGGAACAACATGCACTAGTAGGAACTAACAATCCTATTGTTTACATTTATTTTCACGGTGTAACTGGTAATACCGGTGACGTCACGTGCTTAATCTGCTTATTATTCGGTGTGAAAATGTTCACACCATGGCATCCCTACCCCCAAAATCTATTTTTAAAATGTCCTACACTGGAAGCATGTGCTAGTCTACTATGGCTCTCCCCAGATTGCCAGAGGGGTTGGAGCCAGCGCGACCGGGCGGGACATCAGGGGAATTCGCCAAGTGTAATTGGGGAGTAAATGGGAGAAAAGTCTGAAAAAACTTGACACAACAACAAAATGTGCAGCAGCCAGTAACAGATTCTCTTATTAGAAATGAATGCGCTTTCATCATCAAAGATTAACGCATTCAGTATGTTGATTCTGGACTAAGGTATCTCTTGAAACATCTGAGAGTGACTGAGTGTTCTTGTTATTGTTTCCAGTACCTCAGCCATTGGTTTTTCATAGACATCCTGCAGCTGGTCCCGTTGGGCCTGGAGCGAGTCTCTCTGCAGGGCACGGAGCACCTCCCCTGGTTCTCCAAAACCATAGTGGGCCTCCAGTAGAGTGGAATCTGTCTTCTCGGCTTTCAACACCGTGATGACCTCATCTCTGGCCTGGTGTGATGGACATTGCAATAGAACACACATGGGTTGTACAGTACCTTCAGTATGTAGTGTAAGTGCTTGACTGACTCGAGGTAGCTGTAGCCACTGTCACATTCACATTCTGCACAGTTTGAAAGACTTTGGGCATATGGCGTTAGATTCACAATCACATGAAGTCGGATTTGAACAGGTCTTGGGAGTTGTTACTTGTTACTCACCTGGAGCTCTCCCTCCAGCATACCGAGGAGGAACAGCAAGTCACCCCTGGACAGGTCTTTTCCCATGATTCTGTCATCCCGCTTCTCTCTCCGGTCTCTCCTGCTGCTGTCCCTCTGCTCAGAGAGCTTCAGGGGCCGGACCAGTTGCTCTGTCTGGTGTCTCTTTGGATCACCTCGACTCCAGGAAGCCATTTTGCTGCCGTTACGATGGGAATGCATATCTTTCAAGGCCACCTAGGAGGAGCGGGAGAATGAGAAAGTGGTGAGAGAGGCGGGAGCTGCAGGGACAAAGTGAAATGTGCACACCGGTTGAAAGGGAAGTGGAACAAGTTCAGGCGTTGTTATCAGCATACAAGTGGCTATTGTGTATGTTTGATAAGTGACTGGCTGATGCCGATGATATCATGAGAGTTTATGGGCGAATCCAAACTCAGAAGTCCTCCTGTCATAACAGTTAGCGTTACTGAAATAGATAGGCCTATGCCTGCTATTAACATTTGCTTTGTGTTAGGCTTATGTCATCTCATATTCTCTCTCTTAGCACATTTACAGCCATCAGTGTCAGCTTGGCAGACAAGAGGACGGAAGGGCGCCAGCAAGTGGGGCCTCGATTACTGACCATATGAGGACTGTGTGCGTGTGTGTGTGTGTGCGTGTGTGTGTGTGTGCGTGTGTGTGTGTGTGTGTGTGTGTGTGTGTGTGTGTGTGTGCGCGCTTGCGTGCGCGTTTTTAATTTAAATCACCTCGGCTAAACGGCGCTTGCCAGCCATGGTTCTCTGACTTGGTTTTCTCATGCCATATTTAGAGGGGGAAAGTTTGTAGTGAAACATGATGTCATCAGTTTGTAGTGAAACATGATGTCATCTCTTTGTTCTCTCACCCTCCTCCTCTCGTCAAAGCACTTGCAGTTGCACGGCCTTTTATCCCCCAAGTTGTTCATCAGGCTTCTCCAGATAAGTAACCATAAGCCCTTATGTTTTCCATTTGGTGTCTCTCTCACTCTCACTCTGTCTCTCTCTATTGCACACACACACACACACACACACACACACACACACACACTGAAGCAGGCAACAGCTGGTTGTTGTCATCCAGGCCTGAGAGCAACCTTGAGTCTCTCTAAACAAGATGAACAGTGGTACATCATCGGGGACAAACATTGTGTTGTGTAAGAAAAACAGAGGCAGAACAGAAACACAGGCCTTTTCACCCGCCTTGGACTGGAGCCAACGACAGCCTTCAGATATCGATTCCTTATGAGAGTGTTACTGTTAGCTTACATAATGCATTGTTTCTGCATAGCAGCATGTTCCTCCTTTGCTTCTGTCTGGAGAGGAGTCAGAGTCAGAGTGTGAGTGACGTCCTCCACCTCCCTCCTGCTGAGGTGTTCTCCTCTGGGTATCACTCCTGCTGAGGTGTTCTCCTCTGGGTATCGCTCAGTAAGACAGATGGAGCACTCTTGGCCCTGCTCCTTCACTCCACTCCTTTACAGCAATAGACCTTATTCACAGCGCGGTAGGGGTGTCACGATACACTCAGTTCACGATACGATACGTATCACGATACTGGGTTCACGATAACGATACGATACGATACGATTTTAACAATATTTTTTTAAACTTGAATAATGACAATATATGACTGGAAAAGTAGTATTTTATTTGAAATGCACAAATACAAAACATGCTGTTGTGGGAAATTGTTATTACAATAACAACTAGAAAAAACATGAGATTGGAGATAAGGCTTATCTTGAAATAGAATGAGTTACACCGTCACTTAGATTTACTTTGAACTAAAAGGTTTCTCAGCAGTATAAATTCTCATTATGCATCTTCAGCTTTTCTTCAAACTCAAACAACAAGACTTTTCTTAGTCTATTTTTTATGCATCTTCAGTTTTTCCTGTCAAGTAAACAGTTTTGCCAGAAACTCAATTGAATGGTTTCTCTCCTGTATAACTTCTCATGTGTCTCTTCAGAGACTTGTTCAACTGAACTACTTTCCACACATTGAACTTCAACAAACAAAGACGTTTCTTTGTCTATTTTTGAAAAAAAAAAAAAATTCACGATATGAGATTTCATCTCAACGATACATATCGTGACGTTTTACTATCGCGAAATTTCGTGGGACGATATATTGTGACACCCCTACAGCGCGGCCATCTTGTGATGACGTCACCCGCTGGTTGGGAACGCAACGAGACTCTCATCCAAACCCCTGTCTGAACATGGGAGCAGTAGACCAAAAGTTTGAGTTCTGTCGCACCAATTTCGTTTGATCACATTGACAAATGGGCAGATGAATGTGTACAGGATTCAAAACAAGGGCTACAACAACTGGATCAAGTTTTATATCCACGATATTCAAGGAAGCGCAGCCGATGGTCTAAATTGTAAACTGCACTACACCCTCGCACCACTGAGCACCGAACCGATACATCTGGCGCTGTGGAGCAGTTGAACCCGAAATGACACAGCCGAAGAAGGCTGTGTTTGAGCTTAAACTTAGGCACTGGCATGTGAATACATGTGAAACTACTAGGGGTGTCACAATATATCGTCCCACGAAATTTCGCGATAGTAAAACGTCACGATATGTATCGTTGAGATGAAATCTCATATCGTGATTTTTTTTTTTTTTTTTTTTTCAAAAAATAGACAAAGAAACGTCTTTGTTTGTTGAAGTTCAATGTGTGGAAAGTAGTTCAGTTGAACAAGTCTCTGAAGAGACACATGAGAAGTTATACAGGAGAGAAACCATTCAATTGAGTTTCTGGCAAAACTGTTTACTTGACAGGAAAAACTGAAGATGCATAAAAAATAGACTAAGAAAAGTCTTGTTGTTTGAGTTTGAAGAAAAACTGAAGATGCATAATGAGAATTTATACTGCTGAGAAACCTTTTAGTTCAAAGTAAATCTAAGTGACGGTGTAACTCATTCTATTTCAAGATAAGCCTTATTTATCTCCAATCTCATGTTTTTTCTAGTTGTTATTGTAATAACAATTTCCCACAACAGCATGTTTTGTATTTGTGCATTTCAAATAAAATACTACTTTTCCAGTCATATATTGTCATTATTCAAGTTTAAAAAAATATTGTTAAAATCGTATCGTATCGTTATCGTGAACCCAGTATCGTGATACGTATCGTATCGTGAACTGAGTGTATCGTGACACCCCTAGAAACTACGCAATATTTGGGAATACCATTGCATCAAAATAAATCTTGGATAACAATATTGTGTCTGAGGTGACACCTCTGACAACTTTAGTAGCGCTAACATTGACGCTAGCGTTAGCTAGTGTTTGAACTCACCACTGTCATGCTAACCAAGCTAGCGAAGGTGCTAACGCTAACGTCATTGTTAGCGCTACCAAAGTTGTCAGAGGTGTCACCTCCGACACAATATTGTTATCCAAGATGTATTTTGATGCCATGGTATTCCTAAATGCGTAGTTTCCAGTGGGCATTTCAGCCTGCCTATTTTTGACGCCAATGCGGAAATTGCATTATTTCCAAATGGTCAGTGGGGGTCGCAGCTTGTGTAGCACTCCCAGGAACATCACCATTCAACTATATGGGAAACGAGACAACTTCTCTCTCGGTCTATGTATTAAATAAACACTTTCCAAATTAGTTTATGGTCTGAAAAAACAATTTCAAGTCTTTTTCATGCTCTAACGCGCTCCGTTTTCCAAATGATAGCCCCATTTCGAGGAAAATTGACGACAAACATCGGATAAAAAGAACAGTAATACTTCCGACCGGTAGAGGCAGCAATGTGCCGCAAGGCATCAGGTAGCAAGTATAGTTGAGCAAATTATCAGAAAATAGTGTTACTTTATGATATTTTAATAATGTTAGTAGACACACGTAACTATATAGATACCATACATCTAACGTCCATAACATGGCGGACCATTTAACGTTATTTATACCGTTAGATAAAGCCTTAAGCCTTCTCTGTATTCAGACCATTGGATTCAGCACAGAAACCGGAGTACGATAAGGTTTTAAATAGAGTCACGTTATAAACAACTAACCAACGCTGGGGGTCCGTATGGAAACAGTGTTTCTCGAAATGGTTAAAAGTTAAATCAATTTGGTCATTCAGTGCCGTTTTACTGCAATGTAAAGTAAGTAGCGTTAGCGGCTACATTAGCCACAGTAGCTGACTACCCATAATGCATTACGGCGATAAGCGAGACAGAGCAAATTCGGAAACTCCCCCGGCAGCCGCTAGGGGCAGCCGCCCCCTTCTCCTCGTACTTCCGTGTAGCATTAATCCATTCAACCAATCAAACGAAATCAAACAATATCTGGAAGTGAGCTTCATTTTGCTGTGTCAAAGTCAATGAGCTATGTTGGTCCATTATATATAGGTCAATGGTAGTTTCACATGTATTCACATGCTAGTGCCTAAGTTTAAGCTCAAACACAGCCTTCTTCGGCTGCGTCATTTCAGGTTCAACTGCTCCACAGCGCCAGATGTATCGGTTCGGTGCTCAGTGGTGCGAGGGTGTAGTGCAGTTTACAATTTAGACCATCGGCTGCGCTTCCTTGGATATCGTGGATATGAAACTCGATCCAGTTGTTGTAGCCCTTGTTTTGAGCCCTGTACACATTCATCTGCCCATTTGTCAATGTGATCAAACGAAATTGGTGTGACAGAACTCAAACTTTTGGTCTACTGCTCCCATGTTCAGACAGGGGTTTGGATGAGAGTCTCGTTGCATAGTATGACTGGACCAGACTCCACAGTGTGACTGGACCAGACTCCACAGTGTGACTGGACCACACTCCACAGTGTGACTGGACCACACTCCATAGTGTGACTGGACCAGACTCTATAGTGTGACTGGACCAGACTCAATTGTGTGACTGGACCAGACTCTATAGTGTGTCTGGACCAGACTCCACAGTGTGTCTGGACCAGACTCTATAGTGTGTCTGGACCAGACTCCATAGTGTGACTGGACCAGACTCCACAGTGTGACTGGACCAGACTCTATAGTGTGACTGGACCAGACTCCATTGTGTGACTGGACCAGACTCCACAGTGTGACTGGACCAGACTCCACAGTGTGACTGGACCAGACTCTATAGTGTGACTGGACCAGACTCTATAGTGTGACTGGACCAGACTCCACAGTGTGACTGGACCAGACTCTATAGTGTGACTGGACCAGACTCTATAGTGTGACTGGACCAGACTCAATAGTGTGACTGGACCAGACTCCATAGTGTGTCTGGACCAGACTCTATAGTGTGACTGGACCAGACTCTATAGTGTGACTGGACCAGACTATAGTGTGACTGGACCAGACTCCACAGTGTGACTGGACCAGACTCTATAGTGTGACTGGACCAGACTCCACAGTGTGACTGGACCAGACTCTATAGTGTGACTGGACCAGACTCTATAGTGTGACTGGACCAGACTCCACAGTGTGTCTGGACCAGACTCTATAGTGTGACTGGACCAGACTCCACAGTGTGACTGGACCAGACTCTATAGTGTGACTGGACCAGACTCTATAGTGTGACTGGACCAGACTCTATAGTGTGACTGGACCAGACTCTATAGTGTGATTGGACCAGACTATAGTGTGACTGGACCAGACTCCACAGTGTGACTGGACCAGACTCTATAGTGTGACTGGACCAGACTCTATAGTGTGACTGGACCAGACTCTATAGTGTGACTGGACCAGACTCTATAGTGTGACTGGACCAGACTCTATAGTGTGACTGGACCAGACTCTATAGTGTGATTGGACCAGACTATAGTGTGACTGGACCAGACTCCACAGTGTGACTGGACCAGACTCTATAGTGTGACTGGACCAGACTCTATAGTGTGACTGGACCAGACTCTATAGTGTGACTGGACCAGACTCTATAGTGTGATTGGACCAGACTATAGTGTGACTGGACCAGACTCCACAGTGTGACTGGACCAGACTCTATAGTGTGACTGGACCAGACTCCACAGTGTGACTGGACCAGACTCTATAGTGTGACTGGACCAGACTCCACAGTGTGACTGGACCAGACTCTATAGTGTGACTGGACCAGACTCTATAGTGTGACTGGACCAGACTCCATAGTGTGACTGGACCAGACTCTATAGTGTGACTGGACCAGACTCCATAGTGTGACTGGACCAGACTCTATAGTGTGTCTGGACCAGACTCTATAGTGTGACTGGACCAGACTCTATAGTGTGACTGGACCAGACTATAGTGTGACTGGACCAGACTCCACAGTGTGACTGGACCAGACTCTATAGTGTGACTGGACCAGACTCCACAGTGTGACTGGACCAGACTCTATAGTGTGACTGGACCAGACTCTATAGTGTGACTGGACCAGACTCCACAGTGTGTCTGGACCAGACTCTATAGTGTGACTGGACCAGACTCCACAGTGTGACTGGACCAGACTCTATAGTGTGACTGGACCAGACTCCACAGTGTGACTGGACCAGACTCCACAGTGTGACTGGACCAGACTCTATAGTGTGTCTGGACCAGACTCCACAGTGTGACTGGACCAGACTCTATAGTGTGACTGGACCAGACTCTATAGTGTGACTGGACCAGACTCTATAGTGTGACTGGACCAGACTCTATAGTGTGACTGGACCAGACTATAGTGTGACTGGACCAGACTCCACAGTGTGACTGGACCAGACTCTATAGTGTGACTGGACCAGACTCCACAGTGTGACTGGACCAGACTCTATAGTGTGACTGGACCAGACTCCACAGTGTGACTGGACCAGACTCTATAGTGTGACTGGACCAGACTCTATAGTGTGACTGGACCAGACTCCACAGTGTGACTGGACCAGACTCTATAGTGTGACTGGACCAGACTCCACAGTGTGATTGGACCACACTCCACAGTGTGACTGGACCACACTCCACAGTGTGACTGGACCAGACTCTATAGTGTGACTGGACCAGACTCCACAGTGTGACTGTATAGTCTTTCCTCAGCCCGCCCGTTGACGGCGCTGTTAATGCAAGCAGCCTCGCCAAGACACGTGCTGCCGTTTCCTTGCCCTCGGCCTCCGGATGACTGATGCTGATGAAGTCTGAACACCTCACAGTTCACACACACACACACACACACACACAAGCACGCACGCATACACAAGCGTGCACGCACACACACACGCAAACACAGACACACGCAAACACACACGTCAGATTGTCTTTCTGTCTATTCATAGCTTTCAAGGGGCGTTACGTGCTGCCGGGAACGCCCACCTGACGGTCAAACAGTACTGCTAAGTACTGTTTGAGCGGACGACAGCACAGGCATCACTACAGTATCTTCTCTTTTAGCAATAGTCTCACTAATCCCACAGTGGTTTACCTGCTTTTGAGATCTGCAAAAAATAGTTTGCTTCTGTCTCACCCGTTCTCCCTCTCTCTTCACACGCGACGAGGGCTGTGCTCTCTCTCCACAACATTATAAAAACGAGTCCGCACTCCGCACGCAGTTTGTTGTGAAACAATTTCTCCGAACTGCCATGTGTTGGACAGTAACGTTAACGATAGTTCGGTTTGTTTGAAGTGCCCAAAACGTGCAGTTTGTTTAGATATCGTTCTTTTTCAACGCTTGATAGATGGTCTAAATATTCCTGACTGGAAACTGGTGGAAAAAAGACCGCTTTTTGCTGGAGCTGCGTCTGGTCAGTGTTCAGCGCCATTGTTGTTTTGAGTTTTGACCGCCAGAATGGGCGTTCCTTGTACTTACGTAACGCCCCTTGAAAGCTATGAATAGTTTGCGTGCGTGCGCACATAATGTCTAGACAGGCACATGCATATACTCCCATACTGATGTCCCAGCACACACTCACACACACACACACCGTGTGCCAGGCTTGTGCAAATAGCCCTTAACTTCAGTTGTGGCTCGGAGCCAGAGTTGGCTTCAGTAATAGTTGCCAGGGTTGGTTTACCCCACTGAGGACTGTCCGCTGGCAGGCGGGCAGCTGCTGCACATGTGGCCGGTCGCCTCTGTTTATTTCTCTGAACAGCACCCAGGGCTGCATCCTGCCCTGCCTGTCCCGTCTACTCTGCCCTGCCTGTCCCATCTACTCTGCCCTGCCTGTCCCGTCTACTCTGCCCTGCCTGTCCCGTCTACTCTGCCCTGCCTGTCCCATGTACTCTGCCCTGGGAATAGAACCATTAACACTTAGAGAAAATAACAATGTCCCTCGCTGCCTCCATCTCCATCCCAACCCCAAATCTGGTGCACACACACACGCACACAGGTGGCATCTTAACGGTCAGGCGAACGCGGTCGCGGGCAGAGACCGATGAATGGTCACCTATTCCCCGACATTCTCACCCCGGCTATGTAAGCAGCAGTAAAGCATGTTGAGGTTTATCACCTGTGTATGAAAGCATTAATAAAGCGCTGAGTGGACCTGTCTGTACCTGATCCAGTCTGTCTCTAGCAATCCATTCTGCTTGGCCAGCTCAGAACCACTTTATATCCACCTGTCATGGGGCTCAGCCTGGGCTCTGGAGCCTGCCACGCAGCCACCGGGTACCAGGGTCAAGTTGGCACCGCTCAGCACTCCTTAAATCACAGTCTTTCTTTATGTGCTGGCAGGAGCGCAGCACTTCAGTGTGTTGTACAGGAGACATTATACAGTTAGCAAGCTAGCCAGAGAGCGGGCGAGATCTTCAACACCGGCAATTTCATTTTGTCTACAATAATGCCACCATTCCATGTGATAGCAAGGTAATATGGTTAGGCTGCACAGAATGCTAAATGCTTGGTACATTTCAGACGACATTCTCAGAAATCCCGAGAACATTGGATAATGAAGTTACTGTTAACCGCGTTTGCTGTCATCTTCATATCACTGTCCCCGTTGGGGAAGTACAGACGTGAAATTAAATCAGTTAAACCTCGTGGTCCATCTCTTGATGTTTCTTGGCTTTAGCATGCGGTTTAGATTAGATCTCTGCCATCTCAGGGACCAGTAATCGGCACGGTCTTTGTGATTTGATTTTTAAACTTGGGATCTTAATTCAGTGCTATCATGATTCTTAAGTCATTGGAAATGGCTCAAATGAAATAAAAGTTTGTCATCATATTGGATACCAATTACATAATTATTAAGTCAGTTATCAGAATCGGAGAAACTTTATTGATCCCGGCCCGGAGGGTAAATTGAGTCATGCTACAGTTGCTCACACTCAGGTAGGGAAATATATATTAACATAGAGACATTATAAGAGGCATAGGAATACACCATAAAACAATAAAATAGAAGTTAGTTAGCCTACATTGATTAAAGTGTCACAAATATGTGCCTTCTCCTACAATCCTTATCAAGTACCATGGTGTAAAAAGTGAAATATGTGAGGTACATAATACATCATACTACAGTAGTGTGAGTAATAATAATAATAATAATAATAATAAAGAGTAAGGTGCATTAGGTCCAGTCAGTAAAATGAACATTCGTAAAAGTGTGGATTATTTGATGATTGCACAAATTGCGGTATGTGGTTGTATTGCACAATCAGATATACAATATCAAAGTGGGTCTTGATTTTTGGACGGGTGGAGAAGAGTCCAAGGCTGTTATTGACTGACTCAAGGCTATGTTATTGACTGACTCAAGGCTATGTTATTGACTGACTCAAGGCTATGTTATTGACTGACTCAAGGCTATGTTATTGACTGACTCAAGGCTATGTTATTGACTGACTCAAGGCTATGTTATTGACTGACTCAAGGCTATGTTATTGACTGACTCAAGGCTATGTTATTGACTGACTCGAGGCTATGTTATTGACTGACTCAAGGCTATGTTATTGACTGACTCAAGGCTATGTTATTGACTGACTCAAGGCTATGTTATTGACTGACTCGAGGCTATGTTATTGACTGACTCGAGGCTATGTTATTGACTGACTCGAGGCTATGTTATTGACTGACTCGAGGCTATGTTATTGACTGACTCGAGGCTATGTTATTGACTGACTCAAGGCTATGTTATTGACTGACTCGAGGCTATGTTATTGACTGACTCAAGGCTATGTTATTGACTGACTCGAGGCTATGTTATTGACTGACTCAAGGCCATGTTATTGACTGACTCAAGGCTATGTTATTGACTGACTCAAGGCTATGTTATTGACTGACTCGAGGCTATGTTATTGACTGACTCAAGGCTATGTTATTGACTGACTCGAGGCTATGTTATTGACTGACTCAAGGCTATGTTATTGACTGACTCGAGGCTATGTTATTGACTGACTCAAGGCTATGTTATTGACTGACTCAAGGCTATGTTATTGACTGACTCAAGGCTATGTTATTGACTGACTCAAGGCTATGTTATTGACTGACTCAAGGCTATGTTATTGACTGACTCGAGGCTATGTTATTGACTGACTCAAGGCCATGTTATTGACTGACTCAAGGCTATGTTATTGACTGACTCAAGGCTATGTTATTGACTGACTCAAGGCTATGTTATTGACTGACTCAAGGCTATGTTATTGACTGACTCAAGGCCATGTTATTGACTGACTCGAGGCTATGTTATTGACTGACTCAAGGCCATGTTATTGACTGACTCGAGGCTATGTTATTGACTGACTCAAGGCTATGTTATTGACTGACTCGAGGCCATGTTATTGACTGACTCAAGGCTATGTTATTGACTGACTCAAGGCTATGTTATTGACTGACTCAAGGCTATGTTATTGACTGACTCAAGGCCATGTTATTGACTGACTCAAGGCCATGTTATTGACTGACTCGAGGCTATGTTATTGACTGACTCGAGGCTATGTTATTGACTGACTCAAGGCTATGTTATTGACTGACTCAAGGCTATGTTATTGACTGACTCAAGGCTATGTTATTGACTGACTCAGAGTGTCTGACGCTCTGAGGGAGGAGTTGGAGAGTTTGATGGCCACGGGCAGGAATGACTTTCTGTGCTGTGGTGCATCTGGGTGGGATCAGTCTTGCACTGAAAGTGCTCCTGTGCTTGAGCAGTTTGTCATGGAGTTGGTTGGGAGACGTTGTCCAGGACGGAACAAAACTTTGAAAACAGGATGCGAAACATAAATGGGGATGGCGTTACCAGAGGAATAAGGATCTATAAAGAATACTGTGAATTTCTCACATTTGGCAAGGAAGAATTTCTAAATATCCTTAATTTCTACCTGAATCTCTCTCCCTTCTTTGATCAGACAGAGGTGTTTTGTTTGAAGGGCCTGACAGAAGGTGTTAAATATTGGAGCCTGGCTTTCATTGTCATAGATAAGCTAAAGTGCCGGATGCTGCCGTGTCCCTGCCCTCTGTGCTGCTCACGCTTACACACACTGTCTCTTAAGACTACTGAGCGCTCGGGCTGAGGTTGACGAAAGACTACAAACATTTCTGATCATCTAGATTCCTTTGAACGTTCCTAAGAATTGATGATCTAAACCTCTGGCTCAACTTGCCATTGAATCCTTTCCTACTTTGTAGATGTGTGAATGATGAAAGCCACACTTCATCGTGGCCATCAGTTAATAGTAAGCCACCACAGAGCTGTCATCAGTCATGAAGTGGGCTTTGAAGTCTAGATTGTGCTTGTGTTGTTGGTTATAGATCTGTAATAGAATGGCGCTAACCGTTTCCTCACACTATGAGGTAATGCAATACTTTTATGGAAGTAAGTTTAACATGCATGTTATTTATTTAATTAATGTATTTGTTTAAGCATATTCCTAAATGTTGCTTATTACTTGTATAGATTAATTTATTTGATGGTGGTCTTTCCCACATCCTAGTAATTCAGGTCTATTCATCAAATGATATATACAGTAGGTGTGGAAAGCAAAACAGAGAGCGTTTGGCGGTCGCTGATGTCATGAAATGTGATACAAGTTTTTTAGTTCTGATGTAAGATCTCTCTTCTGGCGATTCAACCGCTCCAGTAAAGCTTCCTTGACAGAAGGTCGCTCCTTGGATAGGGAAGACATGTGAAATTCTACCACTTCTCGATGATTTTGTGTGTGTGTGTGTGTGCGTGTGTGTGCGTGTGTGTGTGTGCGTACGTGCATACGTACGTGCATACGTGCACATTTTACACTAACACATGTTTGACCCCGATCCTCACTGCGATATCAGATCCGAGATGCCTGTTGCATTGCATCAGAGTTGTGCAGTGCGGTGATTGATAGAGAGCGAAAGACGAGAGCACAGTGTTACAAATATCATCCACATGATAGCTGCTACTGCCAGATCTACAGTGTAAATAGGGAGGGAGAAGGGAATAATATAGGATTATGTCTGTAGGTAAAGAGCGGAGCGTTGCTGCCATGATCAGTTAAGTGGACGAAAGAACAGATGGAAGTGGAGTCAAAAGCCTCGTTTCTGACGCTAAAGTTTGGCAGCACAAATTGGTTGAGGCCTACTTGTGGGTACCCACATGGCAAGAGTTGCAATATGCTGTCAAGGGCATGCCAAGGTGAGAGAAGCATTTTCTCATTTGGTTCCTTCCTAGGCTGTAAAACCTTAAGAACCCTTAGCCTACAGAATACACTACAGACCTGGTCCAAATAGCTAGTTTTTGCAAATACTTATGGTTTGTCTTAGCCACAAGGGTGGGTTATATACCACACAAAACAATCAAATGAGGGACAGAAAGTTATGGCGGTCACTGGAAGATAATTGAATGTCAATTTAGCTGAACTTAACTTTTTCTGTCATTGACCACTTATCTGAGGCTAGCTGAGTTGTTCTGAATCTGATCCAGTAACAGCTACCTATCAAACCCTAAGAAACAAACAAACTGTAAGAATTATTTCCGGATATAGTGTTTTTACAAACAAGGACCACAATGGAAACAAGTCCTGGACTTTATTGTTTTAATTCCTCGACAATTTTAATACTGGTGTATGGATTTTATCTGTTCACTGTGTTTTTAACAACTGTCTTAAATCAATTCAAAGTGCATAGTGACTGAGGCAGGTCCAGTACAGTAGAACCCTGTCTTTCATAGTGACTGAGGCAGGTCCAGTACAGTAGAACCCTGTCTTTCATAGTGACTGAGGCAGGTCCAGTACAGTAGAACCCTGTCTTTCATAGTGAAACACAGCAAGAGGGATTAGAGGGCCTTGACTCGTCCCAACAGACACATGGACCTCGTCTGGCACAGCCATGACATCAGAGGTCAGAGGTCACATCATAGATCGTTCAATAAACACAGCCGCTCTGCATCGCTTTACTATAAAAGAGAAGAGAACCAGCTGAGAAATGATCATGCACCCCCCCACACACACACACACACACACACGCGCACGCTACATAAACAGACATGCACACAAGTACAACGTCTTTCCTAACTATTTGACTAAGATGTAGTGATAGTTATGTAACACGTTTATATAAATTTAAAAAAAAAGTGGGCCAGGCACTGCATTGTCCTTCTCTGAGTGGACGTTAACCTTGGTTTTTGATTATTTTCTGTGCAATGTTTTGGAGCAAGAATGTTGTGATGGGAGTGTGAAGAATTTGTAGCTTTAGCAAAGATAAAAGTACAATTCTAAAAGTATTATAATTTCTGTGAAAAGAGTTCTAAAGTCCGGCCTGTGGATCCACTTGTGCTTTTCAGTGGATAACATTGTTGGCCTCACTGTGCTTCCATTGCGCCTCCTGCTGGTGACTTCCTGCCCCTGCACCTTCTCAGGTGGCAGCTCTGAGCCTGAAGGACTAACAACATCAAGTCTGTAGCTTAACAAGCCCTAAGAAATGCACAGACAGCCAATTACCAGACATCTGAGAGGGTTTGTATGCCTCCCTTTATATCTATCCCTTTATATAATTTATATCCCTTTTATATCTTATCTTTATTTCTCCTTCGATTAGACAGCCTAAAAGATCTATGTAGAACAAGGCCACCAACACCCAGCAGGACAACGACAAAGTGGCAGCAAGGTGTAAACGTTAGGGACAACAGGCTGAATGGGCTGAAGAGCCAAATGTTGTTACCAGACACTGGTCATCTATTCTGTCTTCCAATGACTCCTTCCACCACTACAGCCTGCTTGTTAGCTTTGTGCGTGTAGCCTAAAGTCCTCATTGATTTAACAATAACACATGCTCAATACTGGCTTTAGAGAGGAAACTGCAGGCCTCCAAGAGACTAACGACTACCCCCCACCCCCCCGATCAGGCAATTGGTCCTTGTCTTGAGATGAGTTATCGATCCTCAAAGCCACAGTGAATTGATTTCATAGAAAGTATTATATTGCTTTTACAGAAACACCTACATCGTGACATGACCACAAACAAAAGCAGCACCCGGTCGTGCCTCCTAGCTGTGCCTGTATGGAAAGTGTAATCTGAGGTGTCCTACACAGGCTGTGTAGGAGGATGTCAGGTGTAATTGCTTTGTCTTATCCTTCTGTACAGGTGGGAGTGGTATCTTTAATCACACTAATAGAGTCAACTGTGGTGGTGATTAAGAGCTTTACAGAGGCCACTTAGGCCTATCTGCTGCTACCATGGGATCATCGCCACAGAACTGCAAAGGAGGGGCGTAGGGAGAGGAGGAGGGGCATAAGGAGGGAGAGGAGGGGCGTAGAGAGAGACATTTTTAAACAGTCGTCTAAGAATGGTGCCAGTCAGTGTAGGAATTTAGCCAGGGGCAAGGGCAAAAATGTCCCCAAGAAATCTCAGAATGCCCCTAAAAACAATGATCCAGGGGCAAAAATTGCCCCCAATATTTTGATAATTTTATTTTCATTCAATTCATTAAATTCCCATCTCTAACACACTCAGCACCTGCAAGCTGGTTGCCAGAAGACAACAATGAAGAACACACACACACACACACACACACACACACACACACACACACACACACACACACACACACACACACACACACACACACACACACACACAGCGCTGTTGTTCACACTAAGCTTTAGCAACTCTAGCACTAATTACTATTTTTTGAAGTGCCCCCAAAATTGTGTAAATGCCCCCAGTTTTTAGACAGTGGGGGCAAAAGTTGCCCCGAAAATATTTTTTGTATTTCCTACACTGGTGCCAGTATGAGTGAGCAGTGAGCACGCATGTCCCCCTAAGCCCTCATAACCAGTGAGCCGTCAGATTGTTATTTGTCTGGAGCCGAATCAGCTCCTTTCCCGAAACCAGTCGATTGATTCTCATTACAGCCAGTCAGCGCCATCGACCGTCCATTCAAACCAGTCACCTCTATTGATCCTCCATTAAAGGCGACCAGGCGCCCCCATTTCTCCTCATTGGAGCCGTCCCCTCCCCTCCGCACAGCCACCCCCTCCCTTGATCTCCGTTATCTGAGCTGTAAACTTACTGACCTAGATTCATCTGAACGCACAGAGCTTCCTCCTCCAGTCTCCGCCATCTGGAGTGACCGTGGCTTGAAGGGTATCAGGGTCAAGGGTTAATGTAAGAAACACTCAAGGTTTTCAGCTTCTAATAGGTGCATCTCTGCACACCACAGACAACACTCCTCAGCTTTGAGCCCTGGATTGTTGGGATGTTAATCATTAATCGATTATCAATTAATCAATTAAGAATTTGATCATCGAACATATATTAACTGATTAATCGATGCAGGCTATGTGCTATTTTGTTCATTTTTTGCTGAAATACTGCCCCAAGGGTGCAACTTAACTTTCACCGCTTACACAGAGGCAGAAGAGAGCCAAGCAAGAAGGCAAAAAGTCCATTGTAGGAGAATTATACACCAAAGACAACAGTATACATTAATACAATGTTGAAATACAGCACGAGTTTGTTTGGTTGATTAACTTGTAAGCCCAAAGACGGGTGTAAAAACCAGCATTTTGTATTTTCAATTTTCTGTCAAAAGCTGTTTTTTATATTATTAATTGATAATTGATCATTAACGCCATTGCTTTATCAGGCCGGTGTTTCTTAATTCTGTTCTTTCGTCACACATTCAGCTGTTCTTCCTCTCTCTGTCCTGGGAGTACCAATGTCCCTGAAAATACTGTAACTATAATAACAATTTAAAGCCCCATTCGCTGTTTGTATTTTTGCACTAGTCATAAGTTAAAGTTACCTCAAAATAACATTTTAATTTTATATTTTGCACAGGAGAATGGCAGAGGATGGCAAAATGTTTGCTTGTTGTTGTTGTTGTGCACATAGTTAGGAAAAGCCTGACTTTGAGCCAAAAGTATAAAGGCACTACTAAGACAAAAGTTTTCATGACATTGTTGTCATTTATGTTTAAGAAACAATAAAAAAGAACCAGTGAGATTGGTAAACCAAAAATGTTCATTCTTTCTTTATTTGTAGAGCAAAACACACCCACACAGTCACTGTCCAACTTTTGCAGTCAAATTGTTTTTCATCAAATTCGTTATCTTCATCGGGTGATTTTCTTTAATCTTTGTTTCGTATCGTGAGTATTTCGTATCGTGAGCCCTGTATCGTATTTCGTATCGTTTCGTGAGTTGACTATTTCGTTGCACCCCTACCATTCAGTAAGTTTTCCACTGCGCCCTCTGCGTGCAATAGTATCGATAACGATATCGCCGTTCAAAGTCAACAAAACACAGCGCCAGAAAGCTCTATGTACATGTTGTGACATTGGGTACTCACCACGTGATGAAATAATAATGCATAGTCCCGTGAAACATCATTTTCGTAGCAAATCCGAATCGAGTTACTTCCTTGTATTCATTCAGACAGCGCTTCCGCTGTACAGCGCATGCGCGCGTCCTGTTTTTTTTTCTTTTTTCTTGCTACGGGACGTGGCAGACAACTTGCTTAGTCCTAGTGCTGGCCAATGGAGGGCGGTGTGGGATAAATAAAGACGAGGGTCTCCCTATTACAAGTCAATCTACCATGTCCTGTGACTAAAAAGCTCTTTTATTACTGTAAAAAATGTCAAAAATCTTACTGATTGGGGCTTTAACTACATATTAATACAATTAGAAAATATACAAAGTTACTCATTTAAATAATGCTGGTGATTGGCATCAGCCAATGGATATACAATATCATGCAGGAATGTATTTTGATATACTGTATAGATGTTTGCTCGCCCTCTCATTGAACTACTAAAATAGGCTGTGTAACCCAATGCTATATGTTGGCTTGTTGTAGACCCAGCAATGGTGCTAAGACCCTCAGTGTCAATTTAGAGCTCAACCTAATAACTGCCATGTTCTCATACTATGCACAGGGCTAGAGGAAACCACTGCTAATGTTCAGCCTTTGACCCCTAACATCTAAATGTCTCCATGGCAGCAGTAGCATGCCTGCATTTGCAAAAAAATAAATGAACTTTCCTGAAAGAAAGTGGCCTTTAGTTTGAATGGCCTACAATGCTACAGTATGTTTCTCAGACACAGTCTCATGAGATCAACTCCAGGTCTGTTTTGTCAGTCCCTGGTCCCACAACGTCTCTTGCTTGTGAAGAATAACCTTGGTGTGACACACGTCACCAACGGTTATTTTTACTGTCCAAAACGTCACACGGTGCAACAATGCAGGCGGGCTGATTATACATTTGGAAGGAGAAGGTCAGTCAGGCTGGGCTTGGGGTTGCTTCATTGGGTGCAATGCTCCTTTAACTAGCAGCATATAGATGCAAGTGTTTTTAAATGGAACGTGACGATGGCACCATTTACAGTCGATTAAAGATTTGATTCGTCACTCGGTACCATGAACCTCTGTGCTCTGTGCTCTGTTCTTAGTGGCTTGGTGCTAGCCTAGCGTTTGTGTGTTTTATTAATAGGGGTCTTTTCATAGAAGACCCTCCAGTCATTACAGGGAAATGTGATCGCTGTACTGTCCCACAGGGGAAAACCACTACCCCTCTGACACTTAACACCCCCCCTGTGACCCTATATTGTCCACACGTATTCACGCAAAGATACTGTATACACACTTACATTCTAATAGTCCATAACCCACATAATCCAGGAGTCAGATGATGTGCTGAATCAGCAGCTCAATACACATAGAAACGCACAGCATGGTGGGCGGCGGCTCTCCCTCCTTGACAGGTTTGCAAGGTGGTCTTTATGGTGTTAAGAGAGATTAGGATTGGGGTTTAAATCCAATGTCAGTCTGGCTGCTGCCACCACCACCACAGCATCCTTTCCTCCTCTTCAGCCTCATGGTTCAGTTCAGAACACACAGGCTAATAGCAGAGTGGACATTAACAGTAGTTTCATGCTCCAATAACACACCGAACAATAATGCAGGATGAGTCAGCCTCTGTTGTGTCAGTCAAGCAGCACATCATAAATTGTGTTTGCAACAAGTCGTCAGTGTTGGAAAGTTACAATATTTTTAATTGCTAGAGATTTCCCCTGACGTATAACTAAATCAGGCCATCCAGGGCACCATCAATGGACACTTGCAGCAAAGTTGTTTGATTCTGTTCAAATGTTTGTCTTTTTGACACTTTGTCACAGATGCACAAGATAGATACATACTGATCAGTCATTAACATGCCAGAAAAGTCCAATCATGCTAGACCTCAGCACCCTCCCACACTATTAAACACAACTGAAGCTAAGCAGCAGATACAAATACCACCATGATGAGATAGACCACCATGAGCTAGACCACCCTGAGATAGACCTTACCTCTTGCAAGACAGGTGGCCGGATGGGCACAGTGAGGCCTGGATTTGATGAGAATTGTCCGTGTGTTGTCTTTGCATGAAGCCCTTCTTCTCTCTAATCCTCTCTTTGGCACCTCTTGAGAGAGTCTTCTCATCAGTCTTCTCTCTTCCTCTCTGTTTGGCACTTCACTTTGCCTTCCAACAGTCCAGGATGAGAGAGAGAGAGTAAGAAAGTGATATGTGTACCGAAAAGAGAGGAGGATGGTTGGCTTGGTCCATCGATGGTGGGGGTGGTCTGTAGAGAGGAGTGCTTGCCCTGACAGATGACTGTAAAGAGGGATAAAGGTTTGGGAGGGGCAGATAGAGTGAAATAAGTACAGAGGGGGCGTGGCCATGATGATGGATAACAAAGGACCTGCCGGAGAGGATGAGAGGACTGTGATTGCCTGTACTTGCTCCCTGCTCCCTTCATCGCTCTCCTCCTTTTATCTGCCCCTCTGGCCATAATGGACCCAAAGAAGAGTGATGGAGAAGGAAAGTGATGGGGGAGGGTGTCATAACAGAAATTGGATGGTGAGATGGGAGATAAGACAACGTAAGGGGGTTGGAGCGATGCAGACAGTGGTGGGCCCGGCGTGGTTGCTGTGGCTCAAAGAGGAAAGGCTGGCGTGACGTCATGACCATGGGCAGCAACCATAGACCGTGAAAAGACATGGACGGAGTGAGTGTGACGTCAACCATTGGTTTATCATATCCTGTTCTGAAGATCAGGGGTTTCCCACACAGCCGCAGCTCCATCTGCTATTGGTCTATGATCGACAAGCTGCTCAATCGTTGGACAGGCGACCTGCCAATCACCCCCGTCTTTTTTTTAATCACCTATACAGACCAAAACCGTTTTGTTTGTTTGTTCGTTTTTTTTTTTTTTTTTACCAAGCTGTAAACATGTTTATTTATGCTGTAAACTTGGGCAGTTTAACATGGGTGCGAAAGGGGACTGACTCGCTTCTGCAGCCAGCCTCACGTGGCCATTCGAGGAACTGCAGTTTTTAGTAGTAGTACTTCCGCATTGGCATCAGACTAGGGATGTTCATTTTGAAAAATTTCCATAATCGAAAATCGGGGAAAATTAACGATCAATTATCGATTATCGATCATATTAATAATAATAATATATATATATATATATATATTTTCTTTTACAAAATGAATGCCTATGGCAGAAAATACGAAAGACAACGTGTTCTCCTCAATGAACTCTTTATTTCAATGTGTCTCCTCTCCAACACTCTGCTTTGCCCATGTTTAAAACAGTTTTGTTGGCACAAAGGCCCGTGCCCAGCCAGAAAACTAGACTATATGAAGCTCCACCTCACGTTAGTCGGCTGTGCAATTGAGTGGGGCGAGGAGGAACGAATTCCACCCAAACCTAGTCCGCAAAAAAAAAAAAAAAAATTAATAATAACAAAATCGATAAAAATTCCACATGATCGATTCCATTCCTTAACGATCAATTATCGATTTTCGATAACTGATGAACATCCCTACATCAGACACAGTCCGAAAGCCTGCCCCCCTTGGCAGCGACCCACTGTGGCAGGTCAAAGGCGTGTGTCGGCAGCGTTTGTCACGGTGTTACTTTGAGCTCTGCCTTTGCTTCATGCACGTAACTGTCAGCAATGCCAGACACTTGGACAAGGAATAAACCAAAGCATCCGGGAGGACCAGGGGGAATGGGCTATGGCTAAAAACATCACTGCACAACTCCATTGTAAGCCTTTCACCAAGTATGCGAGTGCGTACTGCGTACTAGTGCTTCAAATAACTGCCAATCCCACGTAAAGATCAAGTATTCAAGTGTGCAGCCACCAAAAATGCCTAAGTGCCTGTCAGCAATTGAATTAGCTCTAAGCCTACTTTGAAACAATTTGGTGGTTTTGCTAGATGTGTTGCTACAAATACCCTTCAGTTAAATTAATAGGCGGTGAGGAATAGGTCTTACAGGTCTTTGTGCTCAGGGTATAAAGGAGGGAATAATGTCCCCACAATGGCATGCCATGGAGGCAAGCTAGATAATAATAGAAAAAGTAGGTCTGTAGCTACAGATGAAGATGTCGGTGCAGTGTAACTGGACGGGTATCTTCATGGACTCATCAACCCACCGAACACACCTTGACTCAGGCTTAGCGGCACAACATGTCATGTACTGTGTTCAAAACTTAACCAGGCTTGAACTTTGCTTCTTCTTGTGTGACGCATTTGAGCTCTGGCTGCTGAAGAGAGGAATTCTCTGCCTGTCTATTCTTTGCAGTGTACCCGAATGGAACTTTAATAGCAGGCAATTTTCCACGTGCATATTGAGTAAGGACAGTGTTACGACTACGAGGCCTGCAGATTTATAGCACAGTTCAGACTCCTGGCATTTGTCTGTTTTAATTAAAGCTAAGGTATTTACGATCAAGCATCCTCATTTGCCCTCTTGCCAGGAGGTCTGAGCAGCATGACCTCACAGCACGAGACGAGAGGTATGGAGGGAGAGGGAGAAGTAGCAATAGGGAGGCTAAAGATAACCAGGTGCTTGGTTTGATGGCTGCTACATCGTTGGTATCCAAGGTAACATTTGCGTATTCCTATTTGGTTGCTATAGCGACACCAATGCATTGAAGTATACTTTGCCTGATGAATAACACAACCAGCCTGAGAAAGTATAATGCGCTAGTATGTGAACGCATCATTCAGCTCATGGGCCAAACTGAAGAAATGGATTGTGTGACTCCATAACCTTGTTATCCATCAAGAGTTTGTGTCTGTTTCTCAGATGGAACATTGGCTAAGGGTGAGCAAGTTGACATGCTCACGCCTAGCAAGACCTCATGTAAGCTAGTCTGAAATGTGTTCTTGGCTCTGGTATGTCATGCCAGATTTGACTAGCTTTCTACCCTGAGCGACTGTTCATTTGACAGACCTTGTACAGCTCCTGGTTGCAAGTGAACCCCTAACACTCTTTTTCTTTTTTTCCAGATGTGTCTGATGCAGAGGAGGCGATAGCAGAAGAGAAAGAGCCGACAGAGAAACCCAACACACAGACGAAAACGGGGGAGAAGAGGAAGAGTATACCAGAGAAGCCAGCCAAGGCCAAGAAGAGGAAAAAGAGTGAACAGGTATTACAATCGTATACCCTCTGTAGTACTACCTGTACCTGCTCATCAGTATGTTGTTGCAGTACACAAGTTCCCCCTTCCCTCCCGAACGCTATAATACTGACAATTAGGGGTGGGGGAAAAAATGGATTCACTTAAGTATCGCTGGTGAATACCGTGATAATTTTGGTCACGATAATCGTGATGTGAAATTTTCATACCGTTACATCTCTAGTAGTAGTAGAGCAAACAACTACCCATAATGCTGTGACATGAGCGACAGTAGAATGAATCAGTCTTGGAAAAATAACAGTGACCTTAGCCTTGCATCAGCATTTGGGCTTTCATGTGTTTTTGTTTTGAAATAGTCACCTTAAGTTATTTCTAGATGAGTGTGTAGTATAGTAAGTATACTAGCATTGTACCCGGCGTTGCCCAGGTTAAATAGGCACAAAGCAATACAACGGTTTGCTTGGCTGGAAATGATGGTGGTGTCCCAGGTGGTTTCCAGCACGTTCCATAAGTTTCCAGGATTTTACAACCTGCCCATGACCTTCCCCAGATCATAACCCACCAGCATGCTAATTTTCAGCCCAATCTGACCTGGGGAGGTGGGTTCCAGGACTTATCATTTGGTTCCAGGACTTTCCAGGCACTTCCAGGACATGACAACGTGCCTATGACCTTCCCCAAATCATAACACAACGCCATGCACATTTTCAGCCCACTCTGCCCTGGGGTGTGGGCGTGAGGTGGTTTCCAGGACTTTCCAGGTGCTTCATGACTTGATGACCTGCCCGTGACCTTCCCCGGATCATAACCCATCACCATGCAGATTTTCATCCCAATCCGACCTGCGTTGTGGGCGTGAGGTTGTTTCCATGACAACTAAAACTGAACAGATTTTGTCTGCATGTCTAATTTCATATACCAATATCTTCTTTTGACTTGATGAATGCATTCAGTGTGTTCAACCGTATCGCCCATTATCTCCCCCAACCTCTGTGTCTCTCTAATATAAGAGTGTTCAACCATGTTATTATTATTACTGTTGTTATTGTTGTGCTCAGCTAGATTTAGCTAGACATATTCTCTGTAAAGCCCTCTGAGACATGCTTGTGAATTAATTAAGCAGTGAATTAATAAACTTGACTTCAAATAAATAATTTATGCAAACAACTGATCTAAATGGGTCTTATGTAGGTCTTCAGCCTAAATCGTGTTTATAATGTATTGTTTTCACAGAAAGAGTGTTTAGTTGCTCAGGAGGAGAAGAAACCGAATGAAGATGACAAGTCAACAAAACCCAAAAAAAGGAGGAAGGTGAGCATGAATGCACTACACGGACACCTGCTGGTGCAAAGAGGAATAACATTTAAATATTCAAAGAGTGCAGTGCAGTGCACTGTTAATCACTGGTCTTTGTCGGTGTGTATTACTTGACTGTATTTTGTTTTCCAGAAGAAGAAGACGATTACAGACGTCTTGGCCTCTTCTGAAGCGAAACCAGGCTGTCCGGCGGACCTGCAGAACCTGGTCACACAATACTTCTCAGACAAGCGCTCTGTTATTGAGCTGGAAGAGCTCAAATTGCAGGGTGAGTCAGGCTGTCTCCCCTTTAACCTGGAAGCTTAATTGCTACCCAGTGATTTGTTGACTCACCGGGTCTCTGTCCTCCTGTGTCTTCTAGACTCCCGTTTCCTGAGCAGCAACGACTTAACACACAGCCTCTCCTCCTATCTGAAAGAGAGTGAGTGCTGTTCTAATCTTCAAGTTTGTCCCTACTGTTTATGTCTGTTAAGACACAAAGTAAGTCTCCATTCTCTGTCATCTCTCTCCCTGTTAACGCTTAGTTTGTCCCAAATGGGCGAAGGTCCAAAAGCAGCACACTGAGAAGAGTTCTGTGGCTCTGCTCGTCGTCTGTAGCTCTGCCCTCCGAACCATCGAACTCATCAAGTAAGTCACAGATCAATGCTGTTTATTGCTGTTTACAACTTTTTAACTGGCTTTAACATGAGTGTTGACTTGTTTTGTGTCGTCCCCAGGCAGCTGACAACCTTCAAGGGTGAAGCCAAAGTATTGAAGCTCTTTGCAAAACACATCAAGGTAGAAGAGATGACATGCATTATGGTGCATATGCTGTGTGTGGATTGCGTACAAAATAACCTGTTGGAGCAAAACAAACCGTTTTCTCTGCCTGTGTGTGTGTGTGTGTGTGGGCGTGCAGGTAGAGGAACAGGTGAAGCTGCTGCAGAAGGGCATCACGCACATCGGAGTGGGCACACCTGGCAGGCTCTCTGCTCTCATTGAGAGAGGTGAGTGTGGACATGACAGTCCCGCCATGTATGTCCAAATGCCTCTGAATCCCCTCTCATTCTGTGGAAACTCCCATCTTATTCCGTGGGAACTTGAACTCTCATCTCATGGAAACTCTCATCCCTCCTAGAGGGTTTGAACGTGCAGGCGTTGCGCTACCTGGTCCTGGACTGGAACTGGAGGGACCAGAAGCTCCGAAGGATGGTGGACGTTCCTGAGGTGAGCTGCTGCCCCCTGCTGGGCTGAACGGAGAGGGACAGTTTGTATATATTTGGCAAGTTCGACTTGAGGATCACTTTAGCAGTGCATCATGGTCAAAGTTGACTTTTGTTGAGTGATGAAACAGTTCTGTGTCATGCAGTTTGTGTGTGTCTCTTTCAGGTCAAAGTTGACTTAATGAAGCTGCTGGATACTGGTATCCTGAATGGCTGCAAAGAAGGCAAAGTCAAAATCGGCCTCTTTTAAATGCACCCTGTAGACCTTGCTGGTGTTGATGTGTGCTTAAATCATCATAGTGATACGTTCTTCATGACACGCTGAGGGACCTCTGGCCTGTGCACCCCATCCTGTTTGTTTCCCCTTTGGCTCAGTGTGAAACGTGTGTTGTGCTTTGACTATTTTCAGAGACCATGTCCAATGTGTGATGTCGTTTGTTCACTCTTGTATTCCAACACGATGTCCCAGTGTGAAGGATTGAATAAACGCACTCTGAATGAAACCAGCATCCCTCCGTTTGTTTACTCTGACCCAGGGAAGTCCCTCCCACTGAGAATGTGAGGTCATGAGTTTACTCGCCCACTAGGAAGTCCCATTTATCATAACATCCTGTGAAAAGCAGCAAAGAAGAGGCCGGAACCGACGGATATCTGTCCTACGGCAAGTTTTTGAAAAGTTAGACGATATAGGAAAGAAATACGTTCCTATGCTATTTTAAGTCATCACTGATCTGTGTAAATGAAACCGTGTGTGTGTGTGTGTGTGTGTGTGTGTGTGTGTGTGTGTGTGTGTGTGTGTGTGTGTATCTTGTGGAGGGAAACAATAGAGAAACCGTGAAACAAAACAAAGAAATAGCAGCAGAGACAGAATGAGGAAGTAAAGCAGAGAAGTGTGGTTAATGAGTAACAGCCAGCAGTCCGTCCCAAAGCTCTCCTCGCCCCGCGAGGCCTGCTGCGAAACTCTTGGCAGGCAGAGTGGTGAGTGTGAGTACAGAGAGATAACGTTGTTGAAATAAAGAACAGGAAGAGAAGAGAGAGGAGCGGCTTGTTGTCGTCCACACTTTTGGATCCCTGGCTGTCCGTCCCCACCCGAGACCCTCTCCTGTCCCCAGCTAGAGTTCCCTCTCATGGGCAAAGCGAAGGCCAACTCCGGGCCTCTGCCTCGCAGGCCCGACAACTCGGCCTTCAAACAGCAGAGGCTGCCCGCCTGGTCTCCCGTGTTAACGGCGAACACTCTGCTGCCCTTCCTCTATGGTTTGGCTGTGCTGTGCATGCTGCTGGGAGTGTGGCTGCTCCTCACCGTGCAGAGCACACAGGAACTCAAGGTGGGTGAGCGTGTTTCTGACGAGTGCACTTGCTTATGAGTCACTCTGGCGTCTAGAAATAGACGTCAGATGCTGTTAAACACAGAAACTCTGCTTGTGTGGATGTTTGTGAGAGGGAAGTGCACTTTGTGTGTGTGTGTGTGTGTGTGTGTGTTGACTTTGGTAGTATTATTTTGGTCTCATTCAGTTAGACTCGGGTCAAAGATGTATCTTAAAATGTATTCCATTTCTATATAATGTACACTTAAGATGCATTGTAGTGCAAAAGAGCCTTGAGATTCTTGCTCTGATAAGATAACGTGGAGAGCAGGAGAGGTGCAATAAAAGGGAGTGACATGGGGAGAAAAGATCAAGGGTAAGTTTTGAATGAGACATATACAGGCACAGCGGCCGAAGCAAGCAGGAGTCTGTTTCATGTATTCTTTCTCTCCCCCTCTCTCTCCTGTCTTCCCAGCTGGACTACACCACGGCCGGGACGTGTAATATATGCTTTGAAAAGCGTAAAAACAACAGCAAGGCGTCACAGTCCTGCAATTGCACCGTGGTCTTCCCCATTGAAAAAGCTTTCAAGGTAAATGACCTCTAGGTGTGACGAGCATACACCTGGAGTTGCGCTTCCTGTGTGTTCATGCTTGCCTGAAAAGCATCAAGTGAGTGAAGGACAGACTACAGCCTCGCTAGACTGATGATGGGTTTTCTGTTCTCGTCCCAGGGAGATGTCTTCTTCTATTACGGCCTTCAGAACTTCCACCAGAACCTCCGCAGATACATGGACTCACGAGATGATGGGCAGATGGTCGGCAGGAAGAAAAAGCTTGAGGTAATAATCTCCGCCTCATATATTTTTCTCTTAAGCAAGAGAAACTGTTGTCTAGCCATTGTCCTGTCTGATCAGCATCACTGCCTCTCCATTGCTCTCTGTCTAGAACCCAAGTTCATACTGTGAGTCGTTTTCAAGGGACCAGCGCGGACTCCCCATCGCCCCCTGTGGTGCTGTAGCCAACAGTATCTTCAACGGTGAATCACGTTACCACTCGTCACATCCATCCTCCGCATTCCTCTCGACGCCCTCTCTCACACTGCTTTGAACCTCTTTGTGTTCTCCCAGACTCCTTCACTCTGGTACATCATGACTCCAACGGCTCCCCAAGGCACGTCCCTCTATTCAGGAGGGGCATCACCTGGTATACTGACAAAAACATCAAGTTCCGCAACCCAACGACAGGAAACTTGACACTGCCACAAGTGTTTGAAGGTAAAACGGGGTTGCATCCTTGAACAAACACAGCTAAGCACGTGTTGTAATTATTTCTCTGCACTGACTGTAGCTCTTCAGGAATATTGCATGCATTTGGCTTCTGATTGCATATTGGGGTTGAGCGGTATGAAAAAGGGTTTTTGAACGCTGACTCCACAGGCACAGCGAAGCCACTGTACTGGCAGAAGCCTGTGTACGAGCTGGATCCTCACAACCCCGAAAACAACGGATTCATCAACGAGGACCTGATTATATGGATGAGGGAGGCAGCCTTCCCCAATTTCAAGAAGCTGTATGGGGTTCTGAACCGTGCCGACGCCACCTTTGCTGACGGTCTGCCGGTGGGGAACTACAGCATCGAGATCTCCTACAGTATCCTTCAACTGGTTTAACTAGCCAGGGTGTGTGTTGCGTGGGTTGTAGTAGTATCGCGAAGGGAATGAGAAAACAGCACTTGTTTCCTCTGTATTATCTGTGATTAGAGCTATAAATAAGGTGATTACTTTAAGACTCTGGGTCGGCTATATTTTGATTATTTTTTTTAAATCTATATTCAACCTTGACCTTTGCCCTCCCAGACTTCCCTGTGCAGTACTTCAAAGGCAAAAAGGAAGTGGTGCTGACGACGGTGACCTGGTTCGGAGGTCAGAACCGCTTCCTGCCCATCGCTTACCTAGTGACCAGCGGCCTGATCCTCCTCATCGCTGTCATCCTCACAGTCATGTGGTGGAAGTTTGGTAAGGATGGAAAGAACATGGAGTGACGGGGAAGAAGCTCACAGGGACGTCCAGGAGTGAAAGAGTTAAAACAAAGACAAGCAGCTGAGTGATTCAGAATGCTTCTAAAGAAGAAGCAAATACTAAATGGCAAGAAGACTGGTGTAAATTATTATGTGAATAAATGAGGGAAATGAAGAATGGTTAAAAAATAATCTATCTGTAAATGAGAAACTCAGATGTACATCTGGAGAATTACTCTCTATTTACATATCAACTAAATTTGCCACATGGTGTGTGTCTGCTTTTACTCTGATGTACACCCGTTTATGAAAGATAATTTCCTTGGAGGCATTTCAAACTCAACCAGATTGATGCAGTCAATATATATACGAATGGAGAGGGAGTGACGGGGGTACTTTGACACTAATGTACAAAAATATAATGCCACTTGAAGAACTCTGTGATAAGGACACACAATGTTAGATGATTGTGGGATGATGTTTACATCTACATTACCAAAAGGGAACAGAGGATGCAACTGAAATCTTTTGTAAGTATGGACAAAATTAGTTAATTATTCCAGATTTAGGTCGGTACTCATTCTAGTCAAGAAAAAAGCCAATCATGTATATTGTATTTATAACATGATTGTTTATACAATGACAGGATCCTAAATTGTGTGCTACATCTATGTACAGCAAGATAATTAGAATAGAGAATCTATTTGTGTGTCTTAAGATGAGGCTTTTAAAAATGCAAAAGCAATCATTTTTATTATGGGCCTACTGTGAAGCTTGATGTAAATATGTTGACAGTCCAACATTGTAATAAAACCATTTCTTTTTAGAAACTTTTATTTCTCTATATACACACAGTGAGAGTCACATAGACACAACCTCACTACAGTGACTAGAGAGCACCAAAGCCCTGCATCTAGATTGATTATTTGACCTGGAGCATAATCAAAGCATGAGAGTGGTGACATTGCTCTGTTAACTCAACAATCCCCTCGCTGAGGTTGCTATTCTGTAAAGGTATAGAGCAGCTTTTTCTATTTGACTCCATCTGCACTCCTGCCACCAAGTCGACAAGTTAGTACCACAGGTGGATCGGAATACAGTCTGTGCTGTGGCCTACAATGATGCTTTAGACAGTGAACGAACATGTCCTACTAACTATAAGCCATATGGAGTGCCAAAGTCGGGCCCTCTTGCAGCTTCGGCATGGGATTTCATTCCCCATTCATTTTACTTGGACAAACCAAGCAATTCAGCTATTATTCAGAATCACAAGAGACCAAATTACATTTCACTCAGACCAAACCTGAGGGAGGGCCACCGCTCAACCCAGCCAAGTCTCGGCCAAGGTGCTGGAAAAATAACTAGTTACAAATATAAAAGGAATTTCCGCACACTTGAATCTGTACAGACCAAACCTCAAATATTTTTTAAATCTTCTACGGTCTCGTGATTCTGAATTACTTGGGTTTGTCGAAGTAAAACTCTTATATGTTTTTTTAAACGTCACTTCCTTAGGCCCCATGGGAAATCTGGCGATGGCGAGACTTTGGCACTCTTGACTTGTCAAAAACATTCAGTACACAGGACTGCAATACAGAAATGGCTTAACACACAGATACAATGGTAAAATGAGTTATATGGACACGAGTCACACTCAGATGCAACACAGCTAAAACACACATTTCCACACAAGACAATTCACCATGGCACACAAAGAACTCAAAAAGCGAAGGACAACCATACAGACACACAGGTAACTGACACCAGAGAGGTGTTTCTGCCAACCTATCACTTGTAATAGATTCACCCACGTAGCTCTTATTTTCTAGGTCACTTGACCAACTAACTAGCTCTCAAAATATAGGGGTGTTTTCCCCCCCCTACAATAAGACTGATTTAATGTGAATTTGGCTACTTTTGCTCCACTGGCACAAATTGTGAAAGTTGGATGTGAATTAACATTGCATAAAAACAGAAAAGGCAACATTTGGTCTTCTCTTCCATAATAGAAAACACATTTTCTACTTTGGGCACTGGCAGTTCTTTAAATTGACCCCTTGGATTCTGCCTCTTCAAGTCGACGTATTCACACATCTAACAATCTGGCAATGTGTTAATCAGATCAAGCAATCACAATGGCATGTTAAAGTGTAACACAAAGTAAGGTGTCAACGACAGTGTGACCATGGCAACAGTGCAACCATCATTCTTTCATTTGTAATCAATGGGGCTAGTGGTGGGCAGATTAGCATCTTTTATGCAAGTCTCTCCTTATCAGCAGGATGTCAAACAAAAAATAAATATCAGTAAATCATTCGACAAGTTATTCTAACACAGGTTTGCAGTGATGGAATTACTAGAAATCGACAACATTTTAAGTCATATTTTGAAACTGAGGAAAGAAAGTACCGTTGAAGATTTGAGAGTTCCTCTCGACAAGGAAGAATTCTTTGACCTTCATGAGGAACCCTTCTGTGACAAAGGTTGACATGGGGTGTAGGAGTCATTATGCAATTAATTCTTCAGTTAGACAACCCTCAAATTGTATGCGTCTTCATCATTGACGCTTCAGATGGACCCGGTTCAGTATGGAACAGAAACGATGAATAAATGGCAATCACAGTTTGACAAAACACAAAAGCTACTTATCACAGAAAGGGGACCAAGTCTTTCTTATCAAATAGTAGTCAGCTCTTTCCTCTCCTCCATGCAGCCCCTCCATCGGCATCTATTCTCTCACATCTGACACATTCATCTGTGGTTTCAGTGATAGGACTAGCACATTGTGGCCATGCAGAAACAGGTAGGCATACAGACATCTCCAGCTCTAACTAATGCTAAGGGAGGGTTAGGGTGTTCTTTCACGACTCCAGCCCGGGGGTGGGGTCACACAAAACCGCCTCCTCATTCATTAACCCTCCATCTTTGTCCTGTGGGCAGTGTGTGGGGGGGAGCGGATTAAAACCATGTGCATCCAAACTGTTGTTTAGCCATGTCCTGTTGGCTTCTGAGTGCTACTCTGAGGCACCTGATAGGTTAGCTCCTCAGTGGGCATGGCCTGTCCAGTGGCACTCTTGGGTGTATCGTACGCCGACCTCCCGTTTTCTGTAAGCGTGAGCAGTGGGGTGGGCCCGCTGCCCATGAAACTAGGTACTGCGGTTGGCTGGTTCATGGAGGAGCCCCCCGATAGGTGGCAAGCCATGTCAATCACTATGGGTGTGGCGTATTCAGCTCCAGAGGCAGGCAGGGGTTCTGCATATGCGTGGTATATGTCTGGTGAGATAGGGGCATCGTACAGGTCAGGATCCGTGTATCCCGGGTCGGACACCTCCTCTGGTTTGAAGGTTGACCTTGCACCCAGTGTTGTCACCACACCGCTCACCAGGGGCTGGGCGTACTCTTGAGACAGAGAGACGGACAATGTGAGATAGAATACTTATGAGCAACAATTTATGAGCATTGTGTACGTCAGGGGTGCCCACACTTTTTGTTTTGCCTTGCGAGCTACTTTTAAAACGACCAGCTCAACATGATCTGCCAACCCCCTCTGAAAAGGTTTGTTTTCGTTTTGTCTGTTTTTTTAATTTGCAAATAAAGGGAGAAAAATACATTCAAAATGCACTAAGCCTACGTTACATTTTACAGATACATTACAGCACAGACCCTCTCCAGGGCACTACATTTCAATTATATCTCAAGCTGTTTTATGGTTGTAAGGGTTCCTATTATGCAGTGATAGTTGGAAGTCGGGAAATGCGTCATCCGTGTCCTTGCATTTGGCAATGCAATAATAATAATAATAATAATAGCTTGGATTTATATAACGCCTTTCAAGGAACCCAAGGCCGCTTCACAGAGCACAAAAGATGACGGACACACATAGATGACAACAAAGAACAGAAAGAGACTAGCTGCCGAAGGCTGTGTTGAACAGGTGAGTTCTGAGTAGAGTTTTGAAGGTAGCCAGTGATGGGGCGTTGCGGATTTCGGCTGGGAGAGAGTTCCAAAGGGTTTGGGCCGCCACGCTGAAGGCTCTGGCCCCAAAGGTCCACAGGCGGTAGTGGGGTATGGAGAGGAGACCCGAGTTGGAGGACCTCAGGTTCCGGGACGGGGTGTAGGGTTGCAGGAGGTCAGACAGGTACTGGGGGGCGAGGGCGTGGAGGGATTTGTATGTGAGGAGTAGGATTTTATACAATAGTTCCTAGTTTGCTAGGAACTATTGTCTATTCGCTAGGAACTAGTGTCTTTGCACACCATAATGCACATTGTGCTGTATCGCTTAGGTCTGTGGGCTCATCTAACCTTAGCTGGAGTGGGAAACACTCACAGTCTATGTCCTCCTGCTTCAAATCACCAGCCATCACTTCACATCTGCGTGTAACTGTACTTCTGGAAAGCTGGAGGGCTTTGATAGCTGAATGATACTATCAGTCTATTTTAGTCTTGTCGTTTGCACTCGTTTTTATGTCGTTCTTTCATTGCATTGTTGTGAATGAAGTGACTCCCTCCTTTTTCAGCATACATTTCGCACGGTTTACGGCCCCAGAATGCAAAGTGGCGTTAGTTGTCAATGGTAACCTAATGTAACACAGCTCTCAACCGCAGCAGACTGGCCGATCTTTATGTCAATCAAGTGTCAGACGCATAGGGAGGATGGACAAAATGTGGAGGGGGAAGAATATTTTGATGAATGGCACAGCGATCTACCATCACGGCCTTTGCGATCGACCGGTCGATCGCGATCGACGTATCGGGCACCCCTGGTGTACATGTGGTGTACGTGCAACTTAAGGTTTGATAGATGTGCTCGACACTTCTCACACACCCAGGCCTTCATTTTTGTTGCTCGAGTCTAAAAGCTGTCTAGTTTGCCCAAAAAGTGTGTTTGCAATGAAGCTTGACTATACATTTCTTTCTCTCAATTGGACTCCTGTCGATATGTGGCCCGTCAAGCTTGTCAGCTGAGAATTTTTTTGGGGCTGTCCGTCATCAACAGCCAATCAGATTTGTGTGCAGAACAATGTAACATTATGATAAGCAATACCAAAGCAGCGAAAAACCATGTTGAGTGTTACACCACTACACTCTCGCACCACCCACAATCTGTCAGAATAGAGCGACCTAACAACAAGCTGGTCACAGTGTGAACGTTGGTTTACTACTGTAATACTTCTTGGTCTACCTGCAGGTTCAGCATGTAGTCTGGGTGGAGTGCCTCTCCCTCTTAGTCGGCCCACCTCACTGCTGCTGTACCGAACTGAGTCATCCGACTCCACCATCTTGGATGGCAGCAGCTGCTTCATGCTCTTCCACCAGTCTACAGCAGAGGCACAGTGAGATGCACAAACACCAACAAGCTCTCATTAAAAACTAGGGATGCACGATATGGATTTTTTCCCCCAGCCGATAGCGATAACAGATAATTACCTGATTCTCATGGCCGATACCGATAGGATAACCCAGGCATGTCCAAAGTCCGTCCCTCGGGCCAAATGCAGCCCGCGGACAGATTTTAAATGGCCCTCAGCCTGTCTCTCAAAATATACTATATGTGGCCCTCCACACAGTATTGGTTTATCAAGCAAGTTCAATTTGCATTTTTTCCCTTCACCTAATGATGACAGCACTATCATACAGTTTGTACAAGCACCAGGTAGGAACAGCACATGCAGAACTAATGTTTTCAGATGGTAAACAAAATACTTAAGTTCAATTGTATGTGATTTTTTATTTTATTTTTTATAACCCATATGATGCGAGAAGCACCTGGCCCCCTGCCATTTTCACATTATCTAATCTGGCCCCCATTCAAAAGAGTTTGAAACCGATGGTTTCACATTTTTGTATTTTAAAAATAATTTGATAACCTTAGTTTATGTGCATCCTGAGGGTAAGAAGGGCTAAGATGTAGTGATTAAAGATGGATATTCCATAGCTCTGACCTAACCAAATCTAACTAACATCACTATTGTGACCACAACAAAAACAAAGAACAGTTCTGACTCTTCAAATGTGAACTTATTTTTTCTGGTAAAGTACATCAAAAAACCTCTCAAACATACTTTGGTTTAACGTGTCCTGCAGAACTGTGACATACCTGTACGATCCCAGTGAGGCAGGTCATATGCTCCCTCTGAGCTCTTCTTCCTATAGTGAGAAAATAACAGGCATTGAGGGCAAAACTGAAGCCTTCACAAGGGAGTTTAATCAGGAGAAGAGCTAAAGAACACACCTGTTCCTCCAGTGCCAGGTACAGACCACAGTCAGGATGAGAGCGGTCAGAGCCATGACCAACACTGGAACCAGCACTGCTGCCAAAGCCACATCTAAGAGGAAAAACACCACAGTAAACACTCTGTAAGAAAAAAGAACCATAGAACTACGGTACTGTAAGTGTAAACGTGCATTTCTATGATAAAACACTGACTCACCTTTGCTGGTGTGGGGAGGCATAGTGGTGTTCCTGATGTCTGGCGGCTGTGGGGTTCGGTTCTGAGGTGGGGTGTAATGGTCCTCAGGGCGTGGGGGAGGCCGTGGGGGGCGAGGTGGCTGGAAGATCCGTGGCCTTGCTATCGGGCATTACAAGAAGTGTGGAGAGAGGAGAGGGGGGATCACATCTCAAATCCTAATAAAGAATAGAAAATCCCCGAACAGAGCAGGAACTCAAAATGATCTTATTGTGAGCTAAGCTGCTGATCCACATTGGCTTACCTTTATGAACCTGGCAGCCGAGCAGCTCCAACTTGAGAGTGATTCTGTGGTGCCATCGGATCGGATTTATCCTCACAAACCGGGCCTCCATCGGAGGGATGAAGTTATTCCTCACCTCATGCAGGTAGTTGGTGTTGCCTTGGAATATCTACCGTGAATGATGAAATAGGAAAAAAATCGCTTTTAAATTGACCAAAGCACAGAAGCTAGTGTAGGCCAGTTGTAATAGTTCGGGAAGAGACAATCGGCAGAAAAAAAAACATTGTATTCACCAGAGCAATTCTGGTTTCAGGCTTTGAACAAATACACTATAGCCACTTCTTAACATGCAGTGGAATCCGTATTATAACCTGCACCTAGCCGGTTGGCCTGCATGTTAAACAACAATTAGCCGGCCTACGCGCACTCCCGCGACTCCGTATCTTATCTACCTCGACCACCGGTATAAGATCCGCTTCCACGCAAGCGCTGGTCATGTTAAACAGTGGAACGATATGATCCGCATATGTCCGTAGTGGGCGGGTGTGGCTCTTCGTGACTCACTTCACGTTCGCTAGTTTATTAATTAATGAATCGTTCGGGCAATCGCTTATATCAACGAGCAAACTCACGGTTTCCTCAAGTGTTGCAAAAACGGCTTGAATTGTTAAGTGGGGGCTAGAATGACCGTGCTTTCCGAGGTGAGGGCTGGCTTGACTGCAGTTGCAGGCAGCCAGGTCTAGTGCATCAGGAGGGACGCTGCTGCGTTGCTTGCTTGCTCCCATGTCAGAAAAACAAAGCCTAACGTTTGTGGGAGATTCAAGTTGTCGCACTTATTACTTTTAGCTAACGCTACGTTGTTTTTTCATCAAGGCAATGTCCAGAAGATATGGGCTCATGAGTTTCTGCAAATGCAGATAGATAGGCTACAGTAGGAGCATGCATGCATGTTGTCTGTTTCAATCCTTCACCGAGAACGACGTGCCGACAATTAAATATTCTTGCTGCGAAATCGGCCTCTTAATGACAACACTGGAATAAATAAGATCGACTACGACTATAGAGGCTATAAAGAATGGACTATAGAGAAATAAATGGATTCAAAACGTTTATTTAGGATACATAGGCTATCAAACTTTTGTGGGGAGAAATACATTTAAAACTAGTCAGATATGACTAGTTGCCACTTGTAAAATAAATCACCCACAGTGATTGACGACGGTGCGACCACTATTTTGACTGCCTCATAGCTAAAGCTGTTTCCTATCACATTTCTTGTGTTTGATACATGCTACCGCGCCACGCCCCCCCCCCCCCCCGCCCACTGGCAGAAAAAAGGTCTCATATCATGTTTAGAAAGGCAAAACCTGAAAATATCCTGCTCTCTCTAGCTGGACATGATCCGGAGTTCATGTTTAAAAGGCACTTATGAGAGAGAGCTGAAAACGACCCTCCTCCACACAGTAACAGACTGTAAAGAATCCCAGCAGAGAGCAGCCACTAAATCCATATCCATTCATTATTAATGCCCAAGTGTCCTGGTTTGTCCTCCACAGCACTTAACTCAAACCACCGCCATCTGACTGCTCCCATTTCCTGCCATAAACATCCCTTACTCAATACCAGTTGCTATGGAAACAATCCAAGAGTCAGTCCCCCCAGTCCTCCGAAGTGACATTTTTGTCCATTTGCACTAATTTGAAAGAAAAACGCTCATGAAAGCGAATGACGTAATTGTTGAGCAAGCAGGGGATATTGATTTGGATGCTTGTATCACCTTGTCTTGTGTAGAATCCACTTCCCGGTAAGTAAACCAGTGCTGCCCATCGTTACTGTAGCGGACCCGATATGCTGACACATAGAACTGGTACTCTCTCACCGTAGAACCTGTGGTGGTGATGCCTGGAGGGACGGACAGCAGAAAAGGAAGGTGATGTTGATGTCAATTGTGCAACATTTGCCAGTCCATAAAAAAGGGAAGTACATGTATTATTATTTATATAAAGATAGTGATGAATGTATACTATCTAGTCAAAAGCTTGGACACACTAAATTGTTTCTTTATTTTTACTATTTTCCACAATTTTAGAATAATAGTAAAGACATCAAAACTATGAAATAACACAAATGTACCGGTAATCATGCATGCAGTGGCCAAAAAAAGGTGTCAAACCCATCTTATACTACTATCCTCTGCCTTGGTGGAAAGGCAAATGCTTTGGAAAGAAATTCATACATAGGATCAACTTCACTATTAATATTTGTCTAAGAAACTAAATTCAAGCATTTAAGCAGAAGCCTTTCGATCACAATGGCTGTAAGATAATGAAAAACAGTACATTCAATCAGGTGTGCCCACATTTTTGACTGAACAGATAGTGAGTGAGTGAGTGTGTGTGTGTGTGTGTGTGTGTGTGTGTGTGTGTGTGTGTAGTTGTGTACCTGTGATCCTCTTCTCCCTCTTCAGATCTACCTGTAGCCATTGCTGCTGATCACCCTGAGCTGATGCCCAGGGCAGCCCCGCCTTTTTAAGGCGCGCCCCAGACGGCGCCCACACACTGTGCTGACCAATGATGTTGTTCCACTCCCACACAGAGGAAGCAGAGAGCTGAGCATCTGCAACACCACCAGACTCTAACCCCAGTGTTCCATAGCAACCTGTGAGAACATCAAACCATTACCATCACTGAAAAACCAGGGGCACTTGAGCGGCCTATTGTCCTGCCATAATCACCATGTATATATTAAACATAAACAGTTACACTAATGAGGTTGTTAATTAAGATAAATTAATGCAATAATAGGTCGACATATTTGTCTCATAACACATGGGTGGCGATTGCTTTTTCTGAACTGTGTACACACTTTTTCAGAGACATTTTTCTCATTTTTGTCTAAACATAAAGCGCAAGAAAAACAGAACAACAAAACAAATGCAAACAAAACAGACACAAATGCTCTACCTACCCTATGGCTCTACCACACAAGTCTTGAAAAAGGAAACTATTCCAAACGAATGTGTGTGGAAATGGATCCCTGGATGCTCCTCCTCTTACTTAGCCCCACCCCTCTCTCTATAGCCCTGTTCAGAATCGGTCGCTATGACAGAAATAGTGGAGTATTTAGTGTGTCGCCATTTTTTTCATAGTGTCCGAATTCTAAACTGTTAATTTGATTCACTGTTTAGTCCACTATAAAATACCCACAATGCACAGCGTTTTCTAGTGAACAACGAATGTACCCTACATTTTCGCCGGTATACCACAATGCTCATTGCATTGTCTTTACCGAATCTGTGTAGTGTCCGAAACTCATTTGGATCATTCCCCATATAGTTCACTATATGATCAACACTACATGGGAATAGTGAGTGAGTGAATGAGTGAACGATTTCGAACACGGCTTATGTCTCTGCGATGTTGCGAGTGAATAGCAGCATACTGTATGTGCCTGGACCTTTTGCAGAATTGGTTTCTGGGCCTGGTACACGAGTGTGAGGTTTTTGTCACTGTATCAGATGACGTCAGAGTTTGATGAAAAACCCTGTAAAATTGTTACAGATGCCATTGGTCATATTTGCAATTACAAGACGTTTCTCCAGGGAAGCTATTTCAGCTGGAATAACACTGAAGTCAAGTCTCACCATTGGTCTTGAAAGTGAAGAGGCTGTTTGACAAAGTTCCTCTGAGAGAAGGGAAGCACAGGAGGGATTAGTGGCTCAAAAGGCCTACATACTTTAAACCATCAAACACAGAAGTGGATGAAACAGGACTAAACCAAGGTGTGGAAGGCAAACTGAGGTTAGTGCCTGAGGCTCTTACCCAGTGGAAGTGACATTGTTGGCCAGCGTGCCCTCATAGTGCGGGATGCCCTTGCTGCTGACCACGTTGATCCTGCCTCCCATGGCGTTGGACACCACACCCGCATGGATGGCAGCCATACACAGAGGAGACGACTGGAGAAGGAAAGGAAAGGCGGAGAGAGATGACAACGGGGGACAGTGATGTAAACCAGGCTTTCTGTTATGCGGTAATTGCCGGTCTTTTACCGGTAACATCAGTTGAAGTCCAAAACACATTTAAATCTCTCCGGTCACAACGTCCGGCGATTTCCACGTGTGCTTCTAGCAGCGTCATTACGGTACCTGCATGGCCACATTGTTGACATGCGTTGCAGCTGTCAATCACAGCCCAGCCAGGGAGTAGCGCTACTAGGAAGCTATATAAATCTCAATATTATCAATAAACACATAATATTTGTATTATGTGTTTATTTATGTGTTTATTTCATAATATTTCATTTACATCACTGAGGGACACTGGTTATGCACTTCTCTACTCCGTTAATTAGAGATCGGTTTACAGAATGCTTTGTTTTACACAAAACTGGGGCTGTTTGTAGGCCAGATCAGCAAGACAGAGTGATCAGATCACAGAGAGTGAGCTCTTCACCTTCAGACAGTGACCGATAAAGGACAATGAGTCAGCATGATTCAACCACTAGGGGCGCACAGAGTCTATAATGTGTATCTCACTGTAGCGAGCAGCTTAAAACCATGGCTTTGCGGGGTACTATTAGTAGCCTCTGTATCTCAACTCCAGACGAGGTTTGCCATGTCGATTAATAAAATGATTAATCCTATACAGGCAAATGCAGAGCTGTTCAGCAGGGCTGATGGTCTCCCTGTAGCCTACAATATAGAACGTTAACTATCGGTGACTTCCTGATACCATCCACTTCCATCGACATATGTTGCAAACACATCCCAGCGTATTGGCCGCTCCTGCACATCACAGCACAGGCTAAATGATGCAACATAAATATACATTATATAAAGTCATGGCATAAATGTGTTTTTATTGAAAAAGTGGCGTCAAGTAAGCTAAAGTCTTGTTGGAGCGGACAAGTGGACATCACAGTGCAACCATGTGGTCGTCAAACCTCTCACTTCACTAACACGTATTTGTGAGGGCTATATATAGAGCATCCCGAGTATGTGTTACACTCAGCGTTTACATTTCATTTCATTTCATTTTGTCCAATATTCAAATATTCCAGAATTGCATGTTGTATTCAAAATAAATATTATTTCTATCTAACACATTTAGCCTGATTTTGTTTGTGTTCTTGTAAAAACTTAGCCGCCGCTAAGATTTCTGGGAAATATCCGATGAAGGGAGGGGAGGGGTGGATGGAAAGAGGCAGCTGTGGAGCACTGAGGCTAGTAGCTGTTGCTGGCGGAGAGAGGCGGGGCGTCGTCGGTTCAGGAAAGATGCATATGGGTTGTAAACACGGAAATGCAAGGGTGGCGTCTTCAGATTTGTTGACTCTGGGACCCGGTTTAAAAAAATTGCGTATTCTCCCAGAACGTATACTCCCAGAACGTATAACGCTGGTTCCGTCTGGACGAAACGTCCATACGAGAAAAAACTTTAGCGGATACACCTAAACTCGTCTCTGTGTGGACATGGCCTGAGTGGCATCGGTAAGGAGTCCGCATGATGTCACCTCCCTGCAGGGAGAATACTGAGTGGCATCGGTAAGTTGTCAGCATGATGTCACCTCCCTGCAGGGAGAATACCGAGTGGCATCGGTAATGCCTACCCCACACTACAGGATAATTTGCAAGATTATGGCCAAGATTCCCCCCTCCCGATTTTCTCGGGGGTGCTCCCGATTTGAGGCGCGTCGGGCAGATAATCTTCCCAAATGATCCTGTAGTGTGTGGGGTTCAAAGATTCACAATCGGGAAGACTGCCTCTTTCCGATTGTGAATCGGGCATATCTAACATGTTAGATATTTACAACCCGACAGGCGATTGCATCTTGAGCAGAGAGCCAGTAGTAGCTGCGTTTCCATTACAGTTTTTCGCAAAATAATCTGGTCCGCGTCCGCCCGCAGCCCCGCACAGAAACAAAGAATGAGGAAATTGTCATCGAGGTGAAATACCCGTGCGTCTTTGAACGGGACGGAAAACTAATGCTATACTGCAAAGCATGTAGCCTACAACAAGCGCTTAGGTCTCATATGCTTCCCGCATCGGCGAGTGTCCGCACGGAAAAGTGAGTCAAATCAGCAGACGCGCCCCTCCACAAGGCACCTGTGCAGACGGTTTTCGCCTGGCCGTGCACAGTAGGCCTACACCCCGAATGGACGCGGCTGTCCGCGCAAATATTAGTTAAACAAATCCTTTCAGTGCAAATGCATTATAAAAACAAAAAATAAGATTTGTTTAGAAAATGAAATGACACAAATGTATTATTATTATTATTATCATTATTACTACTACTACACCCGGTGCGCACACTGAATAGGCATTTTAAAAGTTAACGTCGAGCCCTGCTTCCAAGGTGAATCTTCGGCATAATCTTCTAGTGTGTGGGGTTGCGTTTGAACAGACGCGATTGTGTGTGTGTCCCAAGATTGAAATGTTAAAAAATCGGCTCTCTCTGTCCTGTAGTGTGTGGGCTCTCAAGATTTTTATAATCTTCAAGGATTTGAAAATCCTGTAGTGTGGGGTAGGCATAAGTTGTCAGCATGATGTCACCTCCCTGCAGGGAGAATACCGAGTGGCATCAATAAGTTGTCAGCATGATGTCACCTCCCTACAGGGAGAATACCGAGTGGCATCGGTAAGTTGTCAGCATGATGTCACCTCCCTGCAGGGAGAATACCGAGTGGCATCGGTAAGTTGTCAGCATGATGTCACCTCCCTGCAGGGAGAATACCGAGTGGCATCGGTAAGTTGTCAGCATGATGTCACCTCCCTGCAGGGAGAATACCGAGTGGCATCAGTAATGATTCACTGTGGGCTGCATTCCAATGCAAACCCTTCTGCCCTATCACCGAGAAATGGACAAAGCCTGGTTCCATTCCGACCGCGAGCTCCTTCCCGTGAACAGCTGGTGGAGGGAAGTGGGATGGGTTTTACTGGAAAAGGCCCACACTGGGATTCACAGCTGACGAGATTGTGGGAAAACCTTTGGTGACCCGACCCATGCAGTGACACGCAGACATACACACACGCACGTATCCCCACACACGCACGGCAGTCAAAGCTGCCACAGGCAATCAACGCGTACCCCCGTGACTCTTAAAACTTCCCAAAAACACACACACCACATCCGAACGAGCACCATACCAAACCGCTAACACAAACATAAAGCACTGCTCCAAACCGCCGCACCCTGCTTCTGACACAGGAAAGCACACTCACACACAGATACACACACATACATATGATATAATAAACCACACTCACACACAGATACACACACATACATATGATATGATAAACCACACTCACACACAGATACACACATACATATGATATATGATAAACCACACTCACACACAGATACACACACATACATACACATATGATACGATAAACCACACTCACACACAGATACACACATACATATGATATGATAAACCACACTCACACACAGATACACACACACACACACACATATGATACGATAAACCACACTCACACACAGATACATACACACACATACATATGATATGATAAACCACACTCACACACACCAATACACACATATGATATGATAAACCACACTCACACACACACGATACACACATACATATGATATGATAAACCACACTCACACACAGATACACACACATACATATGATATGATAAACCACACTCACACACACACGATACACACATACATATGATATGATAAACCACACTCACACACAGATACACACACATACATATCATTATGCTATGATAAACCACACTCACACACAGATACACACACATACATATCATTATGCTATGATAAACCACACTCACACACAGATACACACACATACATATGATATGATAAAGCACACTCACACACAGATACACACATACATATGATATGATAAACCACACCCACACACAGATACACACACATACATACATATGATATGATAAACCACACTCACACACAGACACACACATACATATGATATGATAAACCACACACACACACACACACACATACATATGATATGATAAACCACACACACAGATACACACACATACATATGATATGATAAACCACACTCACACACAGATACACACACATACATATGATATGATAAACCACACTCACACACAGATACACACACATACATATGATATGATAAACCACACTCACACACAGATACACACACACATATGATATGATAAACCACACCCACACACAGATACACACACATACATATGATATGATAAACCACACTCACACACAGATACACACACATACATATGATATGATAAACCACACTCACACACACATACATATGATATGATAAACCATACTCACACACAGATACACACACATACATATGATATGATAAACCACACACACAGATACACACACATACACATATGATAAACCACTCACACACAGATACACACACATACATATGATATGATAAACCACACACACACAGATACACACACATACAGACTTATGATAAGTGAGACGTGGGAATATGAAGCACTACGAGGGATCAGAGGAAGACAAGCCTGGCTGACAGTGAGAGCGAGGACAAAGCAAGCTGCAGGCTCTGGGTGTGGCTACACTGAGCCCTGTGTGATATGTGGGTAATGCAAACTGTATCTTTCCTCTACAGTCACCAACAAGCTGGAGAAGTCCAGCTTTTTGCCATTTCATCATAACTGATTCCATCATGTACAGATACTCTCACACCCAAACATACTAGCATGAATGTGTGGCATACACACACACACACACGCGCGTGCAGTGCACTGTAGGGATGCACGATATATCGGCAATCATATCGGTATCGGCCAGTATCGGCCGATTTTTTGTCATATCGGTCATATCGGTATCGGTCAGATGTTGCAATGTTAATATCGGTTATCATTATCAGCCAAATTCTTCACATTGATATGAAATAATGCAGTAAATCTATGATTTATGGGCTTTTCCAAAGGCTTTGCAAATAAAGAAATGCATAACTTTTTCAAATTCAGTGTTAACATGTGTTTTTCAGTATGTACAAAATGTGATGATCATAAAAATGTGGTTTTATACAGATCATATCGACATCGGTAAATATCGGTTATCGGCCATAACAGCAATGTTAATATCGGTTATCGGCATCGGCCAAAATTTTCATATCGGTGCATCCCTAGTGCACTGCACACACAAAAACACTGAGGCATGCACAAGCAAAGGTTTTCTTCGACTTCTCAGTCACACTCACTAGCTTTCTGTCTGCCTCTCTCAAACACACATAGACAGACACACACACACACACACACACACACACACACACACACACACACACAAACTCGCGTGCGCTCCCTGCAGCTCTGCTCAGCACCCTCTTGCAGCTGGACTGGATTAGAGGACTATTTTTTCGGCCAAACAATTATCTCACCTCCCCCACACCTCCTGACCCTGCCCCTCCTCTGTTCCTATGGGGCACGTCTCCCCCCCGAAAACACACCCCTCCCTCCCTCCCTCCCTAGACCCCGAGTTCTCAGCATGAGGTCATCAGCCAGAGACTCGGCGCCCATGACCTCACGCGCAGCGGGGGCGCTGTGAGGTCATCAGTCCGGGACTCGCATACCGTGGAGAGAGGCCCTGTTTACACAGAGCTTAATGAGATTGAGGGAGAGCGAAGAGAGACAGAGGCCCACGCTGAATAAGATGGACAGATACTCAGACCTGAAGCACGGTACAGGAAGAGAGACAGAGGCCCACGCTGAATAAGATGAAGAGAGACAGAGGCCCACGCTGAATAAGATGGACAGATACACAGACCTGAAGCACGGTACAGGAAGAGAGACAGAGGCCCACGCTGAATAAGATGAAGAGAGACAGAGGCCCACGCTGAATAAGATGGACAGATACACAGACCTGAAGCACGGTACAGGAAGAGAGACAGAGGCCCACGCTGAATAAGATGGACAGATACTCAGACCTGAAGCATGGTACAGGAAGAGAGACAGAGGCCCACGCTGAATAAGATGGACAGATACTCAGACCTGAAGCACGGTACAGGAAGAGAGACAGAGGCCCACGCTGAATAAGATGGACAGATACTCAGACCTGAAGCACGGTACAGGAAGAGAGACAGAGGCCCACGCTGAATAAGATGGACAGATACTCAGAGGCCCACGCTGAATAAGATGGACAGATACTCAGAGGCCCACGCTGAATAAGATGGACAGATACTCAGAGGCCCACGCTGAATAAGATGGACAGATACTCAGACCTGGAGCACGGTACAGGAAGAGAGACAGAGGCCCACGCTGAATAAGATGGACAGATACTCAGACCTGCAGCACGGTACAGGAAGAGAGACAGAGGCCCACGCTGAATAAGATGGACAGATACTCAGACCTGAAGCACAGTACAGGAAGGGGGGGGGGGACACATAGTAAATGCTGATGGACAGATGGTACCTGTGGGGTGAAAGTGCGTTTGATGAGCAAAGAGGGGGTGTATTCAGCACCATGATTCACCTGGGAATTTGAGGCTCAGCACAAACAATGACTACCACAAGCAGACATATGAACCATGCACACGCACAGCGCGCATGCAGTGCACTGCAACCACACTCCTATGTACTCACAGACGCATGCATGCAGTGCACTCCAACCACACTCCTATGTACTCACCTCTCTGTAGCCATTGGGTATGGTTCCAGAAATCTCCTCGAAAAACGTCAGGCAGCCGGCGGGACAGTATTTGCTAGATAAGAGAGATGCATTAAATGTGGGGTTTAGTCCGCTACACAAAGGCCGTGTTCGGAATGGTTCACTCGTTCACTCATTCACTCACTCACTATTCCACGTGTTGTTTATCATTATAGTGAACCATATGTGGTGTTTATCATAATAAGTGAACTATATGTAGTGTTTATCATATAGTGAACTATATGGGGAACAATCAAATGAGTTTCAGACACTACACAAATTTATTTTCTGAAGATCATTGCGTCACAAGATGCGCCGGGTGAACATACTAAAATGGTGAAAATGGTGAACATACTAAATAGTCCACTATTAATGTCATAGGGACCGATTCCGAACAGGGCTACAGTGTCAAGTCACTATATCCCGAGTCTGTGTCGAGTCTCAAGTCCTGAAAATGAGTCAGAGTCCAACTCGTCTACAACACCGGCTACACAACTGTTCACACACTGCACAAACATTTACCTGAACTCTGCTTCTGTGAAATCAGTTCCTTTGTCGAGGCAGGTGATGAGATCTGCGAAGGCAAACAGAGACCATGTTAGCACTGTTTTCTTTGCACCTCTGCACTCTCTCGCTTTCTGATTTCCTTTGGCCATTTAGCTTTGTGATTTGTTCACAGACAACACCCATGTGCCTTTCCAGATGATCAGTCATAACAATGGACAGCAGGCTATAGTCAGAAAAACTGACCGCCCCCCTCTTTCCAATTGTGGCTGACGGACATGATCTCTGTTATACGGATGAAGAGACTCAGGTTCCTGAGAACCAACTCACTTAGAAAAGGACCCGTTTTCCCCGGTTTCCAATAGACCCCTTGCGTGAGATCCCAAGTACATCACTTACAAGCACAATAGCAGATAAGTAGTACTGTAATATTGAATGTTCATTATGTTTGTATGTTTTTGTTTCTTCTCTTTTCTTGTGCCTGAGCCCGGTTGTCTGTTTTGTTTTGTTTGTGTTCTATAAAAAATTGAAAATAAAATATTGAAATGGTCAAGTGTGTCATCTTGCCACACTGTAATGTTACACAAGTGGCCTGATAGGAAAGTAACTCCCCACACATCAGAGTCTCCCCGCACAGACAATGTGGGCGGGGGGGGGAATGTGGGCAGGGGGGGGGGGGGGGGGGGGGGTTGGTGCTTTCTAATGAGATGAGTGCTTTGATGATGAGACACGCCATATATGGACAACAGGAAGATGTGGGCTGCTGGAAATTCCATGGGAAATCTGTGGTGGTCATTCCTGCTGAGTCTTGACCACATTATCAGGAAACCCATTCAGTCGGCGAGCCAACCAGTGAGTCAAACTGACAAATACCCCCAGCAAACCGCAAGTCGCCATGGCGATGGCATTGATTTACTTAGCTGTGCAAACTGTCAACCCACGCTCATCCACATGCTCAAATACAAGACAAGAAAACACACACACACACACACACACACACACACACACACACACACACACACACACCTCTATACCCTGGCGGGGGGGGGCACAAATGATCCCATTTATTGCCTTGTTTGCCATGTGATTGAATCAAGCTGAGATGGCCACTGACTTGGACAGAATAGTTCTTCCTTATACAGACATGTTTGTCTGGCTTAAAGAACACCTTCAACCCTCAGCCAGTGAGAGGAGTCAAGCATGACAAAGCCTAACAGCCCAAAACGACAAGTAGTTACCAACAAACAACAATGAAGGGAAGTTGACAATGACTGTATGGGAGGAAATCCTTGATATGAATTTGTTATTACTATCTACAAGCTAATACTAGATGCTTGCAACTCTTTCTCATGTGAGGGAAATACCCAATGATTTAAATCCCTTGTCTTGTTCAGTAATACAGTATGATTTAAAAAAAAATCGTATCAGAGAAGGCATGGCAGCGTCTCACAGGAGGTGCTTTATAAAACCGCAGAACATTATCACTCCATTTCTCTCAATTTTGCTCTCTTCCTCTTGCCTGCCTTTCCTAGTCTCATCGAGCATTCCACTGCCTCTGACTCGCCTCTGTCCTCTGACTCTGAGCTGCCCTCTGCCTCTCCTCTGACTCTCCTCTGACTCTGACTCCTCTGCCTCTCCTCTGCGCTGCCTCTCCTCTGCCTCTGCCTCTCCGCTGCCTCTGACTCTCCTCTGCCTCTCCTCTGCCTCTCCTCTCCGCTGCCTCTGACTCTCCTCTGCCTCTCCGCTGCCTCTGACTCTCCGCTGCCTCTGACTCTCCTCTGCCTCTCCGCTGCCTCTCCTCTGCCTCTCCGCTGCCTCTCCTCTGCCTCTCCACTGCCTCTCCGCTGCCTCTCCTCTGCCTCTCCGCTGCCTCTGACTCTCCTCTGACTCTCCTCTGCCTCTCCGCTGCCTCTGACTCTCCTCTGCCTCTGACTCTCCTCTGCCTCTCCTCGGCCTCTGCCTCTGACTCTCCTCTGCCTCTCCGCTGCCTCTCCACTGCATCTGACTCTCCTCTGCCTCTGCCTCTCTGCTGCCTCTCCTCTGCCTCTGACTCTCCTCTGCCTCTCCGCTGCCTCTGCCTCTCCTCTGCCTCTGACTCTCCGCTGCCTCTGACTCTCCGCTGCCTCTGCCTCTCCTCTGCCTCTGACTTTCCGCTGCCTCTGACTCTCCGCTGCCTGACTCTCCTCTGCCTCTGCCTCTCCTCTGCCTCTGACTCTCCTCTGCCTCTCCGCTGCCTGACTCTCCTCTGCCTCTGACTCTCCACTTACTTCCTGAAATATCTCTCCTCCTTCTCCTCCTCCTCCACCATACCATCGCTCCTCACCCGCCCTGCACGTCTTATCCCTCTTCATTCTGTCTGCTATTCCTTCACTTACCGCACTCCACAGAGGCCCTGTCATATCCACTAACCACAACGCCAATCAGCATATTTGGAGCTGTGTTCACGTCACACAGACACGCACACACACACACACACACACACACACACACACCTCTCTGTGAGTTACACATCACGACGGGGCTATAGAGTGCAATTTGACAAAACCCAGACATGGAGACGTTCACTGGTGAACAGGGAGCAAGAAAGCTTCTGAACAGCCACAGACACATCCTGTGGATCTCTCATGCATCTGCTGTCTGTTGTCTCATTTACCTACAACACACACAGTCTGTCTGTTGTCTCATTTACCTACAACACACACAGTCTGTCTGGATAGGATTATACCCACGATTAGGGCTGGGCAATATATTGATATTATATTGATTTGATATTGTGATGTGAGACTACGTATCGTCAGATTTGTGATATGACTTGGTGTCTTTTCCTCGTTTTAAAGGCTGCATTACAGTAAAGTGATTTAATTTTCAGAACTTACCAAACTGTTCTAGCTGTTCCATTATTTGCCTTTACCCACTTAGTCATTATATCCACATTACTGATGATTATCTTTCAAAACTCATTGTGTAAATACTGTATTTTTGAAAGCACCAATAGTCAGGGAAGGAAACCCCATCTTTGCATTTTATTTTGATCTCTTTCCCCCCCATTCTTTCATCACAGTTGTTTTAATAAAAGTGCTTGTGACATCTCACATAATATGGCTTTGACTTACAACTGAATATGTTGTCCCAATTCATAGAAAATACCAAGACATATATTGTGTTTTGCCATTCAGCCTAAAAATATATATATGATGTCAGAGATATGATATGATTTTTGGCCCTTATTGGCCAGCCCTACTCACTAGCATCATGACCCTGTGCACTGCTGCTGGAATGCCACACATTTGACTGTTCAGGATGTTCCATTCGCAGCAGAGCACCTCCTTATCTGTGCTGTGTGTGTGTGTGTGTGTGTGTGTGTGTGTGTGTGTGTGTGTGTGTGTGTGTGTGTGTGTGTGTGTGTGTGTGTGTGTGTGTGTGTGTGTGTGTGTGTGTGTGTGTGTGTGTGTTTAAGCACACACACACACACACACACACACACACTCAATGGTAAGCAAACACCAGGTCGTAAATGCTCCCCCTCCTTCCATTTGGCCTCTAGGACCACAGACACTAAACTACGACCTGGTCCTCCACTCAACTCTCTGTTTGGTCTTTCTTTCTAGGCAGTGCAGACACTGGCTTACAGTGTCATACTTTTCTGCCCTTTCATCCATAATAGCCACTCACAGACAGAACACATGAGTCAAACGTAAGCAGAAACACACACAAACAGACTTCAACTAACTCTCATTTACTGAATCTCCATTACTGCATATGAGCACAGGGCGGAGACAGAGAAATATAACGTCACTGTCAGCTGGAAATCTTCTGAATCTTCTCATTTTCAAGTTTAACTTTAATTGAAGGATTACATCCTCCTCGGTGGGTGGAGAAAGTTCTACAACCCTTGGGTTTATGAAACCTTTACACAACCAATTAGATTAATTCGAAACATGCATGGTCGTCAAGCTAAAAAGAAAATAGCATTTTTTCCCTTTTGATTCTTGAAATGTTTTTGAGATACAAGGTTTTTCACACGGCAACAAAGATAGGTCACCACCAAGACTTGGACAAAACTACGAGGCAACCTGACCTGTGATCCAAATCAACCCAGGACAATGCCGTCAACCTGACCTGTGATCCAAATCAACCCAGGACAATCCCGTCAACCTGACCTGTGATCCAAATCAACCCAGGACAATGCCATCAACCTGACCTGTGATCCAAATCAAGCCAGGACAATGCCGTCAACCTGACTGACCTGTGATCCAAATCAAGCCAGGACAATGCCGTCAACCTGACCTGTGATCCAAATCAACCCAGGACAATCCTGTCAACCTGACCTGTGATCCAAATCAACCCAGGACAATGCCGTCAACCTGACCTGTGATCCAAATCAACCCAGGACAATGCCGTCAACCTGACCTGTGATCCAAATCAAGCCAGGACAATGCCTTCAACCTGACCTGTGATCCAAATCAAGCCAGGACAATGCTGTCAACCTGACCTGTGATCCAAATCAAGCCAGGACAATGCCGTCAACCTGACCTGTGATCCAAATCAAGCCAGGACAATGCCGTCAACCTGACCTGTGATCCAAATCAAGCCAGGACAATGCCGTCAACCTGACCTGTGATCCAAATCAAGCCAGGACAATGCCGTCAACCTGACCTGTGATCCAAATCAAGACAGGACAATGCAGTCAACCTGACCTGTGATCCAAATCAAGCCAGGACAATGCTGTCAACCTGACCTGTGATCCAAATCAAGCCAGGACAATGCAGTCAACCTGACCTGTGATCCAAATCAACCCAGGACAATGCCGTCAACCTGACCTGTGATCCAAATCAAGCCAGGACAATGCAGTCAACCTGACCTGTGATCCAAATCAACCCAGGACAATGCCGTCAACCTGACCTGTGATCCAAATCAACCCATAAACTTCAGTACAGTTCAAACTAAGGAGGTGCTGTGGACTCAAGCAGCTATAATGAGACTCACATGAGACTTTGGCTGGATCGATGCTTTTCACACACACACAGACACGGTCGCCACGGCAACCCCCACACCCAGCGCCAAAACAGAAATATAACCGAGCTCGACCTTGAGATGACTTCGACAAAATATCAATCCAGTGTGCGATAGCGAGTGTGATCGGCCCCCGAGGGTGATGACACCCAAACACACCAGAGTAGTGAGAGCTGAGCTTGGTACCTGTGTGTTCTGTGGTGGAGGGGAGAGCTGAGCCTGGTACCTGTGTGTTCTGTGGTGGAGGGGAGAGCTGAGCCTGGTACCTGTGTGTTCTGTGGTGGAGGGGAGAGCTGAGCCTGGTACATGTGTGTTCTGTGGTGGAGGGGAGAGCTGAGCCTGGTACATGTGTGTTCTGTGGTGGAGGGGAGAGCTGAGCCTGGTACCTGTGTGTTCTGTGGTGGAGGGGAGAGCTGAGCCTGGTACATGTGTGTTCTGTGGTGGAGGGGAGAGCTGAGCCTGGTACATGTGTGTTCTGTGGTGGAGGGGAGAGCTGAGCCTGGTACATGTGTGTTCTGTGGTGGAGGGGTGAGCTGAGCCTGGTACATGTGTGTTCTGTGGTGGAGGGGAGAGCTGAGCCTGGTACCTGTGTGTTCTGTGGTGGAGGGGAGAGCTAAGCCTGGTACATGTGTGTTCTGTGGTGGAGGGGAGAGCTGAGCCTGGTACATGTGTGTTCTGTGGTGGAGGGGAGAGCTGAGCCTGGTACCTGTGTGTTCTGTGGTGGAGGGGAGAGCTGAGCCTGGTACCTGTGTGTTCTGTGGTGGAGGGGAGAGCTGAGCCTGGTACCTGTGTGTTCTGTGGTGGAAGGGAGAGCTGAGCCTGGTACCTGTGTGTTCTGTGGTGGAGGGGAGAGCTGAGCCTGGTACCTGTGTGTTCTGTGGTGGAGGGGAGAGCTGAGCCTGGTACCTGTGTGTTCTGTGGTGGAGGGGAGAGCTGAGCCTGGTACATGTGTGTTCTGTGGTGGAGGGGAGAGCTGAGCCTGGTACCGGTGTGTTCTGTGGTGGAGGGGAGAGCTGAGCCTGGTACCTGTGTGTTCTGTGTTGGAGTAGGACAGGTAGAACCCGCGTCCAGTGTGGTGGGTCCCACTCATGAACTGGACGGTCACCTGGTTCCCAGTGGACTCTATGGGCTCTTTCACCTTCAGACCCAAACCGCAGTACTTCACTGTTCCACAGCGTAAGGAGCCAGAGTTGCAGGAAAAGACACAAGAGACACAGGGGGAAAGAGGTTCTGCTTAGTTACGTAACTCCATTTAATTTAGTGTAACATATAGCACAGAGATTTACGGTAAAGCAATGCATTACATAAGAAAATAGCATACTACTGCAGAGAGAAGCCTCTTCTGATGGTTATTGGATATCTGTAACTAACTAGGCTATACATCTCAAGAGCCTACATGTCTTTGGGTGTTTATACAAAACTGGTCTCTGTGAGCTCGTGCTTCAAAATATACTCTGGGATAGGGTGTCACAGCCAATATGAGCATGACAACACTAGTCAATAAACCGCTTGTGCACATTTCTTCACAAATGTAACTGGCGTCAACAGATGCACACACAGCCCCATTTTTAAGGAAGCAAACATTCCCCAGTTGGTAGTAAGACACTGGATCCCAGAGTCTAGCTTTAAACCGGAGGTATTTAAAGTTGTTTTGTTTTATTCTGTATGTATTAGCATATTCCTTTGTCTCCGTTCTTTTGTTTTGCTATTATTCAGTCTTTGCCTTTTTGTCTTTGTGAAGCTTATAACTCCTGTTTTAAAAGACCATATATAAATAAAGCCTTACTACTACTACTTACTTAGCCCTTTGCCTTCTCCCGGACTCCCACACTACTCAAGTGAATGAATATATTTTTTACAACTAAAATAAAAACAATTTAATATTAAATTTCTCCAAACAGCTCATGAAGCATTCATCTAGATCTAGAATTCACAACTTGTACTGACTTCCTGCCTGGCTGCACACAACCGCTCGTGGCTCACGTAAAAAATAGACCAGACACGGAAAGTATCGCTGCAAGCCGCCCGTGCCGCCGCCAGTGGAACCGGTCTAATCTGTTAACGAGGGCGCGGAAATTAAACTGCCTGCCCTTCCAGACGGTTCACCTCGCTTCCGCGTCCAGTGTGTTTGCACCGTAAAGGCTCCGGAACAGATGCGGTACGGCTGCGAACAGACCCACACTCATGTAATCTGTCAGACGTATGCGGGATCCGACAAAAATAGAACAGGTGCGTAATTTGTCCGTACCGCATGTATCGCCCATCAATTAACACTTTTGCCAATCAACAGTTTTGCCAGATCCGCAACGCAGCCTATCTGGTGTACATTGCCTGTAAGCGTTTCGCAGCCCAACAATCATACTGTAGGTCCACTCCAAACATCCAATATTTCATTATCTCCTAGATTTTCCTCATTGGAGTGAGCACCCTATGCAGAAGACTGCTTGTGACTACAGGATATGTGAATTTAATTAACTATATAACTAAAATAAATAAGCGATTTAATAACTTTTCATTTTGGGTCCCAGCCGCATCCTATGTCTCTCTCACCGATCTCGCTCCGCTGATTTCCGATGCCGTTGTAGAGGCGGAGGTAGTTGACCTGGCAGTTGCTGTCCTCTATGTCCAGTTCCGCGAAGCGGAATTGGACCCTGCTGCCCTGGGGCACAGTGATCTCCCACTCACACACGGTGTGGTTGGGGTACGTGCCTGGGTATCCCAGAGAGGACAGAGTCCCACTGCTGGGACCAAGCACACTGGGGCCACAGCCATCACCTGGAGAACAAAGCACACAAATAAACAACTGAGGGTTAGGGTTTGATGAAAGGATGCCTTCACAGACATTACATGGAGATGTGTGTGTGTGTGTGTGTGTGTGTGTGTGTGTGTGTGTGTGTGTGTGTGTGTGTTGACGTTTGAAAGGGTTAAAGAGCAACTTTGCTGATTTGCAAACGAGACGCTTCTCCATGACGCAGGCCCGATAAAACTCATTCAAAACTTTGCACTAGTTTACTACTTGACTCCACCATCGTTTCCCATAACGTTTGCAACAACAAAGATGGAGAAAGAATCACTTTTTGGCAGACAATCACTTTGGCGATCACTTTTTAGCAGCTAACATTAATCACTTTTTTGCAGTTAATCACTTTTTGGCAGAACACCGGACGTGGTAATCAGTGGAGTTAACGTTATACCGACATGTTTATGGTAAGCCTTCGCTTGTTCCACAACACTTGTCTGCTCAAACGAAGTGCTAACCAGGTGATTAACGGAGTTACTGATCCAGGCTATTGGCTGTTAAGCTAACGTCAGATTACTTTATTATCACAATCCGTCCACTTATTTCTCCTCACCAAAAGCACTCCAGGCCGTGCTTTTCCATGCAAAAACGCTATGTGTGAACAGTCCCTACACAGCAGATTACCCCTGCTCAATCATTACCATAGTAATTAATATATATTCTTACAGGCATATACAGCCTACAAAATTAACTGTTTAATGTAGCCAAACGTTCCGTTTTTAGAGTTTCCACACGGACCCCCGCCCCCTCCCCCTGAGTACTCTGTTACTCATATGTACTGTAATAATAAGAGGAGAGTACTAGATTATTGAAATTACTTAAAATACCCATCCCAACTTTGTATCATTACAAAATCAGTAGGATATGCAAATGAACAATGTTTAACTTCCCCCATCTTGCCGGGACCGAGAGCTCCCCTGTTCATTCGCAAAACTTCCTGGTCAAAATGATGTAATTTGGACCAAGAGGTTCTGTGAATGAAGGCAGAAAGAGCAATAATAATGATAGTGATGTAATAGTGATAGTGACAGTAATAGTGACACCATCACAAAACTGCTCCAAATGACATCATCATTCTGGACCAGGAGGTTCTGTGAATGAAATGAACGGGGAGCGCTCGGTCCAGGCAAGATGGAGGTAGGGCTGGGCAATATATCAATATTATATTGATATTGTGACTAGATATTGTCTTAGATTTTGAATATCGTAATACTGTGATATGGCATACCGTAATTGTTGTCTTTTCCTGGTTTTAAAGGCTGCATTACAGTAAAGTGATGTAATTTTCTGAACTTACGAGACTGTTCTAGCTGTTCCTTTATTTGTCTTCACCCACTTAGTCATTATATCCAGATTATCCACATTACTGATGATTGTTGATCAAAAATCTCATTGTGTCAATATTTTGTGAAAGCACCACCTTACATTTGAACATTTAGCCCACTACGTAGAAAATAATGGAAATGTACATTATATTGTGTATTGCCATTCAGCCTAAAACATATTGAGTTAGGATTCTTGGTCCATATATCGCCCAGCCCTAGATGGAGAGAAGTTAAACATTGTTCATTTGCATATAAGTTTTGCAATGATGATACGCTGGTTAAAAATCAGCAAGGTCCAAAGTGAACATCAAACAAATCCAATCCCAATGACTTTACTTGTTTGTAATTTAACCATGTGACTTAGCGACCTTATGCTGGCAATCAGTATGTAATTCAAATGTCTCTGAAAATGTGATTGTACGATCTGTATATCTGTATAAGTGGTAAACTGTATGAAAGCAGAGACATTGTCTAGTGGTGCTCTGAGTCTGGACCCAGCCACAGAGATAACAGTGAACAGTCATGCTTCATGGTGCTAAGTGGATCGGTGGTCCTGGTGTTACATAACAGCCTCGCCATGGATGTTATCCAGACGAACTGGACAAAAACAAAGCTGCTTCCCTCTCCCTGACTCACAACTGTTACTGAACAACTGCATGGCCTTCAGCAGCAGCTGATATCTCCTTTCAAATGTCACGCTGCTGCCCAAAAACAAACCTAAAAAAGGACCATTTCTGTAGCAACAAACCAAATGGAGTATTGATTAGAAACCATCCTACAACCATATATTCAGAACTACTGGGGTGGAAGTGAAAATATTACACGTGTTACTTTTTATGCGAAATACAATTCACTTGAAATTTGGGGTTATCATTACCCTGGTAGCCGGGCGCTTCTCGCTCATACTGAGCAGTAGTGCCCGGGGACCCACGACGCATTTTCAATCAAACCACCGTGCCGCTCTCACGTCTAGGTCTAAAAACCAACCCTTACCTGAGCCAGAAACTTGAAGTGAAGACGCTATCTGACGCCTAACATCCTCTTCTTCTAAAGAAATATAGTTGCCGCTTCCAAATTGTTGCATAAAATCCACTTTTCTGTCTTTGAAAAACCAAAAATCATTAATCTGGAGCAACCCAGAAATACGACTCAGTTTACTCACTAATGCCCCCCACACTTCCGGAATGGTATTGCACGGCCACAGCTTAGTTTGGGGACACGAGTGACGTACTTCCTCCTTCTTTGCGGACTATTCAAGAGGTTAATTGTCAGCTGTCGCAAGTCCCTTTTATTCGCAGATATCTGACAGTCTATGTGTAAAGTTTCATATTAAAATGTGCATGATAAAAGGTCAAAATACCTTATGAAAGTGCCTTTGATAAGAGAAAGTAGCAGTGAGCCGCTTGGGCGAGGGTACCACAGAAGAAGAATATACCATGAAGAAGAAAGGCCCTGTAAAACTAGCCCAGGCTACTGCAAAACTACGCTAGCAGCATAGACGTTCAGAGAGGACTGGTCGCATTTGGGGATCAGCTCGCAGCATTTTCACTAGCAATAACGTCATTTCCCAGACTCTGGTAAGGAAACGGCTATAGTGAATGATTAAAACAAGATGTCTCCAGAAAGATAAGAAGTTTGACTTGTAGCCATTAAACCGGCTGGAAACAGCACGTGACCATTTGTAGCAGCAGTTGAAACAGAATTTTGATAGAATATTGCCAAAAAAAGTGGTTGGGTTTGGCGTCGATGACGCTACATTTCTGCGTTTGGGCCAAGCAAGTTGCAATACCATTCCAGAAGTGTGGGGGGCATTAGTGAGTAAACATTGAGTCGTATTTCCGGGTTGCTCCAGATGAATGATTTTTGGTTTTTCAAAGACAGAAAAGTGGATTTTATGCATATATTTATTTAGAAGAGGATGTTCACTTCAAGTTTCTGGCTCAGGTAAGGGTTGGTTTTTAGACCTAGACGCGAGGCGCGGCGGTTTGATTGAAAATGCGTCGTGGGTCCCCAGGGGCTAATGCTCTGTATGAGCGAGAAGCGCCCAGCTAGCAGGGTTATCACAAATCGTGTCCACGTGTTTACAGTCATGCCCCCTACTGCGACCCCCAGCCAAATTCTCTTTACCTGGGGTTGCCTTCTTCGTTTCTCCAAATATGCCTTTGGGTTCAATATGACGTCGCCTAACGAAAACTGCCACTTGTCAAATTTGCAAGCTCACAGATAGTATATCATTCTTTTTACGAGAATTTCGGATTTGGGATAACTGGAACGAACAGACCCATATTATAGGAGAGGATACGCCAAACTCAATTCAAAAGTCTGGCAAATTAATGTTGCCTTGCTTATCTGCAAACGTACGTACATACCTCATAGTCACACAACGTGACTAAGACCTTTAACAAATCATTAAGATACACTGTTTAATTCGGTAAACAAGTGACCAACCACCAAGCAGCAAACAATTCAATCAAAAGGATAAACTTTTAGAAGCCCGGTTCGCTTGTGATTAGCCTTCGTCCACCAAAGAGACGGTGGGCGGCAGCGAACAGCGTGGACCAATTCTGAAAGATGAACGGCACGTATCAGGGCTACACAGCCATGTAAGGTAGGCGCACAATAACAATGCACCGTGCGTAATAATCCCCAAACTCCCCAAACAAGAATGTATCCACAGTACTTTAGCGACCGTGGCCCGTGCGTCACCACGGTAAACAACAAGCGTCTCCGGTTGTGGGGAAGTGTCACACGGCTGCTGATCCGAGCGGCACCAACCTTTCTGCGCTCGACTGCTTCCCGTGGTGAGAATGATGAGAATCGACAGGACGGCCCCTGTCGGTCCCCTGCCCACCATTACCGATCTGCCCATAGCAGCCTGCAGTCTGAATGCATAATGCTCGCTTCGGGGCCGGTGGGCTGCACCGCTTCAACCTGTATCCCGAAGTAGAGGCAGCGTCGACTCCTCTCCAGACCCGCCGTGGTTTGTGTGTGTGCTTTCCTTCTGTGATTGTGTTTTCTGCCTCTGCCTTGGTCGTTAATCCCGTGGTTAGCTTCGCTCTCACTATCGAGGCAACTGTAGCCGCTGCTGCTACACACACACACTCATACACACGCTCACAAACACACGCGCGCACACACACACACACACACACAGGCTACAACACACACTCACACATCCAATCTGTGGAACGACTTCCTCCACTTCCGCTCCTCCTCCCACTCTGCAACTGGAATCCCCGAGTCCCCCAAGTGGTCTGATATGATCCGGACCTGGATTACCAAACCTTCACACAGGTACAGGCTAGCGAGAGTCTCCTCTCAGCCAAATTGTGTTTTAAAACTGGGTTTGCATAGGACTCCAGCAATACAATTTAAACCAGTGATTCTCAACGTTTTTCATATCAAGGAAGGACCCTTAATTTAGTCCACATTAGAGCCACAGACCCCGGTTTGATGAGATTTTGTCTCACCGTGACCCAAATGATAATCTGAGAATTACATTTATTGCTTGTGATTTTGTCCAGAATTCCATGACTATCTATATTGTACGCAGAGAGATAGCAGTGAAACTATGAACAAAATAAATTCTCTATATTGTGATAATTAGATACCGTTATTTAGAAGGGCGGGGGGGGGGGGTCACTGGAGGGATTTGGGGCGCTCTGAATTAAAAAGCAGTGACCCTTCTCTGACCGAAATATATTTTTCCTTGAACTTTCACAAGTGAATAGAAAAATATGATTGACACTCCCCGACAAAATGTTATGCTATTTTCGCTTGGGAAACAAATGTTCAGTGTCAATATAAATAATAGGCAGCGCAAGGGCATCACGCATGGGACCAAAAAAAGCACATAAACAGCTCCACTTGCACTATGAGATAAGAAAGGCCACATCTGGCCATGAAATAAAATATTAAATTATGATGCATATTATGCTCAAAATTATTACAATTATTGGCAGTATGGTCAAATTGAGATAGTGCAGTAGAATAATTTCCCATTCCTTCGCAAATAAGCAATGGTCACCTCTATTCGGTCAAGGCAGCCAGTGCAGCTCTGCACTAGAGGGTAACACGTAGGGATGGGGGAAAAATCGATTCACCCAAGTATCGCGATTTTTAATGTCACGATTTTTTTAATCAATCTTTTATTCCAGAATCGATAATCGCAAAAAAAAAAAAAAGAAATTGGGTGCTTGCAGTCAGGCCACTCACTGAACAGCAGGCCAGACGCCGCCTACTGGTTTACTAGTGGTTTTATTACTTTATTAGTTAGTCTGAAGTAATAATTACACTTCAGGGTTAAAGTGGGTGCATCTCATTGTAAAATTGGACTTCAAACGGCCCAAATCTGGCTTCAAACGGCCCAAATTGGGCTTCAAACGGCCCAAATTTCACGCGCGTCGGCCCATATCAGCCTGGCCTGCTTGGTATCTAATGCCCGGCCTGAATTATGATCCCAGTCCGCCCCTGTTTTTAACTATATCGCCCAGCCCTACTCATGATATAATATACAGTCTCTAGTGTATGATTCAACTTTTCCCATGTTCTAATCTAGTGTAAAAAAGCAAACAAACTGAAAAAATAAAATAAAAAAATAAACAAAAATCGCAATAAATCGTAATATCGAATCGCAATAATCGTAGAATCGCAATACTTAAGAATCGCAATATAAATCGAATCGGCACCCAAGAATCGTGATAGTATCGAATCGGGAGATAAGTGAATCGCCACAGCCCTAGTAACACGGGAGTGGTTTTTCTCTCCCGTCCCATCCCACTCCCACAGAAATATTCCCATACGTAGGGACACTCTGGAGTTACTTCCGCTGTTTTTACTGGGGGATCGGGGATCGCTCTCTTATGGGTTATGCCCACTGACGCCAAACTCAATCCAAAAACCTGTCAGTTTTACCATTGTCTTGCTTGTGCAGTGTGCCCGACTGCTATAACATGACTTTAGACCTGTTGTGAATCAGTAGCCTGGGTAAACCCAGCCTCCACGTGACCTGTATAAACTTATGTTACAGGCATAGCCTGTGACGTCACGTTGAAGGCTGGGTTTACCCAGGCTAGTGAATCAGTGGGGTCTTTTCTAATATTCGGGCTAAAAACCGAAGCTCAGACCATGTATGTGTCTTGTTTATTTACAAAATTCACATCTGCGCTCATTGTTTTGAATGGCGAGTTAGCCCCCAGTTCCGGGTCTCATGCTGCCCCCCTTGCTCCCCAGTTCCGGGTCTCATGCTGCCCCCCTTGCTCCCGTGACGGGTGAGTGTCCCTACGTATCCCGTCCCAATCCCGGGCCAGGGTAAAAATAATAATCCTGTCCCGTCCCACTCCTGGTAGAATGACTCCCATCCCATCTCGCTCCTTTTTTTCATGTTGGGGTTAGTCTTTAGAACTCCAGTTCTCTCTTCTACACTTCCATCCTGCAGTCTCATATCCTGCAATCTCTTTCTCTCCTCTACATGCCGTCTCCTCTCCTGCTATCTCCTCTTTCCCACTGCTTGTAGCTCCTAAAGTCTCTTCTCCATGCTGTCTCATATCTTCTGGATGTTTTCTCGTCTACTCTCATGCCCACTGTAAACTGTCTCCTCTCCTCTGCATGCATGTTTGCTGCTTTACAACATTTGGTTGAATTCTCTACCCAAAACTTGACCTCCCTTCTCCACCTGTTGCTCTCCTCTCCGTGTCTTCTCACTCCCTTCTCTCCTTCCTTTGTTTTTCTTATTATTTTACTGGAAGAACAAAACACCCCCAAATTATGCATTTTGAAAAAAAAACTGTTGTTTTCATTGTTGCAAATAAATTGAACCTAAATGTAGCTGTTTAGTTTTTTATTTATTTATTACAAACTCTAACGTTAATCAACAATGGTTTGGTTTTAAACACCAGCAAAGCCAACGCAAATTCACCCACATAAAACAGTTCCATAGCAATTTAAACCTCAGCCCTTTTTCATGGATAGAGCCTGGACAGTTTATTAAATGTGAACAAAAAGTGTTTTTCTCTCTCTCAAAACAACCACTATTGCAACAGCTGCTATGGTTAGCTTCTAGGCTAGCTAACACTAGTGGACGATCAAACATATAGGTCCCTATCGTTGCATCGGCGCTGTTTCTAGGCCGAGCGGCTGGCGCAGCTCAAATCAGTGGGCGTGGACCAGCGCACTTGATATCGTCGTGCTGGCGCTAGACACAGCCTCAACCATTACAACCACGCCTTTTAAGCGTAAAATTATGCACCATCATGCTCATTGGATAACTGCAATAAACGAATTGCACGCTTGCCTTTTTAGCTCCAATTCCAGTGATCCCGCAAAACCAGACGAAAGCCAAACGCTCTGCCCCCCCCCCCTCCCTTCATCCAGCCTGTCTGTCTGCATTATAGGCTATTATTCCATATTATTATGCTTCTCAAACCAATCTAACTGCAGTTTCAATACTGCAAGCATGTAAATACGCTACACTATAGCAAGATCAAAGTGAAAATAATGTACTAAACGCATCAGCTAGAAAAATATAGCCTATTAGATTGGTGAAAGTTTGTCCAGAAAGATATCGTTTTCTCTCCCCTGCTGCAGGTAGAATGATGCACATAAATATACCCTACATTATGTAAAGTCATTGCATAAATGTGTTTTTATTGTAAAACTAAATGTCACGTAGGGCCAAGTTATTGGAGCGGACATCACAGTATAGCACATCACAGAAGCGCGTTCCGCTGTCACTTATCTAAATCACGTTAAACCCACAAGGGGTATATATAGGCTCAAGAGGACATATATGTTTCACATAGGGTGGTGTTTCATTTGATGTTTTATTTGGTCCAATATTGAAATGTTCTACAATTGCAGGTTGTCTTACCATTACACATTATTTTAGATCTACCTTTTATATCTATTTCGGCTCATTTGGTTGCTATTTAGTAGCGAAATGGAGGACCCAATTGCATGCTGGGAGTGGACATTCACAGGCAGTAAACTTACAACTGCTATTTCCTATGGGAAGCTGGGTGCTGCTATGTGTTGTGTCTGTTTGAGCGAGGGAGTCAGAGAGAGAGAGAGAAGGGTGACTCAGAGGCAGAAGAGCACTGGCGCACTGAATAGGCCTGGTTTCAGAGAGAGACAGAGAAGGGTGACAGGGGAGAGGCACAAGTGCACTGGCGCACTGAATAGGCCTGGTTTTCAAAGGCGCAAAGCGCTAAATTTACGGCAGGTGCGAAGATAGCAGTACGCCGGTATTTAAGGCCAACACGCCCACTTTGCCCCATTCTGGGACTGCGCCACGCCCATTCGGCCTAAAGCGCATTTGGCAGCGTAAAGCCATATTGATATCGTCCCAAAACAGGCGCAAGGCACGTTTTTTTGCGTTTAAGGCCCGTTTTAGCGCCGAAGGCTTGTGGGAGAATAGGGCCCATGGGCTTCATTTTCCTCTCACCTGTAGTGCTATTTATCCATCTAGATTGCTTTGTGAGAATATGTAAAACATGCCATATTTTATTTATTTATTATGTAACATTTTCTTGTTTGGGAAGGAGCGCTTTGGACTATTGTTTGTTTGAGGTGCTCTTTGGATAGAGAGGAATTTGCTTATGGGTGTGCTCTGTACTTAGGGGGCGTGCTCTGTACTTAGGGGGCGTGCTCTGTACTGGCCCTGGCTGGAGCTGGATAATATCAAGAAAATGTTGCACCTGGAAGTGATCAAAGAAAGTTTACACATCACTCAATTCAAAAAGCAGTTTAAAATGTTTACCCTAGAGAACTATAAAATATAAGGGGTCGTACTGAATCGTTTTTGCTTGTCTGTCTCATATATCCAGACATATATTTCAGTATTTTCTTGTACTTCTAGAATATTTAGTTTTTTATTTTCCAGAATTACTTCTTCCGATAAACTAAGTTTATTATTTGGAGAAATGACTGTACTTTTGATAAACAAACAGTAACCGTGTCAACAACAAAAAAAAGATGTATAAAAGGGGTAGGAAACTACAAGCATTACCTTCTTCCTTCTCCTTTTTTGAACATACATGTAATTTATTTTCTTGTTATAACATGTGAAACCATGTGGAAAATGTTTGATTTTGATCTCATGTTCAAAAATAAAAATCTCATTCATTCATTCATTCATTCACATATAGGCTTCATTTTCCTCTCACCTGTAGTGCTATTTATCCATCTAGATTGCTTTGTGAGAATATGTAAAACATGCCATATTTTATTTATTTATTATGTAACATTTTCTTGTTTGGGAAGGAGCGCTTTGGACTATTGTTTGTTTGAGGTGCTCTTTGGATAGAGAGGAATTTGCTTATGGGTGTGCTCTGTACTTAGGGGGCGTGCTCTGTACTTAGGGGGCATGCTCTGTACTGGCCCTGGCTGGAGCTGGATAATATCAAGAAAATGTTGCATCTGGTCTATTTTTGTGCGAGCCACGTGCGATTGTGTGCAGCCAGGGCCCGAAATTAACTTTTTCACTCACCGGCCAGGTGGCGGGTAGATGGAAAAACCCACCAAGGCATATCTTTTACCGGCCAAAATAATATATAACTTTTTTTCTGACGGCCAATGCAGCCGGTAACGTTTCAGAATTCCGGTCATATTGAATATTTACCGGCCACTATTAAACAAAGGACCTTATACAATTTTTGTTTAAAGAATTTAAAGAAAAATGTATTTCTCTATAGTCTATTCTTTATAGCCTCTATAGTCGTTCTTTATTCCAGTGTTGTTAAGAGGTCGATTTTGCAGCAAGAATATTGAATTGGTCGGCATTCAACATGCACGTCATTCTGGGTAAGGACGCTTTCGTTATGGAAACAGACAACATGCACACTCCTACTGTAGCTTATCTATCTGCAATTTGCAGACACTCATGAACCAATATCTTCTGGACATTGCCTTGATGAAAAAACAACGCAGCTAAAAGACATAACTGCTACAGTGTCAGTGCAGACAGCGCACAACTTGAATCTCCAGCACCTTCATCTCTCCCACTCCACATCTCTCCCACACCTGGCAGCTGCGTCAGCTCTCATATCTCATATCATACGAGCGTCTGCAACAAGTGCGAGCGATGGATTCATTGATTGATTCGCCCGACGTAGGCTGTCAATTTAGCGGAGGTAAAAAGCAGCTTTTTACCTCTGCTAAATTGATGACTGCATTTCATCCGAAACAGCCAGAAAACTATAGCCAGTCTCACGAAGCACTCATGTTAGCCGGCTGCATACCAAAACACAGTTTTAATTTTACATGATGATTATTTTGGGACCTGCCGCGTGGCGGGTAGACCCCTGAACAACCAAACGTAAAATCTAGTCACCATTGGCGCTTGGCAGGTGTTCATTTCGGGCCCTGTGTGCAGCCAAACAGGAGGGCATTAGGCTACAAGTTGTGACCAGCGTGGAGCAAAACAGAGCGCTTCAGGTGTGAATGGCCAGGCTCCTGCTCGAGCTGAATTTACCCGCAGCACCACTTTCGGATCCAGATGGTTGATGCCCATTACAAGCGCTACATTTGCCCTGTGATGACTGTCCCGCAGGTCTCTTGGTGCTGCACCTTGATTGGCTGTCTTGCTGTCTTTCCATTTTACATTGGTCTATTTTGAATTTGGCCCCTCCTTTTGTCTTGTTCGCGATGTCCGTGACGCCAGCTATCCTAGCATGCTTTTTCAGCTATTTGGTCGCATCCAACACAAACTCTCTCTCTCTCGTCTCTCTCTCTCGTAACGGGACAAGCCCCGTCTTTTATTGTCACACGAACACTACAACACATGCATGCGGCCACAACACACTCATGCTGACGGTGGCCGGTGAAAAGTGTCCTCTGCATTTAACCCATCCAGACATGTCCTTTCCTCCGGGGGGCAGGCCAGGAGCAGTGGTCGCTTTCTCGTACAGCGCCCGGGGACCAACTTCGGGTGTTGTCGTCACTGGTCGGATGACGATGACGATCTGATCTTCTGCATGTTTTTGGTTCACAAAGTGAATGGGAGGCGACTGTTGTGAGCTTGTAGTGGGCATCATGTCTGCATTGTGCCGTTATTATAGTAGTGAGATGACTGGGTGGTGCACATCATGGCTCCAGGCTTCATCTCAGTATAGCAGCCGTACATTCATGTGAAGAGACTTAACACATCTTTTCCACTTATTATTGTTCAGAAATACACCCGTGCCTTGGCAAAGAGCTATAGGGAAGAACAAGACAGTTTATGTGATGCAACTGACTGTCAGAGTAACCAATAGTAACCTGTGGCAACAAACAGTTTTAGCCTTTAGCCTGTGAGTAATGTGTCTGATGATTCAGAGTTTTATGCTGAATGGATGGGTCAGGGTGTGTGTGTGGGTGTGGGTGCGCGCACGTGTGTGTGTGTGTGTGTGTGTGTGTGTGTGTGTGTGTGTGTGTGTGTGTGTGTGTGTGTGTGTGTGTGTGTGTGTGTGTGTGTGTGTGTGTGTGTGTGTGTGTGTGTGTGTGTGTGTGTGTGTGTGCGTGCGTGCGTGCGTGCGTTTGTTTGTTGGAATGGCTTGTGCTAATTTTTGTGACAGACCATCCATTTGCCACAGCCATGTCAGATGAAATTACCTTGACCTATGTTACAAGTGAGATAATTAATGCTCCTGAAATGTGATAGCTTTGGCCATGTTCACAAACTGGCTGTTACATTACAACATTACTGACTGCGAGTCCAACTCAAATCAGCCAAACAACTGTGTTCAGTCTACTCTACAGTTGTGGCGACAATGCTTTTATGTTCTTCATGTTCTTGCTAAAGCTCGGCAAACCTCTCATGTGGAATTTAGCCTACTGAATTCAAATCAGCGGTATGCATTTAAAATTACACTTGTCATGTGAAATACTATCTCCAAAATATGAACCTTTCAGCAATGAAGACAAAAACAGGCCATTAGAAAAAGAATTGTATTGTATACAAAAAGTCAAAATAGCAATGCAGCATAGCATAGACTGGAAAATAAACTAAAAACTAGAACGACCGCACCGCGGATATATGCCTCCGCCAAAAAGTGAGCAGTCGACATCCCTGTCTGTCCAGACTTTGACGTTTGAGCCAAATGTGAAGACATTCTGTCAAGGCGCTACTGAAATATTGCGAGCTTGAAAATTATTCAAGATAGCTTTATTGTCTGTCACACAGTGACAGAAATTCTCCTTTTGACAGGCTCCATAAAGTGCAGCTCAATAATATATTTCCACATTAAAAACACACATACATTAATACATACAATAAAAACAGACATCAGACAAAGCAGTGTTTAAAAAATGTAGTGCCTATTTAAAAAGTCCAGTCATTTAAAAATAATAATAAAACAAGTGTTATGGTTTAAGAAGCTAAAATGTCATGGTTTAAAAACAAACGAACAAAAACAATGTGCCTATTTTAAAATGTTCAGGGCGGTGGTTGCAGATGGGATGAATGATTTTTTGTATGTGTTTTTCCGGGCCAGTGGAATTCTGTAACGGCGCCTGATGGAAGTAGCTGAAATGATTGGTGGAGGGAGGGGGTGAGAGGGGTCCTGTGTGATTTGTGTGGCTTTCCTGATTAATGACCGGTTGTATATTTCAGACAGGGGAGTTTGGGGTGAACCGATGATTTTGCTTGCCTGATTGGCTATACGTGTGTATAGCCAAAATGGTGTTTGTGATGTCACAGTGACCTTGACCTTTGACCACCAAAATGTAGTCAGTTCATCCGTGAGTCCGAGTGGACATTTAAGCCAAGTGTGACAAAATTTCGTCAAGGTGTTCCTGATATATTGCATTAACGAGCTAGAGAATGGCATTCGTGAGGTCATAGTGACCTTGAACTTTGACCTTTGATGACCACAATCTAATCACTTCATCCTTGAGTCCAAGTGGACGTTTGAGGCAAATGTGAAGAAATTCCGTCCAGGCGTTACTGAGATATCACATTAACCAGCTTGAAAATGGCGTCCGTGAGGTCACAGTGACCTTGACCATTGACCTTTGACCCCCAAAATATAATCAGTTCATCCTTGAGTCCATGTGGACGTTTGAACCAAATGTGATGAAATTCAGTCAAGGCGTTCCTGAGATATCACGTTAACAAGGTAGAAAAAGACATGTTAATTTCTGAAAATCAATGTACAGATACTGTAGACACAATTAATATACACAATACCTTCTTGTTTAGTGACATTCAACACTAAGGAGTTACAGTATGCATCTCTCAATCATATAATTAAATTATCCTGGAAAAAGAGCGATCAGAAAATATTTTTACCTTAACCAACTGTCATCACAAAGACTGACAATACTATTACAATGAGCCGAGGGCCTCGGAAAGTTGGATGTTTTGTGAGCAAAGTAGCCAAGACCCAAGCAGTGCTAAGACCAGAGTGTGCCACTCAGTGGACACAGAGAGCTATGACACGTTGGCAACAGCTGGCCATTTTCAAAGTCCTGCAGTGAACTTTGTGTTTGGCAGCACTTGACTAAATGACAGCTGTAATATCACTCTGAAACATCTGTCAATGTCTCACATCATGACTTATACAAGTGCTGATGCATTGTATGCAGTGTTGGGGGTAACTCATTACAAAAGTAACATATTACATGTAATATATTACTTTTAGCAGTAACTCAGTAATATAACTTATTACTTATAGGATTTCAGTAATATTATACCAGTTACTTTGTTAAGTAACTCAAGTTACAAATTTTATTTTTTTTATTTTTTATCAAAGCACCTATTTCAATAAAGATACAATCATTTCCTAATCAAACCATGTGTTTTTATGCAAATAACCACTATAGATGACAATTACAAAGGAACATACTACAATTTTGAATTTTGGATTGTTTACACTGACTTCAAGGCAGTTGAAATTATTTTTTGGGATGGTTCCGGGGTGGCAATGTCATTCTACTGCTGCTGTTGTTTTGGTGAAAGTAATGCAAAAGTAGTGTAATAAGTAACGAGTTACTCTACACAGACAGTAATATTGTAAAGTAACTTATTACTTTCAAATGAAAGTAACTAGTAATATGTAATATATTACATTTTGAAAGTAACTTGCCCAACACTGATTGTATCAGTCATTTACTGCAGTGGTTCTCAAACTGGGTTTCGGGGACACCCAGGGGTCCTTGAGGGGGTTCCAGGGGGTCCTCAGCTAAAAGGGGGATCATTTATTTTCACTGTAATTCCATCCATAAGGAACACAATATGACTACTTTGTTCATGGGTTTCATACACTTTCTCTAATAAAACATCTAAAAGCAAAAATCTGATCAGATGGGGTACCCTGGACAAAATCTTGTCAACTGGGGGTCCGGGTCTAATCTGTGCCAGTTTAGGGGTCCTTGACGTGCAAAGGTTTGAGAACCACTGATTTACTGTATAGTCACACATACACCTGCTTGCCACAGCTGTGCTATGTAAAATATGCCAATGGGAGTTTTCCTTATAGAAAACGGATGTTTCATGTGTGGTTACACATTTGTGTGTGGATTTGCTGCTGATGACAGATAGTTGAGTGTCAATGGGTCTCTCACATTTCCTCAGTGAGACAAATTGAGGGGTTAGTGCAGAGAGAGAAAGCAAGCTGTCCCTGCTGCTCCCAGTCTAGACAAGAACCAACACAGGAACCAATACAGGAACCAGCATAGAACCAGGCTTCCCTCCTACTTCAAACAGACAACCGTGAAGGAACCAGCACACACTCTCAGTCTCAGGTCTTTGAGGAGGTCTCTGTAGAGGTGAATGGCTCTTTGACTGTGTCAGACCATCTAGTCACCAGGCCACAGGCAGAATACAAGCAGTGTTGTTAATTAGTCACGGAGCAGAAATACACACATCAACGATTCAAGGACAGATGACAATGTTCAGACACGGCTCGTCTTCAGGTCCGTACTGTACCCGGAAAAGGGAAATGGACACGATTTGTCAACTGGAGCGCAGATGGTACACTGTTATAAATGATACACATTTCTCATTGTGGAATGAGAAATGAGTGGAATGTCCTGCAAACGTTTGAAGTCTCAGACACGGAGCTGTTCCTGACCAGTCAGCGCTGGAAGGTCAACGGGCACCGGGGAAAGCTGATTGCTATTCCGACACACGGAGCTGCAAAGGGGAGATTGGACTTTGAAGAATTCAGCCAAGGTCCCGCCAGTGACCAGAGGGTCAGGAGACTGTCCAGGGTCACTCCGACCTGAGTGTGCTCTGAAAGTACACTGCTCTTCACTGCACCATCATCCTGAGTGTGCTCTGAAAGTACACTGCTCTTCACTGCACCATCATCCTGAGTGTGCTCTGAAAGTACACTGCTCTTCACTGCACCAGCATGATCAATCCCAATATGCTGCCTCGAGGCTTTGCTGTATTTGACGAGGAAGGTACAGCGCGCACGCACATCCACTCACAGAAGACAGGTACCGAACAAATGAAACAAAATCTGTAAAAATAAATAGAGTCCGCACACTGGAATGACTGGCTCCCAGTCAGTTTAATGATAACGTTTCGATCACAGGGATCTTTATCAGAATAAAGCAGGAAGAGGGAGGAGCACTCATATACAACACAGAACTCAATCCAATTGGTGGAGAGAAAACAAGGGGCAGGTGAAAACACTGATGGCAATCAAGAATTTGCTGTATTTGACAACATCACTCACTGAGTCACTTGAAGTGACATTTTCTCTACTGTGTCATATGGATATTTCCTGATTTTTTCTTAATACTTGGCACTGTTACAGGTCATTAGACAAAGAAGGGGATGGGTACAGCTCATCTCTGGTGGTTGGGATGGTTGATCCTGCGGGGGGGGGACAAGGCACATTTTAACACGTTTCAACTAGCGTCTTCATCGGGCATCCAGTTGTAACGCATTGGCGTAGCCCATACAATAAAGGCTTTTTCACTTTTGCAAAGAAGTGTGACTTGGATTTTTCTTTTTTCGGCAGGATCAACGTGCCAACCATCGCCAGATGAGCTGCATCCCTTCTTTGTTTTCTGATATCTGTCCTTGACTCCAATGAGCACCTTTTTGCAACCTTGGTAAGCAAAGCAGAGCCCCTTTAACTTCATTCAATGTAGGTAATCAAAGAAAGTGTGGACCCAAGCAGCTCAAAAGGCAAAAGTATTCAAATAGAAAAAACGGTGGAGCTACTAGGAGTATTTTTATATAGCAATATTTAATGCGAAGTAATATATCTGTGTACAGGCAGTTACAAATCAGAATATATCTTCAAAGTTATACGGGCAGACAAAACGCTCAGGCAATGTTAGCTGGGCGTCGGCCGCCGCACCTGTGTATATAAGGCAAAATACGTGGCAACAGTCAGTTGGGATGACGTATGGTGGGCAGTGCTATGACATCACAGTCATAGCACTGCCCACCATACGTCATCCCAACTGACTGTTGCCACGTATTTTGCCTTATATACACAGGTGCGGCGGCCGACGCCCAGCTAACATTGCCTGAGCGTTTTGTCTGCCCGTATAACTTTGAAGATATATTCTGATTTGTAACTGCCTGTACACAGATATATTACTTCGCATTAAATATTGCTATATAAAAATACTCCTAGTAGCTCCACCGTTTTTTCTATTTGAATACTTCATTCAATGTTACATTTCATGTGTAGCCTATATGGAGCTAAAGTGGTGTATTAAATAATGTCTCCACCGGGAGTCAGTATAGCGTGTGGAAAGTGGAAATCAGCCACTCTTGTTTTCCTTCTCTCTGGACTGTGTGAATCACTGCATAGATCTTCTATTGTTATCTAGATGGGTCACGAAGTTGGTCCGTCTTGCTTGAAATGAAATCCCATCGTCTTTGATCACTCTCCCCCCTCAAAACATTACATTAGCTTCCAGCTTTCTTATCCGAAGTGTCTGTGTTCCCAAATATTTGCAAAAATGATCACCGGCAGGGCCTCAACCAGAGAGAGATCTGGAGAGAGACAGGATGGAGGGGAAGACAAGCAGACATGCTGTCTCAGTTTGTCCATTTTAAGACAGGAGCCACTACAGCAGGTTCTGTCTGGTGATGTCATACATCATGTTTCATTTCAATGGTCAGAATCAAGCCCACGGTGACGATCGAACCCGAGCCGCATATCCTCCTGCTCTGCCAAGCACAACCTCATTAAGGACACTGCTGAAAGACACGCCATGGCCCTGGGGTGTGTGTGTGCACTGTGTGTGTGTGTGTGTGTGGGGGGGGGGGTGCACTGTGTATGTGTGTGTGTGTGTGGGGGGGGTTGACAGGCATCCTCAGTGGGAAGCACTTGTGCAATGTGCATACAGGATGGAGTTAATGCCTTAAAAGAAAATAGAAAGCAGACCTTTGTAAGCAAGTAGACCTTTGTGTTTATTTGGACATTCAGTGATTTTCTTTGGGCTCTTTAGGCTCTTCCTTAAAGCTAATTTATACTAACTGCGGAGTGTCCGGTGTTTGCGGAGCGGAGGCTCTGTGCGGCGAGCGGAACACTCCGCACAGGCTCTGCGGAGGGACTGCACGGAGCTCCGCGCTCCTCTCAAAAAATGTAACTCCGCGGAGCCCGCCGCGAGCTCGTGCAGTCAATTCCGAGGCTATGATTGGCTAATGTTTGCTATGGTTTGTATAGGGAAGAAGCCTCCACAAACTGACCAAGTGACCGGCGAAATCAGTGCAAAATGAATGGGATTGGGCATCGCCTGGCAGAAGAAGTACAGAAAAAAAGTCTGAATAGCCTACAATTAACTACGTCAATAAAAACTTGATTTGAGATCGAAAAAATTAAATGCAAAGCACAAAAACAAGAAGACAACAAACTTACTTGCTAAAAACAAACTGAAAATAGCCTACAATTGCACTAGGATTGATTATTCGCCGATATAAATCAGGATCACACACGGAAGAACTGATGTGACATTTGCATTCTCGCTAAAAACACAACGGGAGCCTGGAGGGGGATTCTCCGCTCTCCGCAGACACTACCGTATTTACCATAAAAGGATGTGCCTCTGCGGAGAGAACAGTCTTGCCGTGAACACCGCGGACACCGGACACTCCGCAGTCAGTATAAATTTGCTTTTATCCTCCATAATGTGACCAGGAAGAGCATACAGTATTGTACAGAGCATAGACCTCCAGGAGGACATACGTGTTTCAACTGTGATCATTGTGTGTTCCAAACAACTTTTTTATGTTCAGGATAATCGATGTACTGTAGGGGCATCCGGGTAGTGGTACATTCCCTGCCTACCAACACGAGGGTCGTAGGTTCGAGCCCCTGTGTTACCTCCGGTTTTAGTCAGGCGTTCATACAGACACAATTGGCTGTGCGCGTGGCAAGCCAGATTAAGGAGTGGTCGCTGCACTAGTGCCTCTGGTCGGTCAGGGTGCCTGTTTGGAGGGGAGGGGAACTGGGGGGTATAGTGTCCTGTCCTCACACTATATACCACGTGCTACGCCCTGCTGTGGAAACGCCTCGCTGTCAGGTGAAAAGAAGCAGCTGGTGACTGCACATGTATCGGAGGAATCATGTGCTCATCTACAACTCTCCCCAGATCGGCAGAGAGGGAGGACCAACGACCCGGGACAGAGAATTGGCCAAGTACAATTGGGGAGAAAAACGTTGAGGAAAAAATAGAAAATGGGTGTAGCTTTGGTTATTCAGACAACAGATCCTGTGTGCGTGCGTGTTTGTTTGAATGGACGACTGAATCAGCGAGCGTTTTCCATGCATGTACTTTTGTTTGTGTGCATGTGTGTCTGTGTATACATGAGCGTGTGCAAGGTATGTGTCATCCTCCATCCATCATCACAGAAAGAGAGCAGAGGGTTTGCAGCAGAACAGTATGGTTGAAATATCCAGGGGCTTTTTCTGCGGATGTGAGTGGTTTTAGGTGGATGTGGCGGGACATGGGGTTAGCCAGCTACCGGGTTCTTCCATATATCTTTGTGTTCCATAAATAAACATCCATGCCTTGATGAGTCCGGATCAGTGAACCACCCAAGGCCTTTGCTGGAGATCATGGCCGGTGGTCCGCCACCGTGTGACCATTAACCACAGTGTCTGTTCACACCACCGCACCCTCCACTGGGATGATAGACACCCACACCCGTAGGCTACACACACTCAATTTATGGAGGACATACCGACAGACGGCAGTAATCAGACACACTGTGTGCACAGACAGAGGGTTGTCTGTTATCTCGGAGCGTTTGCTGTATAGTTGTAGATGGGAACCACGCTCTTTATGGGTACTAAATCATCTGTAGCAGATTCTCCAAGTTACGGGTGACTGCAAATGAGGGGTGTCACTTTGCCTCAACTAGGATCCCACATTCAGTGGGGAACACACAGAGATAAACAGCTGGACATAGAGCCCATTCACACGCACGCCAGAGATGGGGACTTGGACTTGGATGGATTCGAGTCGCACAGTCGCACACAAATCCTCAAAAGACTTGAGACTCGACTCAGGCTCGAGATTTGGGACTTGTGAACAATCTTAATTCCTCGTATGTAATCTTGTAGGCCCTATACTGTGGCAATAAAGTGATAAAATGATTCTCGTTCTCATTCTCATTCATTATTTTTTTTATAGAGATTTTCGACTCAACTCGGACTGGAGATTTGGGACGTGTGAACAATCTTTATGTATTTCTTTTTATTTCTTCGCGCGTTAACATTAAGGAAATGTCTACTGTACTGTGTCTCCTGATGCTGCATGCTAATAAATGAGGGAGGATAATACAGCTTTGAATTCCTCATCTATGCAGTGTTCTTCTAAGCAGACTGGATGGCATCCAGCAGATGTAACACTCGTCCGTAAGAGACTTGACTTGGACTTGTGACCAAAGACTTGAGATGTGGCTTGGACTTGCCAATCAAAAGACTCGAGACTTGACTTGTACTTGCACAAAATGACTTGTGAGCATCTGTGGCGCGCTCGTGCGCAGACACACACACACACACACACACACACACACACACAAAAGAAGGGATTGCAGAATGAGGTGATGTAGATTTAGAGCATCATTTCTTACTTTCTAATTCTAGATCACAAAGGAATTTCCCCTCTGGGATTAATAAGAGTACCTACCTACCTACCTACCTACCTACCTACCTGCCTCCCTACCTACCTACCTGCCTACCTGCCTACCTACCTACCTACCTACCTACCTACCTACCTGCCTACCTGCCTACCTACCTGCCTACCTGCCTACCTACCTACCTACCTGCCTACAATAGTAGCACAGGATCTGTAGGTGTGAGACTGGAGAATGGTAAATGATTCCACTTTAAATTATGCCAGGGTTAAATATTTTTTTATCTTTTCCACTTCTATACTATTCTATTATATTCTCTCATCATTCACTAATCTCTGTCTCTCTGACAGTGAGGGACATTTTGCAGTGAGGGATACAGTAGATCTACACAAATCCAGATGTTGATGTATTTATGTGTGAGCTCGGCATGCATATTTTACTCTGCTTTATTTTGTATAAGAGTGTACGTTCAGTGAATGTGTCGGTTAACCATCAACAATATACAGTGAAGAGGCGGTAGGTGAAGGTGATGACAGATTGGACCAAGTCCCGCAGGTCTTCCAGGCCACACACATACAAACGCAGCTACGCTCATTCATGCACTCGTTTCCAATAGTGATTACAGTTAGTTGCCAGATGACGCTGAGATGAATCATCATGTACAAAAGGTTGAAACATTTGTTGAAAGAAGCAATCTATTGGGTTCATGACGGCTTAATCACACAGAAAATACAATCCTCTGCAACAACATAACCATAGTGTGAACAATTTAGTTTTTACTGAATCAATAGATGCTCTTTCCTCTCTCTCTCTCTCTCTCTCTCTCTCTCTCTCTCTCTCTCTCTCTCTCTCTCTCTCTCTCTCTCTCTCTCTCTTTATCTCATTGCTTCTTTGATCGTCTGAGAGTATACAGACGATCGCGCGCGCGCCCACACACACACACACACACACACACACACACACACACACACACACACTTCTGTAACTCATATCTTCTGAATTTTAAGCCACAATATATAAGGTTTAATGACTTGAATTGATGAAACACTTTCTTGTGTTGCTTAAGTTTAATGACCTACAGCAGCCTCTGTCTAGCTATTGCGTTCAACCAGCAGCAGTTTCCACCATTAACTTTACCAGGAGATAGAAACATATAGAAGACACACAGGTTTCTGAAGGAGCAGATGGGAGGACAACCCAATTTGTGTCTCTCGACACTTTTGAAACCGTCGGCGACAGAAATTAGGTCTTTGTCGACACTTTTAGGTGTCGCCGAGAAGTGTCTCCTACTAAGTGAAATTTCTAATGTCGCTGACTACGTCACATAGTGTTGCGCAAGTGTGATTGTCTATCACCGGGCTAGATAGAAGGCACGCACGCTTGACCTCCTTGTTTTGGTTTTTGCTGTATTGAAATCGATTGAAATAAATATGAAAACGCATCCCAGCTATTTTTATCAGCCTATCCTGGATGTATGACTTCATGAAAATCACAAAGAACACTGTGACCAACTTCCCAGAGAGAGAGGAGGTGTGTTGTGTGTCAGGTTGCAGGGACAGCGCTGTTTATGTCCGACGTGGTTAACCATAAATGCAGTTTATTTTCTGTTGAGCGACACTTTCCAATAAGTATCAATTAGGTTGTTCCATCTTTAATTGTAGTCATGTTGAGGGGAGTGCGTGTCCTGCGTGACCTCTGTGTTTGCTCCGATTGAGAGAGGAATGTTACCCTTCCCTGTTTGCTGCTTCACTGTGTCAGCGATGCCACATGTCATGTGCCCCGTGTGTGTGTGTGTGAGAGAGTCTGTCTGTGTGTCTGTCTATATGCCTGTCTTTCTCTCTGTTGTCTTTATCTATGTGCCTTATGCATATTGGTTATACAAATCAGCACTAAATCAGCTGAAAATGGCTGAAATCAGTGAGTTTATGAACTTTTAAACGTACCAGGCCTCTCGCCTGCAGCTCGGCTGCTGCATGGCCTCACCTGCTCTATTGGCATTAGAGCTGTCGCGATTCCTCGAGTACCTCGAATAACTCGAATAATTAAAATGATCGAGGCCAATATGATTCGCCTCGACACGGCATTTAGAGATTAGAGACTGTTTCTCACGGACGCTTACTGGTGTGGCACAGCGCTCTTCCGGTGTAAACACGCGAGGACACATGATCGCAGACAGACCAGAGAGCAGCTACTGTATAGCGAGCGGACCCCGCAAAATGGAACGAGGCGGCGGAGAAAGCAGACAGGAGGAGCCGGGAAGGGAAGAACCAGGGCCGAAAAAGCGACCGAAACTGTCTAAAGTGTGGGATCATTTCACGCTGAAAAAGGACACAAACTCAGTGGTGTGCAAGTACTGTAAGACGATCCTTGCATATCACAACAGTACCTCGTCAATGCTTCAGCACCTGAACCGTAAACATCCAGTCTACGCATCCACCAGCGCATCTACGTCGAGCGGAGCAAGGTAACGTAACGTTAACTATACACAACGCTAATGTAAATGTATGCTAATGATTGCTACTTGATATTAAGACTAGTAGTAGTTGTGCTGCTGGCTTGCCACGTTGCCAATATGACTATTAGTAACTGCATTCACGCTGCATTTTTTTGATGTGGCTTGCCGTTTTCTGAAATACAAATACAAAGCTCAACCTAACCTAAAACGTTAACCTAACGTTAGCGGCTAATTTAACAGCGTTGTGTGTGTGTGTGTGTGTGTGTGTGTGTGTGTGTGTGTGTGTGTGTGTGTGTGTGTGTGTGTGTGTGTGTGTGTGTGTGTGAGATCACACTAGCCTGTTGGTGTGTGAGAGAGTGAGTGTGTGTGAGAGAGAAAGAGTGTGTGTGTGGAGAATGTACATTTACACACCCTAGACCAGTCGACTCTGCTCATGATGATTGCAAACAACTATTTAATTTGTGCATTTTAGGCTCCAATTATTACACCACCTGACCTGTTATCTTGCTATTCTGATATTTGTGTCAATAATAGGCAACAGGTCTAGGGTGTGTAAATGCGCATTCTCCAGTTTTGTTATGAACTTACCTAATAAATATCAATATTAATTATTATTTCACCTCTTTTTCAGCGGATCACAGCGTACTATGGACAGCTTTGTAAGGACGGGTCCATCATGTTCAAGTGAAAAGATGAATGGTGCCACTGCCAGTTCTATGCAATTTAAAAATAAAAATGTTGTTTTTTCTAAGAAAGAAACTAATGTAGTTGTTTATTTGAAGAGATTTATCTTATTTTTTGGTGTATATTTACGATAAGCCTTTGAAAACACAAAAAAGGGTTCTTATCCGATTACTCGATTAATCGATGGATTATTCGGTAGAATACTCGATTACTAAAATAATCGATAGTTGCAGCCCTTGGCATGCGCAGCGCACAATTGCTCAACTTCGCATCACTGGTGACATCACTCACTGATGACATCACAATTAATCGAGTGACCGTCACTGATCACATCATGGAGTGCTCTAATTACATCACTCAGCGCACAATTGCTCAACTTCACTGATGACGTCAGTGAGTGATAAGTAATGAGAGAAAACTAGATTCCGCACATTGAATGATGAGGTCATAGACACTCTGACATCATCAGTGACATCACATTTGCTCGAGTGACCATCACTGATGACATCATCGAGTGCTCGAGTGACATCACCGATGATGTCATAGCATTGTGACATCATCAGTGACATCATTACTGACCAAAATCATCACAAATCTCAATGTCGGACCAAAACAGACAGACAGAGCCCACTTACTCAATTTTATATACGTATGATGATGATGTTTCATGGGTCAGAAGTTGGGTTTGGAGCTTCTGAGACTGGGGTTGGAGCTGCCTGAACTGCAGCTCCAAACTCCAAACCCAAGCTTGATTTAACTGAGGGTTGCTATCTGTGTGAGGCAATGTCTTGGCTCAGGTTGGGTCCTGGCTTGTGGCTGAGATTCTTGGGCTGACTGGGACAGGGTGAGGGTTTGCCCTATCTGACTGCCCCGGATCTAGTCTTGAATGCACGGACACATTCCTTGTCCAGGTGCTGTGTATTTTCTTTTCCATTCTGCATGAACGCCCCATGTAAACTCTGCAGGCCCAATGCATTCATTAACCAAATAGTCCATATACGGCCAAAGGTTTCATAGCCCAGGCAGGCTTAACGAGAGATATGGAGGTTTGGGCTTGTGTCGTTGTGGGAAGTAATTATGTCTCAATCTCAATTTAGACACGTCGAATGCTAGAGATGACCTTTATTAGCTTTTTCTCTTTGATCTGAAATCTCCTGACTTGATTATCTTTAGATATTCTGGTGAAATAGCCTCAACATCACCTTTGCCCATTTAATCAGCTTTTGTCAGGAAAAGAACACAAGACATCATGGAAGGGAAATTCATTGCTAGTTTTCCATCGACATTGCACAGCCATATTTCATTCAAACTTAAACACAGCTAATATTCTTGCCCTGGTATATACAGTAGTTTGTCACATTAACCATCTGTGTGTGTGTGTGTGTGTGTGTGTGTGTGTGTGTGTGTGTGTGTGTGTGTGTGTGTGTGTGTGTGTGTGTGTCACGGAGGTCCTGTTTTATTGTAAGGTCTCCCAAGTAGTCCAAGAATCCATTGGTTTTAGATAAAGAGGGGCTTAAGGACTGCATTTCTTTTCAACTGATTTCAGCAGTAAAACATTTTTTTTTATAATAATAACAATAAACATTGTTATTATTATAAGTTCGCATGGTCGCATGTAAAAAAGAATACATAAGTTCATGTTCAAAAAAAGATTTTTCACTTATGGTCCAGATAGACTCAAGTAAAGAGCTCTCCTCCATACTATAATTCGAGAGCCGGTGGCACATGGCACGGCGCACAGTTGTTCAGTTGTGATGTCACTCCACCAACTGTGATGTCATTAAGTGATGTCATAAGTGATGTCACTCAAGCAACTACGATGTCATAGGTGATGTCACTCGAGCAGTTGTGATGTCATTTCTGCTGTCATAAATTCTTCCAGACTGAGGTTATACTGAAAGTTTAGTTGCAGTGTGTTATTGGACTTTTTAGTACAAGACAAGATTGTGACAGTTGTGATGTCATTAGTGATGTCACGCGAACAACTAGCAATTGTGCGGCGCATATGACAATAGGGCAGGCGAGGCCGAGCTGCGTATGCAAGCCTGCGTAGTGGGCTATTTCCATAACTGCACCCATAGCGCATCATCTCGAGTCTCCACCCTAGGAATCGACCACGCGCCTAGTGTAAAAAATTATTTTCAGGGAGAAATGATGAGAAAGGTAGCTCCACCCATGTGTTTAGATGCATTATGGGTTTTGGATATTAATGTATTCCAATGGGGGAAAGATTAAAATAAAAATAATAATAAAATAAAAACACCTTGAAAAATAGGTTAGGAATTTCAGATCTTCATTAAAAAAAATCTACACTCATGATCTGACAATAATAGTTGGGGTATAAAATAATGAGTTGGGGTATAAAAAAGAAAAGGAGAGATTTAAAATATACATTTTATTGATTTTGGAATTCCCATAGGAATATTATATAAACAGCTTAAGTCTTTACCATTTCAGGGTCTTCCGAGTGCAATCCCAAGTGCAACCCCTAGTTCAATCGTCTGTTGATTAGTTCCAACTCTGGGCTGATGCCTGTAATGAGGCTCTAGTCAAAAAGCCATCTCCTGACTCTTCCGTACGCAGCGTGCCACCTTTCTTTTGAACTCTTCTGGATCATTCCTCCACTCTTTAGCTGCATCCACATTGGCAGGAGAGTCTCCATTGGGGTCTGCCAACATGGAGATAACACTGATCATGATCGTCTCCACTGTGTGGATCGGCAGCCAGCGCTCCTCGGGTCTCTCATAGCCGTACTTGTCCTCTCCAGGCTCATGCAGGATAGAGATGCACACATCGCCATTTTTCTCCACATTGGGATGCCAGATTTCTGTGATGAACTTAATTTTGGGAGGCCTCACAGGGTAATCATGGGGAAAGGTCAGATTGGCTTTGAAGAAACCTCCTTCATACAGTGTATCTTCAGGTCCAATGATGACCACGTCCCACTGGTAGATGTCATCATTGTCTGTAAGACCCGCAGAAAAGCTCTCCACTGGGTTCTTGTTGAGCTCTGCTAGTTGTCTACGAAGTAACAGCGCAGATTGTTCAGTCATTTTTACCTCTGTAATTTACCAGTCCTACTTAGGGTCTGAGTCTGCAGGAAAGGATTTATGACATAAGTCATAGAATTGGTGATGTCACCAGTGATGTCACTCGAACGCAGTGGTGATGTCATCAGTGATGTCATTAGAACAATTGTGATGACACAGGTGTTAGGTGTCAGAGGGCACCTCTGTCTCATGCCTTCTGGTTCTGCCTTTCACTGACGGGATTAGGCCAAAATATTTGACTGGTACTAGCCAATCAGCGACCCGCCTCGTAGTTGACATTGTAACCAGCCAATCAGGAACGCCGCTAGCAAAACAATGATGGCTGCCTCCTTGCCTTTCCGCCTGGAGGAGTAACGTCAAAGTTCGTCGACTTTAAACAGCCATAAAGTGCAGTTATTGTAGAAATAGACTCAAAAACAAATAAGTACAGGAGTATGCAACAGCGGGGTTTCTCGGCGGAAAATATGTTTTTGCCGTTCTCCAGAGTGGATTTGGGTTTGACTGGATCCAACGCTGATTGGCTGAAGGAGTTGTCTGTCAAGGCAAGGACACCCGCCCAACTTCCGCCCACTTCAAACACTGGGCAGATTAGATTGTCTCGTAGAACGAAATGAAATGTGAGTTAACGTGACAGGCTGGTTTACCAGGCTACTTCCCTACAGCTGTGCAACAGTCTCTGACACAAGGGACAACTGTCGCCAATAAACTCATTCTGCAGGAATGGAAGTCGGAGTCCCTCTCTCCACCTTCTTTTCAGCTGTGGTTGGCAGACATGATCTCTGTTATACAGATGGAGATTTTTAATTATCTGGGACCCGTTTCTGGCCTACCTTGACAAGGTTAGGGGCGACGGGTGACTCGCCCGGCTCGTTTCTTGCATGAGATCCCATGCACAATATCTCTTACAAGCACATAATAAGCACCTTATCTGCCTGGTAGCACCACATTGTAATATTGGAATGTCGATATATATTTATGCTTTTTCTTTCTTTTCTTTTCCCGTGTCTGAGTTTGTTTTTGTTTTTTTGTGTTCTAAAAATTGAAAAATAAAATATTGGGGATGGGGGGGATAACAATTGTGATGACATTAGTGATGGTGTAACGAGTGATGTCACTGAAGTAATTGTGATGTCATCTGTGATGTAATCCGTGATGATATTATCGGTGATTATCGGGACTACACTACTCACAACATAAGACATAAGGACAGGAGGACCAAGTTATGTCTGCACCAGGTTATACAAACCTCAACAGCTCTGTCAACTACAGCCAGCGCTCAACGCCGAACAACGGAGCATCACCCTATCAGAATAGTCCAGCACAGACCTACCCATCCACGTATCCACCTACAGGATACTACGGAGCTCTGCCTTATCAACAAGGCTACCCTACCATTCCTGCCCACTGCAGTCCTGTTCCCAGCAAAGCCCCCATCACAAACAATGCCAACAGTGCAAACTACTGCCGCCACAACAACCAGCAGCAGCAGCAGCTCCCTTCTCACCATGGTCCCCCCAATGTAGCACCCTCCTTGTACGGGACCTTCCCGAGCTCTGCCCCTCCCAACCAGCCATACGACACAGCCCCTGCCACTCTCCCCGCTTCGGCACCCCCACCAGCAAGCTCCCAGTATAACCCACAGCCGATCCAGCAGCAGGCCCCCTATGGTGCTCCAGGAGCATACTATGGACAGCAGTCATACAACGCTTCCCCAGCACAGCACCCTCAGCAGCAGCAGCCCAGTCTGGTGCCTGCGCCTCCTAGTGGCCCTGGAGCTCCCCTCTACCCCATCGTCTCGTACCCCTCTGCGCTGGGAAGTAGCCAGTATGGCACCCTCAGGTCTTCCCAGACTGCCTCCACGCCCGGCACCATGCCCACCCTGATGAATGTGCCCTCACATCAGTACCCGACTGTGAGCAGCATCTCTCACCCATCCTCCACCACAGCAGTGCAGCCTGGGTACAGCGTGGCTCCTCCTGGTCATCCGGCAATGGCGGTTAATGGTCAAGGAAGCACAGCCAAAAACACAGTCCACCAACAATACGACCAAACCCTCCGGGCCTTTGGGAACTATGATGCCTATGGCGGGGTCAGTCACAGCAGCAGGGGTGCAGACGTGGACAGACCACCCTCAAGAACCCTCTCTACTTCAGTCCATTCCTCCCCAGGACACCATGAAGGTGGTGACACCTCCACTACAGGCAGTGCATCTCTGGTGCCCAACAGCTCAACAGACTCCATGCCTCCCTCCACCGACATAACCAGCCAGACCCCACCCTACAGTAGCTATGGTTACCCCAGCATGCAGCCAGCCTATCAGCAGGGCCTGCCCTCCCACACTGACTCTTCCCCCTCCCACGGACTGTATGGTCAGTCCAGCTACCACCAGTACTCTCAGCCGTTCCCCAACTTCTCCCACCTGTCTGCAGCCCTGGGGGGGCTAAGCAGCATGCCAGAGCTGGAGGCCCTGAGGCCGATCAACCTGCTGCAGGAGAGGAACCTGCTGCCCCCCCGGCCCCTGGAGGCCCCCGAACCAAACCTCAGCTCAGACCTCAAGAAGGCTAACTGCAGCCCACACACGTTCCGGTGCACTCTGAGCAGCATCCCTCAGACCCAGGCTCTGCTGAACAAGGCCAGGCTCCCACTGGGCCTCCTCCTGCAACCCTTCAGAGACATACAGCAGTTACCGGTGAGCACGTCGAACACCATTGTGCGCTGTCGCTCCTGTCGCACCTACATCAACCCATTTGTCTCCTTCCTGGACCAGCACAGGTGGAAGTGCAACCTCTGTTACCGGGTCAACAACATTCCAGATGACTTCATCTACAATAAGGTCACCGGGTCTTACAGCGAACCACACAAGACACTGGAGGTGCAGAACTCCACCGTGGAGTTCATCGGCTCCCAGGAATACATTCGGCGGCCCCCTCAACCGGCAGTCTACCTATTTGTGCTCGATGTGTCTCATAACGCAGTGGAAGTGGGCTACCTGAAGTACTTCTGTGATTCACTGCTGGAGAACCTAGATAAGTTACCCGGGGATATGCGCACCAGGGTGGGATTCCTCACCTTCGACAACACCATCCACTTCTACAACCTCCAGGAGGGCGTCTCCCAGCCACAGATGCTGGTGGTGTCCGATATCGATGACGTTTTCATCCCGTCTCATTACCTCATGGTGAACCTGAAGGAAAACAAAGAACTGGTGAAGGACCTGCTGACCTTGCTGCCTGCTAAGTTCAGCCACAGCAGCGAGACACACAGCGCTCTGGGCCCGGCATTACAGGCTGCCTTAATGCTGATGTCTCCCACCGGGGGGCGCGTCTCTGTGTTCCAGACCCAGCTGCCCACACTGGGCGCCGGCCTGCTGCAGTCCAGGGAAGACCCCAACCAGCGTTCCAGCACCAAGGGAGTTCAACACCTGGGACCGGCCACAGACTTCTATAAGAAGCTGGCTCTAGACTGCTCAGCCCAGATGATCGGAGTGGATCTCTTCCTACTTAGCTCACAGTACGCTGACCTGGCCTCGCTGGCTTGTGTCTCTAAGTATTCAGCAGGCAGCATCTTCTACTACCCCTCCTTCCACCACATCCACGCCCCGGCCCAGCTGGAGAAGTTCCAGAACGATCTGGTGCGCTACCTCACCAGGAAGATCGGCTTTGAAGCAGTCATGAAAATAAGATGCAGTAAAGGCTTGTCCATCCATACGTTCCATGGGAACTTCTTTATGCGCTCCAATAACCTGCTGTGTCTGGCCAATGTGAACCCAGACGCTGCCTTTGCTATCCAGTTATCAATTGAAGACTCTCTGGCAGACCCTCCCTCTTTAGCCTGCTTCCAGGCTGCACTGCTCTACACTTCTAGTGAAGGGAAGAGGTATATCCGGGTCCACACCCTGTGTCTGCCTGTGGTCAACCAGCTGAGCGATGTGTTCACCGGGGCAGACGTCCAGGCCATCACCTGTCTGCTGGCCAATATGGCCATCGACCGGTCGGTATCATCCAGCCTGTCGGATGCCCAGGACACCCTGGTGAAAGCGGTCGTGGACTCGCTGAGCGCCTACAAGAGCACCATGTCCACCCTGCAGCAGTCCAGCCTCATCGCACCCACCCCCATGCGCCTCTTACCCCTCTACATCCTCGCTCTCCTCAAACAGAAAGCGTTGCGGACAGGCACCAGCACGCGGCTAGATGAGCGGGTCTTCTCCATGTGTGAGTTCAAGACCCAGCCTCTGCAGCAGCTCATGCGCATGGTTCACCCCAACCTGTACCGGCTGGACAATATGTCCAACCAGGCGGTGCTCCTTCTGAATGACATGGTGATTCCCCAGCCTCCTCTGGTCCATCTGTCTGCTGAGAGACTGAGCCGAGACGGAGCTTTCCTCATGGACTGTGGCAACGTGTTTTACCTGTGGATCGGCAAATGCTGCAACGAGATGTTCATCCGAGATGTTGTTGGCTGCCCCAACTACGCTTCAATGCCACCCAGCATGACTCACATTCCTGAGCTGGAAACTCCACTGTCAGAGAGAGTGCGGGCATTCCTGGCCTGGCTGCAGAACGACAGAGCCTTCTGCTCCATTCTATACATTGTCAAGGATGATGGTTCGGCGAAGGCTCCCTTCTTCCAGCAGCTGGTGGAGGACCGGTCAGAGGCGACTTATTCCTACCATGAATTCCTCCAGCACATTCAGCAGCAAATGTGCAAGTAGGCTCTTTTTAATAGACCAGAGCCAAGAACTCTGGTCTTGTAGAGTGAGAGCATTTGCAATGACGTCAGACAACCTATCGCTTCCTCAGACCGGTTTGAGTGAGGTGCAAGCTGCCTGTGAGTAAGATGCATCTCAGATTGAACTGAACAGTCTCCTGTCTCCTTTTCCTCCTCTGGGCCGGTTTGGCATCTCCCCGCCACCTCTCTCGACCAACGCCAAACCCTCATGATGTCGAATCCAGCGCTCCTGATAAGAGGGGAGAGGTGGGGGGAAGCCAGTGGCTCAGTGGGTAGCACTGTCGCCTCACAGCTAGAAGGTCGTAGGTTTGAATCTCCACTCTGGTCCTTTCTGCGAGGAGTTGAGACGAGCTGCGTTTGTGAGCGTGCAAGGCAGCGAGGGACGCTATAAAGGAGCGCAAAGCACAATATTTCTGGGTTCAATACCATGGATGTATTGTAAGTGGCCGTGTTCACAGGAAGTGTTTTTTGAGCTTCCGGCACCTTTCTGCAATTCAGTGCAATTAGTGTATTTGAGCGGAGCGCTCTGGGCACCTCAAGCAGAAAAAAGTTTTTGGAGAAGAGCACTGGTCCTCAATGTCACTTTTTTCGACAGCAACAAATAAGCACTCTGCGTGTGCTGTGTGTCTGTGCACATTGGAAGAGCTCTGGAAATGGTCTCCAAACCACTCCCACCTGAAAACAAAACAAAAAACAAAATGTTTCCTGTGGACACGGCCCCTAAAGGCCCAATTATGCTCAACGTTAAATACGGATACGCATACGGACGGAGCTTTCTGTCCGTACTCTGCATTCATTTCAGGCATTATTCTGCACATTTTATGAAAGCTTACGGTTAAGGATGAAACGGAGCAGTACCACACACACACACACACACACACACACACACATTTGACCCTACTGCCCACTAGTGGATGTACTGCTTAACATGATACCAATGTGAAAGACGCATGGAAGTATGTGGGCATCCCGGGAGATTTGTATTCCTAGTATGGGGCTGGGATGACCGCGCCCCAAACCCGTTTAATTGGTCGCCGCAACTGCTTCTTCCTGAAAATGTGCGGCAAGTATTTTTTTTTGATTAAGATTAGGGTTAGGGGTGAAAAATCTTCAACTCAGGTTGTGCTTGGGCTTGTTGCGTAATGGGTAAGGTACTTGTTGCGGACGGGATGGAGTTGTCAGTTGCGGAGTAAACAAACTGCCGGCATACACAAATCTGAGAGCGTGTCATAATGAGTCTATCGTCCCTGGGTTGGTAATTTATCCCAGATTTGAATGGTCTTAGTGTAATCGTCTTTGAATTGGACTGGTTTTATGCAGTCTAGATGGGGGAAACAGTTAAATCAACCCTTTTTCCAAAGTTTTCACAAATAGGATAACGGTTTTGAGGTCAATAAGAATAGCATGCTACAGTAAAAATTAACAAAATGCAGGATTCATTCAATAATAGATTCTCATTTCATCTCCACCTATATGTTTTTCACTTCATGAACTAGCTTGAAAATGACTGAACCACGTCATCTACAGGCGCTATGCCGGAAAATTCCAATTGGAAGCTGTGAGTCGGATGGCAATTTCAGCGTTGTGTCGGACGAACAGTCCAAAGTGTTTGATGGCGGAGATGCATAGAGGTGGATTGATGAAGTTGTTGAGTTAAGAAGCTGTGTGGTGGCATATTTCAACAGCTTGAAGCTGGGGAGGCTGCTGACCAACCAATTACTACATGTAATGCTGAACATAGCCTCGACGCAAGACTCAGCCTTCATTCTTAAGGCTAAGAGTCTCGCGTCGACGCTAAAGCTGAACACGTTCACCGAATAACACCTAATGTTACCATACACCAGCTAATCAACTTATGTTTATTTGTGTTGTGTGTATTTGCAGTGATGGGCAAGCTACTTGGAGAATGTAGTAAGCTAAGCTATCAGTTACTCTCAATTAAATATAGCTAAACTACATTGAAGCTATCCCCAGAGAAATGTAGCAAGCTAAGCTACGAGCAACATGGCAAAAGCAGCTTGCTACATCAAAGCTACTTTTTTTCTCTCACATTGAATCAACGTCATGTCAAAGAACAACTTTCCACCAAACAAAGGCAGGCAAAAAAAAAATCTCATTTTGATTGTTTATTATATTATAAAACTCTCACTGGCACAATATTCAAAAACAGACAATAAAACCTCAACGTCTTCTTCCTTCTTCTTCTTCTTCAGTGGCTCCCTCTGGCTCTGCCATCTTTCAAAGTTAATTGCTGATGTGACTTCGCCAGTACAATGACATATTTTGCCCTACCCTTAACCAATCGTCAGTCTTCATTGCCTAAACCCAACCCAATCAGAGGCAGAGTAGTGCCGGGTCTTGCTGCAAGAGAGGCAAGGATGCTAAAAGGCAAGGATGAGACAACAACACTTGTTGTCCGTCATAATGGAACTGGAAGTGCTTTATTGGCTACACAGGCACACTTGACATATGCAATGTCTCCTCCTGTTTAATCCAAACCGCAGCAGAAATCTCCACTGCGTGCTTTGCTCATGGATTTTCTCTGGCAAGTAGCTTGTAGCTTTTGCGGGAAGCTACAAGCTACTTGGGTATGTAAATAGCTTAGCTACTGAAAAATCTACTTGGTTCAAAAGTAGTGAAGCTACCACCAAGCTACTGAGAAATGTAGTTAAGCTATGTAGCTTCGCTACTTGTAGCTACTGCCCAAGCTACTGCCCAACACTGTGTATTTGTGGCTTACATTATTGTTGTTTGTTTGTATTTCAGTTTTATAGTGCTTTTATCAGTAACATTAAACATCCAAATGGTCTGATGTCTCTTGAATGTTTATTGGAGAATGCAAGCTATAGCCTACCTCACTCTCTGTAATGTAAGTAATGGCCTATTTCCACCGCAGGTAGTAGCGCGATCCCGCTCCGCTCGACTCGATAAATGGTCTCATTCCACCACTAAAAACTATCCCAGCCCGGGTTGTATTGGGGTCGAGTCGTGCTACTTTTCGTACCTGCCTCATCGTGGTTCTATTCTGTGAACCCGGGTTCATGCGGTGACGTGAAAACATTGTTGACGACTGATTGGTCAGGCAGAATCGTGTTTACTCTGTCTACTGACTGTCAATGCAATGCTGGCGGCTGCATACCAGTTTAGTGGGCTTACCTTCTCTTCTGTTATGTATATTTCCATCAGTCTTTTGTGTTGCTGCCTTCGCCTCCGGTGAAATAAAATCGTGGCGGGTGTTCAATTGTCTGAGAGAGAAAAAAGTCTGCTGCTCAGGGAGCTCTGTAGCTGAGTGGAGGCTGCAGCGCTCCGCTAGGCCGCAGCGGGTGTTTGGTGAAGCCGCGGTCTTGCCTGGTGAGAGGCCGCGGGGTACAGGCTTCACTCTGTTGCGCCTCTCCCGTCCCCGCACAGCGCAGCGCATGCCTGTGAGTTTGACTAACTACAAAGTGATATCCATTCTCCTGGCCGATTGTCACATTTGCCCATGTACACTGTAGGTCATTTAGAGGCACCAGTATTTCATAAACAGTTTAAAAGTTCTGTGGATGGATTTAATTGTAATGTTATGTTATAGCCTACTTCGGCTATAAGCGAAGGACAGATATGCGGTCGCTATGACGACCAGGGGTGGGTGGGGGCAGATGATCCGCGGTGGAAGCAAAACGTCCATCGGGCCGAAACGATTAGAGCGGAGCGGTGACGAGCTGTGCAGGGCAGTAAAATGTGGTGGAAATGAGCCATAAGTCTCTGTCAGACGGTCCTGTATGAAGAATATTAATGTTAATGTTAACTTAATCTGGTGTATTTTTTTGCTTTGTTTTGAAGACTAAGTTTATCTAGGCCTACTTGTGGAGTAATGTTAGCCTAAACGTCAGATAGCCTACGTCTTTATCTGGCGTCTGAACGTTAGCCTATTACATTTTTATCTGCAGAGAGCGAGTATACCTAGTCAGACAACAGACATTCTAACCATTGCCATACTGTCTAACTTTTCAGAAAACTAAATGAAAGAGAGTGTGCCGTGGTGTGGTCAAGATGGCAGAGGCTATTTTCCAACAAGCCAGATCCATTTTCCTGCTCGATATGGACCTGCTGAGGAGCCCCGTGACTCTGCAGTGTGGGCACAGCTACTGTATGACCTGCAGTGTGGGCACAGCTACTGTATGACCTGCAGTGTGGGCACAGATACTGTATGACCTGCATTGTGGGCACAGCTGCTGTATGGCCTGCATTGTGGGCACAGCTGCTGTATGGCCTGCATTGTGGGCACAGCTGCTGTATGGCCTGCAGTGTGGGCACAGCTGCTGTATGGCCTGCATTGTGGGCACAGCTGCTGTATGGCCTGCATTGTGGGCACAGCTGCTGTATGGCCTGCAGTGTGGGCACAGCTGCTGTATGGCCTGCATTGTGGGCACAGCTGCTGTATGGCCTGCAGTGTGGGCACAGCTGCTGTATGGCCTGCATTGTGGGCACAGCTGCTGTATGGCCTGCATCCACGGCTACTGGGATCACACTTATCAGAGGAAGGGTTGGCGTAGCTGACAGCTGTCCCCAGTGCAGACACAGCTTCAGGAGGAGGCCTGTCCTGAACAAGAACACCATGTTGGCCGAGCTGGTGGAACAATTAACAGCAGGGGCCCAAAATGACCGTGGTGTTTTTGCCCAGGGCAAAGTCCGCCCGGGGGATGTTCATTTGAAACATAATGTGGAGTGTGACCTCTGCACTCTGAGGAAGCGCAATGCTGTCATGTTTTGCCTGATGTGTCTGGCCTCCTACTGTGCCACCCATCTGCAGCCCCACTACCACTCTGCTGCGTTTAAGAGGCACAAGCTGGTGGAAATCTCAGCTGCGATACAAGAGATCTGCTGTAAACATGACAGACTGCTGGAGGTGTACAGTACTGCGGCACTGACGGCCAGCGCATCTGTCTGCTGTGTGTGTGATGCCGGATGAGCACAGAGGTCACGACATTGTCTCGGCTGCAGCAGAGAGGACAGACAAACAGGTAGACTATAAGAGTCATCATGGGGAGAATGGGGAGAATCACCATTTCCTGTCTTCCTCTCCCTCAGTGAAAGACACAGAGAACATGGAAGTATTGGGAAAGTCTACGGGATCTCCGGGCTCAGGGGCACGAAAACCTCCCCCTCACGCCTCACCACAAAGGTACCTGTCACCATAGTAATGTAAAGAAGAAGGTGATTTACTTTTTACTGACTCATGTACAAATCAGGTCTGTTTTATGTTTCTATTGTGAACAGTTATACAACAATGTAAAAGTTCTTCACATTTGAACTGTCAATTTTCACAAGTCCCTCACTCCTTGTTGTGTACAATTAGGAATTGTCTTGACAAATGTGCTATAGGATTGCACAGATCTTGTACTTGCTGGACACAGGTTTCAAGTCAATTTTATTTTAAGTGCATTTACCAAAGAATTAATGATTTTATTTTATTTTATTTTATTTTATTATGGATATCAGAATACAACACAATCCAAGGGATAGCATGTGAAAGTGCAATCACTTATTTCCAACATGGTCCCTGTTGTTAAAAACAGGACATACAGTACACCCATTATAATGCACATTACAAGTCAATTAAGAAATAAACAATACACAGAAAAACAATAGATATAAGTACAAAATTAATTAATTATTAATTAATTAATTAATGGTCAAACGTCTTTCTTGGACTAGGGCAAACACTTCTCTATTCTTCTTTCAAAGTTTATGTCATAAGAATCTCTTAAGCTAGGTCCTGTGAGACAATTATGAATAGCAAATTTAGTACTTAACCTGTGGGGTCAAGTTAGCAGGTTTTCTGGTAGTGGTATAATATGAGCCATAATTAGACTATGTTACTGTATTGCTCCATACCCAATGTTTTTCTTTAGAGTCAAGGTGTTGGGTGTGTCAGGGATGAACCATGTCACACACAGAGCTGTAGGAAGTCATACAGCCAATAGAAAAAGCTGGAAAAATATTTGCTATAAGCAAACTCTTCCCCTGCAGTGTATCACAGCTGCCACACCTGTAGACCAGAACAGAGATACCTTCCAGGGAATTTAGCAGGACAAAATACAGTTGGCCTTTAAATAGAACTGCCTGTGTGTGGAGGAAGGAAAAGTCACAGTAGAATGGCAACATCTGTGGAACTGTGGATGAGACTCAAAACAAGAATGTATAATTGTTTGTTGTGTATTTCTGAGAGGCTTCTGAGTACTGAAAATCTGTACTATAGTAAAAGTACAATTATTCCCATAAAAATTGCTCAAGTAAACTGGAAAATTATCATTTGAAAAACTTACTCAAGTAAAAGAAAAAATAACCTGTTAATAAATTACTCAAAGTACAATTTACTTTCCATTTAACTATTTTTTGGGGGTGTATGTTCCAGTGAAAAATGCGGAAAAACCAGCACTTTTTTTTTTTTTTTTTATGAAGCAGAATTCATAGCTTTCAAGGGGCGTTACGTGCTGCCGGGAACGCCCACCTGGCGGTCAAAAAAATACTTGTTGATTCCGTTGCCTGCGAGTCGACTCACGCTGTTTGTTCAGCCAAAGTGCCGGATAGCCTACCTGTTGTGCTATCGGTTGCACTAAACCGACGAGGAGATACGCCTGGCTTGTGTTTTACAGAATCCCGTCGGAGAAAGAAAGGAGGTTGTGGATTTGTGCGACGTGGTTCAGTCGCTGGGAAGGGCAAAAAAATGCCTTTTTTTTCTACCATCAAAGTACACACGTCTTTGCTCTTTGCGGCCAACATTTCATCAAAGGTAAGCTCAAGTAACGTTACAATAATGATTAATACCCCGTTAACGTTACTTGAGCTTACCTTTGATGAAATGTTGGCCACAAAGAGCAAAGACGTGTGTACTTTAATGGTAGAAAAAAAAGCAAAATAAATGTGCCCTCCCCAGCGACTGAACCACGTCGCACAAATCCACAACCTTCTCCTTTCTTTCTCCGACGGGATTCTGTAAAACACAAGCCATGCGTGTCTCCTCATCGGTTTAGTGCAACCGATAGCACAACAGGTAGGCTATCCGGCACTTTGGCTGAACAAACAGCGTGAGTCGACTCGCAGGCAACGGAATGAACAAGTTTTTTTTTGACCGCCAGGTGGGCGTTCCCGGCAGCACGTAACGCCCCTTGAAAGCTATGAATAGGCTAAGGATATACAATTGAGAAATGAACAATCTCTCTCCATCTCTACCCAAATTCCCCTTGAGAGTCTTTTCTCTCGCTTTTCCTCTGTAGCACTTCCACTGTGAACAAAATAACTACAATCCAATCAAATAAATAGGATAACCATTCAACATAAACAGTAGCAATATGAAGTTCCCATTTCTCCCGTCTTTACATGTTGCCAAAATGTCTGGCCAGGGGTTGTCGCTGGAAGCTGCGTCTTGTTCGTGGTTTTGCTCCGTCATCATGGCATTGTGGTCAAAAGACAGGTGCTGCTTAGTTTTCTTCCAGGCAGCTGGCAAATTGGCATCTGCAGTAGAGGTGCACCTCACGCACTCTCCCTCTGCCCGCATTTAGAGTAAACTAGTTGTAACGAAGGTATAAATGTCAAATGTAGCCAAGTAAAAAGTAGTTTACTGGCTCAAAAATATACTTGAGTAAAGAGTAGAATTTCAGTTAAAAAAAGGGAACATGAAAAGTAAATGTTTACTCATGTTTGTTACATCACCCACTCCTGATATTTCTGACTGTTGTTACAAATCAAAAATAAGCTCCAACAGCAAGTGCTGCTAACGCCATTAGATGCTTTACTCATAGAGTACCGCAGGACTTTTGAAATATTTTCTGATAATCGCATTAAAAAAACGCATTTATGCTTCAAAAGTCATAAAAGTGGTCCACATTTGTGAAGATTATCCTGCTGAACACAAATGTCCACTCCCATAAACTTTTGTTAACCACAGATCTTATTTAACCGAAATCCCCATTCTGAAATCCCATACCCTTTTCCCCTTATGAACCGAAGTGCTACTTCCGGATCCGGACTCATTCCTGCGGTGCTCCATTAGGAGTGAACCATAAACCCATAGAGGCCCACATGTCAGTGAGAGTAGCCTTCCTTTAGCCTGGCTTTGAGTACTGTCAGGGCAGAGTCTCCTCCTCAGCTAGGTTTCTTCTTCACATAAAGCTTGCTGCCAGTGCCAGCATCCTGTTTGTAAAGTATTATTATGAGCAGAGTGCGCCCGGTAGCAGTTCCCATAGCAGCCAGCCAGACCAGCGGATACAAAAAGCCTCTCAGTGCCACTGGGATGGAGACCAGACTGTTTGGAGAGCAGAGTGCCCACTTTGGGATTTTCCCTAAATTAGTTCATTTACTGCGTACGCTCCCCTCTCCAAACAAACAGGAGTCACATCCAAGCAGACTGCATGTCATCTAAATAAATGGAACAGAACACGTTAGGATGCAAAGGCTGGAGGAAATGGGTTTGTATCACTCAGTCATCAGTGTGTGTGTGTGTGTGTGTGTGTGTGTGTGTGTGTGTGTGTGTGTGTGTGTGTGTGTGTGTGTGTGTGTGTGTGTGTGTGTGTGTGTGTGTGTGTGTGTGTGTGTGTGTGTGTGTGTGTGTGTGTGTGTGCGCGTGCGTGCGGTGTGACTAACATCATCACACATGAATACAACTGGGCTCATTGAATCCACAAGAGTCTCAGCTTTCCAGTCATACCCAATATGCAATTCCATAAGGGATCCCAGTATATAGAGATATTCAAATAAACATTTATACTGCATGCAAAAACTGCATGGTTTTATTCTCATTCAGATATCTTGAGGTGAGAGGTCAAGGGACCCCTTTGAAAATGGCCATGCCAGTTTTTCCCTTGGCAAAATGTTGCCTAACTTTGGAGCGTTATTTAGCCCTTTTTAGCATGACAAGGTTACAAGGTACCAATGGATGCCTTAGGTCTTCTAGTTTCATACCACTATCTTGACTCTAGCTTTAAAAAATAACCTGATACAGCCTCTCAAATAATGTAGGAGTTCTTAATGGACCTATTTTAATTTAGACTCATTATAGTCACATATTTCAGCTGTGGGGGTGGGGGGCAATGCCCCCCTGCCTACCCGCAAATTCCACCTATACCATTCTCCAAGCTGAAAGGTCTTACCTACAGTATAGACTATAGGCCTACATTAGGCCTACTGTGGTCCAGTGTAATCCTGCCACCGTCTTAATGAATCATTTTCTGTGGTAAAGATGTTAACGTTATCATGTGTTCCTCTAACTGGGGCAATCCTGCGGCTGTCCTGTGTGAATGTAATGGTTTCTCTGTTGATATTTCCCAGTGCGAGGCAGAGTCGGACCATAGATGTGGTTTTGGCTGGGGCGGAGAACTAGCACTTCAGCCAGCTGAGAAGAACACAGCTCCAACTGTTTACAGCACTTGAGATCCAGAGTGAGTTCTTGGCGCAGACAATGGCATGTTGGAGCTGCTGTACGTTTATCCAAATCTTATTTTGTTCAATAAGCTCTTGGGTTACAGACCCAGCTCCTGACAAACATCTCAATACATCTAAAATAAAGTGATCTCATGCAGGAAATGTCTCTACATGCACTGAACAGATGAAGGAGGGAGGTGATTATTCAGCTGCCTTGGCTGCGTGTACAGGAAGCAAAGGGTTTATCAAACACTGAAACACTCAAGAAATAGCATTATGTCACAAAATATTACATCTTCTTCAACATGGGTGACTGAACTATTATTATGCTTGTTCTGTATTTGACCTGCATGGGGGTTCAGTGGAATAAAAAGTTTATTAGAGAATCATTATTAAATCATAATCCGCTGCTGTGGGGTTTTTATATAATAGTTATATTTTTATGATTTTTCTACAAATTGATGATGACGTATCAAAGGGAAATGTTTATGTTGTCACATTTTTCTATAGGCAAGATTTGAATGTAAAATATGAATGCAGATGATCAATTAGGGAGCCAGAGAGCTGGGATGACATTCAAATAGCTAATGAATTACCTCTGTGTGTGTCATGTACAGTAAATTGTTAATGGTAATATCAATAATAATATATCTGTTTTTCCCCTATATGCACCTAATAGCTTATTATTTCTTTACGAGGAGAGAAGGAGAGGAGTTGAGGAAAGAGGAGGAGAGGAGAGGGCTCCATCTTATCTCTTATGAAACTAGTTATGTTTATGTTATATTATTTTGCACTATGGATGCTTATATCCAAGTCAACTCACACACCTGTGAGTAAAGCATATAAACGAGAAACCTTGCACTTACCTGATAATGTGAGCACGATTATAACAACAAGCACCGGGTAGATGTCAACAATGAAGCAAGCAATGCTGATTTACAGTCCTGCAACTTCACATGAGTATCGCACACTAACGTTACAGCAAACGTAATCATTTGGTAGGAATATGCAAGGAAACACATACCTGTGAAATAAACAACATTTGGAAGATCCATCTTCATACAAAGATAGTAAGTATGTAGTCCACATGCACAGATTGTTTTCTTCTTCTTGGAGGTGGGCCTTATGCACAAGGTCCATGGCACAGTCACAAGCGACTGCCTGATTTCCTCAGAGGAAATATTATAGGACTCCCTTAATACATCATAAATGTAAGATTGAAAATGTAATTACATTTGAGTAAATTAACACTATTTAATAATAAAACCATGAGGTGATGCAAGTTCATTCTGGGAAAATGTTTTTCCCACTTTTATGAATAACTTATCACAAGTTGTTTTTTCATCTCGGATCAACCAGTCACAGATTTGATTTAGTGGGGCCAATCAATGAGTAGTGCTGCAGCCCAAGTAACCCGGCTATTTCAGTCTGGTGTCTGATGATGATCTCGTCTCAGCAAATCAAAGGAAAATCACCTGTTTAGCAGAAAGAAGGACCTCTGGGAGTATGTGATGATGAGGTGAGTTGTCCCATGTTTTATATTCACCCAAAATGAAAATAAATCTTCACATACTTATAATCTATGCAAGTATGTGTCATTTACAGTGTAAGGCTTTCTTCTCGTTAAGGCAGGGACAGACGAGTCCCTTTAAGGTAATGAGCCAGACATCTCCAATCTGTGACATTAGCAAACTGAGCTCTGTGCTATAACAGATGATCTAAAGTCTGAGAGCATAGAGTTCTGTCCAGATTTACACAAACAAATCAGCGTGACTTCAACGTATTATGGATGCATGCAAATGAATGCAAAAACCTTTATTCCAAGTCTCAGTTTGAACATAAATCTTCATACTGCATTTCTTTCAAGTATATTATATCTGGCATGCTCGCCTGCCATGTCACAGTCCTTAGTTTGATATTTAATGATGGCGACAGTGTATGTAGGGTGGAATAACACAGGGTAATACAGAGGGCTGCCTAATATATGGGCCATTTGGGAATGTGGACTGTACATTAACTGTTCTCTCCTGACATGGTTTGTAAGAGTGCCAAAATTTACAGTCATTATACAGATTATTTCAATGTGCTTTCAGCCGCAAGGTAGACATATTAAATGGTGCTTTTGTGTAAGCTGAGCAGCTGACAGAAGCCATGGTGGGTGGGTTGGGTTGGGTTGGGTTGGATGTTGGGGTATGGAACGCATGACTTGTTTTAAATGAAGTGAGGCTGACTGTAAATTTACCTAATTTGTGTGCAATTGCATTGTATTGTCAGTATGTGGTGCACTATCTGACTCGTCCAGATTAAGTCATTTGTTTATCTACTCGATGCTTGTGTAAATATTCGGAAACGGAATACATTTTTCATCATGTCTTATATTCGTCAGTTGGTAAGATTGATGTTGCTTCAGACACACACACACACATTATTGTGGCAGCTCCCCCCCTTCCCTTCCCTTCAATGCACCAAAGAATGTTTTGTTTTGTTTTGTTTTTCTAAGGCCCGCTCCCTTACAAACACTGTGCCTGCTGTCTTGGCCTCTGCTGTTGGTTCCTACACTGGAGATATGCTAAACTGTTGCTGTTGGTTCCTACACTGGATATATGCTAAACTGTTGCTGTTGGTTCCTACACTGGATATATGCTAAACTGTTGCTGTTGGTTCCTACACTGGATAAATGCTAAACTGTTGCTGTTGGTTCGTACACTGGATATATGCTAAACTGTTGCTGTTGGTTCCTACACTGGATATATGCTAAACTGTTGCTGTTGGTTCCTACACTGGATATATGCTAAACTGTTGCTGTTGGTTCCTACACTGGATATATGCTAAACTGTTGCTGTTGGTTCCTACACTGGATATATGCTTAACTGTTGCTGTTGGTTCCTACACTGGATATATGCTTAACTGTTGCTGTTGGTTCCTACACTGGATATATGCTTAACTGTTGCTGTTGGTTCCTACACTGGATATATGCTAAACTGTTGCTGGTTCCTTCCTACACTGGAGATATGCTAAACTGTTGAAGCCGGAGCTGTTCTAGCCCCATATGTTGTATCCCAGCATGTTTTCTGTTTGTCCCAGGTCAACACTGAGTCCTGTGAGCATTCCACACATACTAACACCTCATTGCAGAATCCCCTTCCCACAATGCCTTTCAGCATGCAGCCATGTTTATGACCCACTGCCTTACCCTTTCACCTAGAGGCGAGTACAGCAATGTTTTTTAGTAAGAGAATGATGTAGGGAATGGAGTGAGGAGAGGAGAGACAGTATAAGAACAGAACAGACTCTTTAACAACAACTTCTGTGTGTGTGTGTGTGTGTGTGTGTGTGTGTGTGTGTGTGTGTGTGTGTGTGTGTGCTAACCTCTGACCTTTCAGCATCAGCTTCAGCAACGTATGTGTGAGGTCATATCCTGTGTTTGCTATGTGCGCTGTTAGCGTGCGCTCACTGCCTCACTCCCTCCTCTTCTGGACAACTCATCACTATAATTAATATCAAACTGTAGGTGACCTGAAGTCAGTGACATAAGTGACAACTGAAAGTGATAATTGCTGAAAACTTCATAAATACATGAGGCCTTAGTGAACAAGTGTCAGACATTTCTTCAGTCAGAGTCTCTTCGTTCACTTATCCACCTTATTTCTAGCTGTCATGATGCGTTACGTGAAATATGGGAGCTTCTTCCAGTGTAATCCTCCCAGCCCCCTCCCACCATTACGTTGCTGTACCCGTCTGCGTCTGTAAACCATGTTTCAAAGCTGCAGGCGAAAGGGAGCCAATCACATCCAGCTTGGCCAAACAGCTCGCTGATAAATATCCCGACTTGTTCAAAGAGCAACAGATTAGCGGATGTGATAGATAATATTATTACATTCCCTCAAATAAGTCATCAAACGAGTGTTATTTCTTTGTGACAAGCAACTTTTTCTCACAGAGTTTGATGAGGAAATGCGCTGAGCACGAGCGCCGCAGGCAGACCCTCGGCTAAGTAAGGCTACATTAACCAGCTGCAACAATCAGTCATGTTCTAGACCGGACCTTGCACCCATACTCATTTTACAGCAGGGCATTCAAAAATAAGGTGGATAGGGACAAATGTACTCATCCATTCATAAAGCAAAGAGAAGAGCAAATGAGAGAGTTACAATCAATTTTCACCTCACCTCAAAATGCAAGAATTGGCACAAGGCCATTGTTACGGGTCGTTAGGTGAGAGTATAGGCAGTATCCCCTCAGATCAGATCTGATCATGTTTACCTATGTATTTCTGGCTGTCCTGATCATTAGATTATGTTTAATTGCCTGGTGGAAGTATGGAACTATGGCTTTGAATATGCTTCACAAGGTGACCTTTCCCCCTTGCTTCCTGTGGGATTACTTCCGGTGTGAGGACGATGGCGGTCACGAGGAGAACGACAGGACAGCTGGTGCTAACTTGATGTGTTACAGACCAATGTTTTTCAGTCTTAGTACGGCGAGGCACTACTGAACTAGTGAGGCCTGGACGGCTCTCACTTCTCGGAGACAATAGCGCTGTTCCAGCTTCGGGATGGACCAAGCTGCGAGGCAGAGTGACTACCAGATGCAGCCAATCTTCCTGCGCGAAGGACCAGGTAATTCAAACTGAGTTCAATGACCAACAGCCTAACCTCCTCCTAACCTTTTGATCACATTCATGTTGCGGTGTTGGTGGAATGATAAAATACCCCTAGACACGAGTTTAATGAGAAGTTCGGAACCGACACGTGACACTATGAAAACTATTAATCACACTAAGGTAAATATAAAAAAGGGACTTTCGTAAGTGTGTGCGTGCGAAGTATGTGTGTGTGTGTGAGCGTGTGTGAGCGCGCGCGCGGCGCACCTTCTTGGTGTGGGTTAAGAGTATGGGCCCTGTACAGGCGATATCCCCTATTTGCCCTTGCGCACCTGTTTGCGTGCCTTAACGATAGCAGACCGCCTTGCGCAAGTGTCCAGGTGTTACGCCGAGTTTTGCACCCCCGCCCGGCAGCAGGTAAACGCATCCCCACCTCACGGGAGCATATTGTAATGATTTATACAGAAATGTAACTGTTTAAAAGTGATATAATTGTCTGGGTAAACGTGACCTCCCTGTTTTCTTAGTTAAAACAGCCGCGAAATATGGTGGGGATGCAATTCTCGGCGGGGATGCGGCAACGTGCCGCAGGCGCAAAGTAGAGTATTATTATTCACAGGTGTGGCCAGGCAATGCCTGGGCGTTACATCAAACAAACCAATCAGATCCCGTCTATCGCTGTGTGTGCGCGAGGCATGCAATATGCTGTAATTCTCTCCATGCGTAATAGAGTGGACTCACTCGTGCCGAGGACAGAGAGAGATGGAGAGAACTTATTGACAGATCGTCTGTGGTGCCAACGACCCTCCAGGTTATGGGATAGGTGAAGGTGAATAGCCTATGTCCATTGTCCAACAAGTTTTCTCAATTCATTTCCCTCTTTGCGATGTGATAAAAGTTTCTCAGTGAGTTATAGTTGATTGCCTCACTGAATTATCTGCTAATACCAAATTTTAGCAGCAGAATTTGATGTCCTGGCGTGGCAAGGCTGTGCGTAATGACATATCCAAAAGGAATTTTACTCTGCACTGCGTTGCGCAGCATGGAGATTATGGTGCGCTCAAGCGCAGCAGGGTATTTAGCGCGTAAGAGATGCTTTTAAAAGCTCTTAGCGCAAAGTAATTGCACGCTGTTGACGATAGGATAATGCCATCTATCCCCACATTTTTGCGCCGAAACGCCTGGTTTGGCATGTGTCACGCCTATGTCCAGTACAATTATAACAGGCATGCACTTGTGCACGCCCCCAATTTGCATTGCGCACACGGCGTTAAAGGAGCACAAATGCTAAATTACCGTTTTTGCGAAGATAGGGCCCATATCTGTAGTTCACATTTCAAACAGCGACTCTGATCTAAGAACATTTGAAGATGAATCATTTTACCAATCGGTTCATCTCAGTTGACAGTGAGTTGGGGCCTGGGGGGGTGACTTTGTGAATTCAAATGTCCTTGCTTGAACTTAAAAAGCCAAATTAGCTTCATTATAGCTACTTTAGGAGCAGTTTTGAACAAGAGGATATGTCCCAAATAGCACCCACATTTAGTGGCACAAGCTACCCTTTTAAAATGTCTGGCCATGGGGAAAGTAGTGAATGCTCATGTCACTTTTGTCAAAAGTCATTCTGGGAAATGTAAGAAATCACTAACTGAAGTCCAGAACTAGAAAAGACATATGTCTGCCAAGCTGTCTACAAAGTTTTGTGATAATACCTGAATCCATTTGGAAATTAGGTGCCTTTTTGTGATCGGCCACTGTTTGCTTCAGGGATAAACTTTCATTGCTGTTTTTGAGGCCTGAGACAAAAACAGCTTTAAAGATGTCCACCTTTGTGTTTGTGCCTGATATCATCTTGTGCCTCTCTACCCTCTGTCTACCTATCACATTGTTTCTCCCATGTACTTAAAATCTGACCATTAAATCAAATCTGACAGGATCTACAGACTGGCTCTGGCATGTCTCACAGTGTATCACTTATATGACTCCCTCTGTTTTCCAAGTCGTGGATGGAGAGGTAAGCAGGAGGCAGTAGTACCATAGTGTGATGGGGGAGTATAGGGGCTTTTGTACATAGTGTGAGTGTAGGGAGTTTTGGATTGTCTAGTATGTGTGACTTTACATCCCCATAGAAATGTCCCACAATAACAAAAAATTGAGGGTCCACTGCAACACAAACACAGGCACACACACACACACACACACACACACACACACACACACACACACTCACACTCACACTCACACGCACACGCACACACACACACACACACACACACACATACACACACACACTCACACACACTCACACACACACACACACACACACTCCACACACACACACACACACTCCACACACACACACTCACACTCACACACACACACACACACTCACACTCACACACACACTCACACACTCACACACATGCACACACACACACACACACACACACATACACACACTCACACTCACACACACACTCACACACTCACACACATGCACACACACACACACACACACACACACGCACACACACACACACACACACACACACACACACGCACACTCACTTTGTGTTCAGATGACTACACACACTCACACTCCCATGTCTCGCAGACAAAGGCACATTCCTTATAAGAGTGATTGATTCATCCCTGTTTGCTTTGATGATAATAATACAGTATAACGCTTTTCATGCGTGCCCATGGGAGAGAGAGCGAGCCTTCTGAACCAGGCTCGCCCCACCAAGCCACCTCAAACCCTTGTAAACCCTGTGCCCGTCTCTCTCTGTGCAGTGATGTCATCGCTGGACGGCCCCGGGTGAGAGACTGGAATGTTACAGCTTGTTGATCGAGGCAAAGGATTCTGGGTCGGGGCAGTGAGCGTATGTGTTTGGGTGGGTGTGTTGAGACCATGGAAGGGGGGAGAGACTGCTGCGCATGTGTTTTGTGCATGTGTATGCTTATGTACATGGCTGAGCGCATGATGGGGGGGTAACATGTGCAGCACATATACATTCACAGCGTGGGGTAACGTGCACCACCTGTACATTCACAGCAAGCTCCCAAAGCTAAATAAACCCGATACCCAAGTGGAGGCATGGATACATGTACAGTAGGATGGATAGATGATTTCAGGCAGAGGGTTTTTCTGATATGGATTGTGCCATAAGGCTAATTCCCAGGGTAGACTAAGTGGAGCCCGTGGTGTTTGGGGTCATAATGGCCGGTGATGCTGTTTGGGGTCATAATGGTCGGTGATGCTGTTTGGGGTCATAATGGTCGGTGATGCTGTTTGGGGTCATAATGGTCGGTGATGGTGTTTGGGGTCATAATGGCCGGTGATGGTGGCTGGGGTCATAATGGCCGGTGATGGTGTTTGGGGTCATAATGGCTGGTGATGGTGTTTGGGGTCATAATGGCTGGTGATGGTGTTTGGGGTCATAATGGCTGGTGATGGTGTTTGGGGTCATAATGGCCGGTGATGCTGTTTGGGGTCATAATGGTCGGTGATGGTGTTTGGGGTCATAATGGTCGGTGATGGTGTTTGGGGTCATAATGGTCGGTGATGGTGTTTGGGGTCATAATGGCTGGTGATGGTGTTTGGGGTCATAATGGCTGGTGATGGTGTTTGGGGTCATAATGGCCGGTGATGGTGTTTGGGGTCATAATGGCTGGTGATGGTGTTTGGGGTCATAATGGCCGGTGATGGTGTTTGGGGTCATAATGGCTGGTGATGGTGTTTGGGGTCATAATGGCCGGTGATGCTGTTTGGGGTCATAATGGTCGGTGATGGTGTTTGGGGTCATAATGGTCGGTGATGGTGTTTGGGGTCATAATGGTCGGTGATGGTGTTTGGGGTCATAATGGCCGGTGATGCTGTTTGGGGTCATAATGGTCGGTGATGGTGTTTGGGGTCATAATGGCCGGTGATGGTGTTTGGGGTCATAATGGCCGGTGATGGTGTTTGGGGTCATAATGGCCGGTGATGCTGTTTGGGGTCATAATGGCCGGTGATGGTGTTTGGGGTGATAATGGCCGGTGATGGTGTTTGGGGTGATAATGGTCGGTGATGGTGTTTGGGGTCATATTGGCCGGTGATGGTGTTTGGGGTCATATTGGCCGGTGATGGTGTTTGGGGTCATATTGGCCGGTGATGGTGTTTGGGGTCATATTGGCCGGTGATGGTGTTTGGGGTCATAATGGCCGGTGATGGTGTTTGGGGTCATAATGGCCGGTGATGGTGTTTGGGGTCATAATGGCCGGTGATGGTGTTTGGGGTCATAATGGTCGGTGGTGCTGTTTGGGGTCATAATGGCCGGTGATGGTGGCTGGGGTCATAATGGCCGGTGATGCTGTTTGGGGTCATAATGGCCGGTGATGGTGTTTGGGGTCATAATGGTCGGTGATGCTGTTTGGGGTCATAATGGTCGGTGATGGTGTTTGGGGTCATGGCCGGTGATGGTGGCTGGGGTCATAATGGCCGGTGATGGTGGTTGGGGTCATAATGGCCGGTGATCGTGGCTGGGTCATAATGGCCGGTGATGGTGGTTGGGCCGGAGTCGTGGGAGCCTCCAGTCAGGGCAACATTACACATCTAGTTCCACTTTGAGAGGGAATTGGCCGAACTGTGTGATCAATGACTTTGTGCTGCTCTTAACTCACATTCTGTAGCGTGTACAAATACCTACTGTCCACATGTGACAGATGGCTCGTTCTTTTCACATTTCTGCCATAAAGTAAGTTTATGGGATTTTGACCCAATCGAGACGCGTCGCTCCTTCACCCAACTGTGTGCATCTGTTTGCTGGGGAGCTGAGGAGAGATGGAGGTGGGGGTTGAATCCCGGGAGCCCGCCCGGAGCGAGGAACGAGGTTGTTTTGATAAAAAACAGAATAACAAAACTTGGCCCTTGTTGAGAGCGGCACTTCTGAAGTGACACAGGGGACTCTTCAATTCAGTGATTTATCGCCAGTCCCGTAGTAGAGGGCGGGGAACAGGGAGACTGTACCCACCCTACGTGTAGCAGGTGTGGGATGAAGGGTGCGACAGTACAGTCATCGAACGGGAAGGGGTCAGAAAACATTAGATAGCCAGATGTAAATCTGCTAGCCAGCCAACTAGCTAGCCCAGTCAGGGTCATTGATTTTGTTGCCTGAATGCATACTGTATAGTTTTATGGATGATTTAAGGAGCAAACTAAATTCTAAATTAGTAGAGAGAAAACAACTATTATTGTCCAGTAACTAATCCATCTGTGAAGAATGAGAATGAGATGAATAATTGATATGTCTTTCACTGCTGCGACTGCCTGTGTTCCGAGGTCTATATTATTTAGCTGATACAAATCACTGCTGTGCCAGCTCATGCAAACATGAGTTGTGTAGTTAGTATACCTATAGACTCATGACATAGTTTCCCTGCTTTACTGCTCTCCATTGGACCTGTTTAGGGCTAGTTCAGTGTGACCTCGCTGGAAGGGTCAGAGAAGAAAAGGTCAAGGTTCACTGTTCTGGCCACTGGGGTAAAAGGTCAAAATAGTAAAAGTGTGAAAAGAAAGAAGCTGAACACAGACACTTGTTGAAATACGTTGGACTGGGTCAGTCATAACTTAGCTTTTGTCCACGAAGAGAAACACCAGTTGACTCTAAAGGTGACATCATGAAGAAGTAAACGTTGGACTAGTGTGAAGTTGCCTCAGAATCTGGCCATCCATATACTTGTCAGACTGTAGATCAGCGTGAGAGTCCTCTCTTTAGATGCTTTCATGGCTGGAGAGGTAGGTAATGTGGCCTGTCAGTCTCATGACGGTGACATGCTGCAGAAATGAGAGTTCAGATTTGGGATCAGATCGCTGGTACTTTCTGGGTGTTTTGTGACAGGACTTGAATTCCACAGCACTCTAAGTGCCCCTCTATCCCTATGGGCTACATGACAGGGACACTTTCTGATGTTGACTCCTCTGTTTGCACTGCAAATTCCCAGGTTGCCGCATGGTGAACGAGGAAGGAGAGAGAAATGTGGAAGTCTTACAAAGTCAGATACCATAAACCCATCTGAAAATGTGACAGGACTAAAGGATAGCAACTCTGAGACTATTAAAACAGATTCTTCACAGTTACTGTGGAGACGGGCAGATTGCCTCTGCTTTTTGACTGTAAAATGTAAATTCACAGAACTGCAAACATTTCAAAATGCATGCTGCCCTAAACAGAGTCAATGGGTTGGTGGGATCCTGTAGGCCTCTCTCGCGCT
>NC_139627.1:36489451-36496951 GCF_964638095.1 Poromitra crassiceps | reverse complement strand
ACTGCCTGTGCTGAAGGTGTGTGTGTGTGTGTGTGTGTGTGTGTGTGTGTGTGTGTGTGTGTGTGTGTGTGTGTGTGTGTGTGTGTGTGCGCGCGTGCGCGTTCGTGCGTGCATGTGTGTGTGTGTGTGTGTGTATGTGTGCATGCAAAGCTGAAGCCAAACTGTCAGATGCATGTGATGGGGGCAACAGCAGCAGTTTGGTGAGAAGAGACTGCAGAGTAAACACCATCACTGGGTCTGAGCAGCTCTTTCTCTCTGGGCTTATCATGGCAGCTCATCCTACTTGATGCTGTTCTTTAGCTCATTGGTTTGGGGCCTTGTCAGTCACAGTGATAGCTAGGGATGTTCATTTTGAAAAATGTCCAAAATCGAAAATCGGGGAAAATTAACGATCAATTATCGATCATATTAATAATAATATATATATATATATATATATATATATATATATATATATATATATATATATATATATATATATATATTTTTTTTTACTAAATGAATGCCTATGGCAGAAAATACGAAAGACAACGTGTTCTCCTCAATGAACCGGCGCATGCCGGTGTGAATTCCCCATGTTTAAAACAGTTTTGTTGGCACAAAGGCCCGTGCCCAGCCAGAAAACTAGAGACTATATGAAGCTCCACCTCACGTTAGTCGGTTGTGCAATTGAGTGGGGCGAGGAGGAACGAATTCCACCCAAACCTAGTCCGCAAAAAAAAAAAAAAAAGATTAATAATAACGATAATCGATAAGAATTCCACATGATCGATTCCATTCCTTAACGATCAATTATCGATTTTCGATAACTGATGAACATCCCTAGTGATAGCCTTCCGGAAAACTGGAATTCTCCTTTAAGTAATGCATACTTGCCACCGGAAGACATTTTTGTGACTGGGTGCATTTAAGATTCAAGATTCCAAATTTATTTTAATGGTCATCTTTATGCACTTCCATACATAAAAACGAAACAGGTTAACCCATTGATGCCTGATGCAGCATTTGTGTGTGTATCCCTTTAAGACCCTTTAAAGGGATACACACGCACATGCTGCATCAGGTATCAATGGGTTAAAACACCAGAAAAAAAGTACAAAGACAGTGCAAAGGTTAAAGGAGAACTTTGCAGAAAAATAATGCCGATTTATTTTGCACATGATCTCACACATATCCCAAAACTGTAAACAGTTTTGCAGGCATTCGTTTAGTTTGACAGTTATTGAGAGTTCATTTGAGTTCATTTGTGGACCGGTGATGTCATTTGTGCATGATGAATGGCATCACTGGTCCACAAATTAACTCAAATCAACTCTCAATAACTGTCAAACTAAATGATTGCCTGCAAAACTGTTTACAGCTTTCTGATATACTACTGATTTTGTAATGATACAAAGCTGGTTGAAAATCAGCAGAGTGATCCTTTAATAATAGTCAATAAATATAGTAAATAAAACTAGATGAAAGGTCAATACTAATTAAAATGGTAATGGCCAATATACAAAGTATCTGTAGGCCTAAAGTGCAGTGCATAAACAGGTTGAATGTACGAACAGAAGGATGCACAGTGTCACAGCTGAGGCCCAGTCAATGATAAGGTTATATCTATTACATCTATTGCTATGAGGCTATAGGTCAGGAGTGGCCAAACTTTTTTGGTTGTGGGCCACATGCAGAACAATATAAGGAGTTGCGGGTCAAAAAATATTAAGCGTGGCAGTTTTCAACCCGTTTAGATGGAAAGAAAAAAAATGTGCCATCAAAAATTTATTTCTACCTAAATAAATATGACACACACACACACACACACACACACACACACACACACACACACACACACACACACACACACACACACACACACACACACACATATATATATATATATTTATTTATTTATTTATATGCCTATATATATATGCCTATATATATACGCCTATATATATATATATATATATATATATGTATATATATATATATATATATATATATATATATATATATATATATATATATATATACACACACACACATGTTCATGTTTTGTTCATTAGTCTGCTTGATTGTGTGAAGTCTTCATGGAAGTCTACACCTCACAGTGTGCAATCAAGAGCTACTGTATTACTGAGGTTCTAAAGAGTTTGCAGCCACCATGCCTCATCCCTCTCAACCATTTCTTTCAGTCTGGCCAGGTTTCTCCACAACTCCCTCCCTCCCTCCCTCCCTCCCTCTCTTTCTCTTTTTCATTTTCATTTGGCATGGCATTGCGATAGGAAATCCACATAAGGATGCTGTGTTCACCTCTAAGAGGGTTAGTGTGTCAGATGATGAGAACCTGAAGCTTGTCCTTCTGTGCTCCTCCAATTGGACATAAGGGGTAAGGTGTCAAATAGACTGTGCAGTGTGCATACTCCTCTGTACAGGGGTAAGGTGTCAGATAGACTGTGCAGTGTGCATACTCCTCTGTACAGGGGTAAGGTGTCAGATAGACTGTGCAGTGTGCATACTCCTCTGTACAGGGGTAAGGTGTCAGATAGACTGTGCAGTGTGCATACTCCTCTGTACAGGGGTAAGGTGTCAGATAGACTGTGCAGTGTGCATACTCCTCTGTACAGGGGTAAGGTGTCAGATAGACTGTGCAGTGTGCATACTCCTCTGTACAGGGGTAAGGTGTCAGATAGACTGTGCAGTGTGCATACTCCTCTGTACAGGGGTAAGGTGTCAGATAGACTGTGCAGTGTGCATACTCCTCTGTACAGGGGTAAGGTGTCAGATAGACTGTGCAGTGTGCATACTCCTCTGTACAGGGGTAAGGTGTCAGATAGACTGTGCAGTGTGCATACTCCTCTGTACAGGGGTAAGGTGTCAGATAGACTGTGCAGTGTGCATACTCCTCTGTACAGGGGTAAGGTGTCAGATAGACTGTGCAGTGTGCAAACTCCTCTGTACAGGGGTAAGGTGTCAAATAGACTGTGCAGTGTGCATACTCCTCTGTACAGGGGTAAGGTGTCAGATAGACTGTGCAGTGTGCATACTCATCTGTACAGGGGTAAGGTGTCAGATAGACTGTGCAGTGTGCATACTCATCTGTACAGGGGTAAGGTGTCAGATAGACTGTGCAGTGTGCATACTCATCTGTACAGGGGTAAGGTGTCAGATAGACTGTGCAGTGTGCATACTCATCTGTACAGGGGTAAGGTGTCAGATAGACTGTGCAGTGTGCATACTCATCTGTACAGGGGTAAGGTGTCAGATAGACTGTGCAGTGTGCATACTCCTCTGTACAGGGGTAAGGTGTCAGATAGACTGTGCAGTGTGCATACTCCTCTGTACAGGGGTAAGGTGTCAGATAGACTCTGCAGTGTGCATACTATGCTGGACACATTCTCCAGCTAACCTCAGGAATGCATGGGACAAAAGGCACAAAAGGAACCTGTGAAGAAGCAAGAATGATAGCAAGAGAGGGAAAGAATCTGTAAACAGTTTGGCCATTTAGCTGCACAGCTGTGTGTGTGTGTGTGTGTGTGTGTGTGTGTGTGTGTGTGTGTGTGTGTGTGTGTGTGTGTGCGTGTGTGTGTGTGTGTGCGTGCGTGCGTGCGTGCGTGTGCGCACATGCGCGTGCATGTGTGTATGTGCATGTGTGTGTTCAGAGTAGCTGTATTCCTATGGTTGTGTACGAGATCTGTTTGAACGAGAGCTTTGTAGCGTGACTTGAAGAGGTGTTAATTTTATGGGGTGTGCTTTGTGATAAAAGCTGCGTTCAGGGAGCCTCTGAGCTGCAAATGTCCCCCCCACCTGCCCCCCCCCCCTTTAATTGAGAAACCACAACACCAGCGGAGGCACCAAGAGTGAGTGCAGGAGGATTGCAGGGTTAAAATGTGAATTGTTGAGGCACAGGGAGGAAGGCGGAGTGGTTTTGTTGAGGCACAGGGAGGAAGGCGGAGTGGTTTTGTTGAGGCACAGGGAGGAAGGCTGAGTGGTTTTGTTGAGGCACAGGGAGGAAGGCGTAGTGGTTTTGTTGAGGCACAGGGAGGAAGGCGGAGTGGTTTTGTTGAGGCACAGGGAGGAAGGCGGAGTGGTTTTGTTGAGGCACAGGGAGGAAGGCGGAGTGGTTTTGTTGAAGCACAGGGAGGAAGGCGGAGTGGTTTTGTTGAGGCACAGGGAGGAAGGCGGAGTGGTTTTGTTGCAGCACAGGGAGGAAGGCGGAGTGGTTTTGTTGAAGCACAGGGAGGAAGGCGGAGTGGTTTTTTTGAGGCACAGGGAGGAAGGCAGAGTGGTTTTGTTGAAGCACAGGGAGGAAGGCGGAGTGGTTTTGTTGAGGCACAGGGAGGAAGGCGGAGTGGTTTTGTTGAGGCACAGGGAGGAAGGCGGAGTGGTTTTGTTGAGGCACAGGGAGGAAGGTGGAGTGGTTTTGTTGAAGCACAGGGAGGAAGGCGGAGTGGTTTTGTTGAGGCACAGGGAGGAAGGCGGAGTGGTTTTGTTGAAGCACAGGGAGGAAGGCGGAGTGGTTTTGTTGAAGCACAGGGAGGAAGGTGGAGTGGTTTTGTTGAAGCACAGGGAGGAAGGCGGAGTGGTTTTGTTGAAGCACAGGGAGGAAGGTGGAGTGGTTTTGTTGAAGCACAGGGAGGAAGGTGGAGTGGTTTTGTTGAGGCACAGGGAGGAAGGTGGAGTGGTTTTGTTGAAGCACAGGGAGGAAGGTGGAGTGGTTTTGTTGAAGCACAGGGAGGAAGGCGGAGTGGTTTTGTTGAAGCACAGGGAGGAAGGTGGAGTGGTTTTGTTGAAGCACAGGGAGGAAGGTGGAGTGGTTTTGTTGAGGCACAGGGAGGAAGGTGGAGTGGTTTTGTTGAAGCACAGGGAGGAAGGTGGAGTGGTTTTGTTGAGGCACAGGGAGGAAGGCGGAGTGGTTTTGTTGAAGCACAGGGAGGAAGGTGGAGTGGTTTTGTTGAGGCACAGGGAGGAAGGTGGAGTGGTTTTGTTGAAGCACAGGGAGGAAGGCGGAGTGGTTTTGTTGAAGCACAGGGAGGAAGGCGGAGTGGTTTTGTTGAAGCACAGGGAGGAAGGTGGAGTGGTTTTGTTGAGGCACAGGGAGGAAGGCAGAGTGGTTTTGTTGAAGCACAGGGAGGAAGGCGGAGTGGTTTTGTTGAGGCACAGGGAGGAAGGCGGAGTGGTTTTGTTGAGGCACAGGGAGGAAGGCGGAGTGGTTTTGTTGAGGCACAGGGAGGAAGGCGGAGTGGTTTTGCTACACATGCTCAGTGGGATTGAAAAATGGGCTTTTGGTCTGACTGCACTGCATGTAGTCTGCATGTTTCTAAGTCCCCAATAGAGCTCAACAGTTACCTGACTTCCCGTGATATTTCCAGCCCCGGAAGAGAGTTCCCCATTTTCTCCATAGACATTTAGAAAAATCCTTATATAACGGGTTTTAAGGCTGGAACCAAACGTACCTGTTACCTACTGAATCAAATTTTAGACCCCCCCCCCCCCCCCCACCTGTTTTTATTTTTTGTTTTTGCTCCAACTGAAATGTTTGATGGTCATTCACTGGAAACATCACGGAAAGTCACTTGACTGATGACTGTGATGAGCTCTATTGGGATGTAATAATCTGAAATTTCACACTATAGTACAGTACTGTATCTACCAAAATATCATGCTATAAGGTATATCATGGTATAAGGTATATCATGCTATAAGGTATATCATGGTATAAGGTATATCATGCTATAAGGTATATCATGCTATAAGGTATATCATGCTATAAGGTATATCATGCTATAAGGTATATCATGGTATAAGGTATATCATGGTATAAGGTATATCATGGTATAAGGTATATCATGCTATAAGGTATATCATGCTATAAGGTATATCATGGTATAAGGTATATCATGGTATAAGGTATATCATGCTATAAGGTATATCATGCTATAAGGTATATCATGGTATAAGGTATATCATGGTATAAGGTATATCATGGTATAAGGTATATCATGGTATAAGGTATATTTAAGCAATATATCACGAGAGCAAGTGTGTTGTGGTGAATATATCCCCCTGATCAGTTGTTATCCCACGAGGCCGCAGGCCGAGTGGGATAACAACTGAGCAGGGGGATATATTCCACAACACACGCTGCTCGAGTGCTATATTGCTTTTATAAAAGGGTTCCAAGTATAATAATATAATAATAATAACACTATAAGTCCGACTGGCATGGTATTCTGAGAGTCAGTTGAAACACTACTGTAAGGCGGGACCTCTAGCAAGAAGATAGACCTGCGGGTGATTTGATTGGATCGTTCTGGAGACTGAAGTCGACATTGGCCAATCCTGGCGCTTGCTGCGAACCTGAGAGCTTTTTGCAAAGTCCGACACCAGAGCTGTACCAAGTAACGTTACGTCTTATTTAGAGATGCGGGGTTAAGAGTGAGGGCGCGCGAGAGAGGGGTTAAGACATTAGCCCGCGTCTATTCTTGTACAAAACATCATTTTCTGCGAAGTATTAGTAAAGTTATAAGCGAAGATCGATTCACAAGGATCTGAAAGGTGTCTCCGCCATTTTGTTTTCAAAGCCTTTTAGTAAGAGAGTTGCGGCATCATGCGTCCATAATGACTCATTGTACAAAGACTTGAAGCAGTAGTGACCCTCCATACAGCAGATCAGGAGAAAGCTGTTTGGCTTGCCCGACACCAACTAACGTTACGGGGTTAAATGCGGGGTTAAATGCGGAGTTAACAGCCTTTCTTTTGCAAAGAAGACATTAGCCCGCATCTATTCTTGTACAAAACATCATTTTCTGCGAAGTATTAGTAAAGTTATAAGCGAAGATCGATTCACAAGGATCTGACAGCTGTCTCCGCCATTTTTTTTTCTACGTTGTCATTTGAGGTAAGCCTTATTATTACTCTCTTAGTAAGAGAGTTGCCATGGCAACCAATAACCCATGGCCATGGGTTATTGAACTCGGTTACTGGAATTATACAATGGCTGTGAACCAATCAGATTGCTTGATTTGAGAGAGCCATTTTATAACATGCTATAAGGTATATCATGCTATAAGGTATATCATGCTATAAGGTATATCATGCTATAAGGTATATCATGGTATAAGGTATATCATGCTATAAGGTATATCATGGTATAAGGTATATCATGCTATAAGGTATATCATGCTATAAGGTATATCATGGTATAAGGTATATCATGGTATAAGGTATATCATGGTATAAGGTATATCATGCTATAAGGTATATCATGGTATAAGGTATATCATGGTATAAGGTATATCATGCTATAAGGTATATCATGCTATAAGGTATATCATGGTATAAGGTATATCATGGTATAAGGTATATCATGGTATAAGGTATATCATGCTATAAGGTATATCATGCTATAAGGTATATCATGGTATAAGGTATATCATGCTATAAGGTATATCATGCTATAAGGTATATCATGCTATAAGGTATTTCATGCTATAAGGTATATCATGGTAT
>NC_139627.1:36416951-36484451 GCF_964638095.1 Poromitra crassiceps | reverse complement strand
ACTCAGCAGAAACAACAGCTTACAGACATACGATACCCACGAGTGTCATACATCACACACCTCATGGAGAAGTTTACTGTGCGCCGTTTATGTAAAATGTCAGAAAAGATGGACATCTGGAAATAGTCGGAGGAAACACACGCGCACACACGCACACACACGCACGCGCACACACACACACGCACACACACACACACGCGCACACACACACACACACACACACACACACACACACACACACACACACACACACAATGTAGACTGCTTTGAGAAGGTTTGCTTATTTTTGAGACTGTCTAGGCTGGGCAGGCCATGCTGAGAGCTCGGTGGTGTGTGACCAGCCGCACATGATTCTGGCAGCAGATGTTGAGGAAGGGACCACATCTGTGGTCAAGCCCCCACCGCATTGTCCAGTGGTTAAGGTGGTGTAGCGTGTTGGGTCTGTCATTTGAGTGACAGAACTCATTGAGGTGATGGGATGTGGTTAGTGTGAAAAATAATAAATTAATATTCTCCAGTATGTGTGCATGCAGCATATGGTCTGTGTGTTTCTGCTTATGTCTGTGTTACTTGTGTGTGTGCCTGCTGCGTGTCGATATTTCCCCCTACCTCGGTATATAGACGCTCTAAGCAGGGCAGTATGGAAATTGTGGGAAGTGAGTGGCAGGTTGGTGACATCTAAAATGTAGAACGTTGTTGTTGTTGTTGTTCCCATTCAGATGCTGTAACAAACGACCGCGTGTCAGAAAGTGATGATGGAGAGCCAAGGACTTTTGCACCACTATGTGAACAAGCGCATAAATACCTTGAAGACTACGGCGCAGTGGTGTGGCCATTCAGCCTTATGGCACTTTAGGTGTTTTGGGGGTACCTCAACAACGTGGCTCATTTTTTTCAACATGCAAAATTGTCCTAATCCTATGCCTACGCTAACCGTAATCCACCCACCTCCCGGCAGCCACTCCCCCTAACCACCCCTCGAATCCTGACTCTCTCCAACCTTCCTATCCTTAGCTACAGGCCCTATTCTCTGGCCCCTCCCCCTTACCACACCACATCCCCCTAGCCAGTCCCCCTACCCACCCCTCGAATCCCGACTCTCTATAACCTTCCAATCCCTAGCTAGAGCCCCTCTTCCCTAGCCCCACTCCTTTCCTGATCACGCCCCTCCTACCACCCACATCTGCCTAGCCACTCCCCCTACCCACCCTTTGAACCCTGACTATCTAGATTGATTGATTGATTGATTTTATTCTGGATAAATAACAACAACATCCAAGGGATATACATCTAAACGTGTAAACACTTATTTCCAACATGGTCCCCGGTCTTATAAAAACAGGACAAACAATAGCACATAGCATCATATAAACAAAACAGAACAGAACAGTCAAAGTTAAAAAGAACAGGAGATATGAAGCAACATAAGTTCCAAAATCATTTCAACATATTACTCTAGCTTACTCCGCAAGAATTCTTTCAGAACGTTTTTAAAACCATTCAGAGAATTCGCAGACTTAATTTCATTAGGGATCTTGTTCCACTCCCCCCCCCCCCCCCCCTGTATAGAGGAATGTACTTCTCCCAACTTTGCTTTTCAGATTGAGTAGCCTCAAGCCTGCTACGCTAGCCCTTGTGTTCAGGCTATGAGTGTCCTGAACAGACTGAAAGTACTGTAAAATAACCAGGAGGCCATGTAATATCCTATCCACCTTATTCCTAGCTGCCATGACGCCTTACGTGAAATATGGGCACTTCTTCCAGTGTAATCCTCCCAGCCCTCTCCCACTGTTACGTTGCTGACACGGACACAACATAGCCCGTCTGTAAACAATGTTTCAAAGCTGCAGGCAAAGGGAGCCAATCACATCCAGCTTGGCCAAACATCTCGCCGATAAATATCCCGAGTTGTTCAAAGAGCAACAGGTTAGCGGATGTGATAGATAACATTATTACATTCCCTCAAATATGTCATCAAATGAGGGTTATTTCTTTGTGACAAGCAACTTTTTTTCAGCGTCGGAGTTTGACGAGGAAATGCACTAACAACCAGCTGCAACAATCAGTCACTTTCTAGACCGGACCTTGCACCTGTAATCATTTTACAGCGGGGCATTCAAAAATAAGGTGGATAGACCATGATAAGTTTTAACTGCTGTACTCTATTTTCAACGGGGAGCCAATTCAACTCTTTAACCCATTGATACCTGATGCAGCATTTTTGTGTATATCCATCATTTGTGTGCGTATCCCTTTAAGACCGCGAACTGTGTTAACGCGGTTCGCGGTCTTAAAGGGATACACACACAAATGCTGCATCAGGTATCAATGGGTTAAAATGGGATGGGCCAATGTGCATTCTTGGACCGAGGCCAAGGATGACCCTCATTGACCCTCATAGCTTGTTTTGGGCTACAACCTACCTATCCATAGCTACGGCCCCTATTCCCTAGCCTTGCACCCTTCTATAAACATTCATTAGAGAGTGACTGACTGACTGACTGACTTTGGCATCTTCTGGCCCCGGCCTGGCCTTCTGCCAGCGCCGTGGGAAAAATCAAACAGTAAATAAGAAGTGCGTGAGAAACAGCTCACACACACTACTCATACCAACATGAGCACAAAACTGTCGCACCGGGCAGCATGTTCATATCTGACTTGTGTGCATGCATTATGCATGTGGACACTAGCACTTGAAGACTAAATTAAAGGGTATAGACTTATTCAACGTCCTACTCTACTTTTCTCTCCAATAACAGGCCATAATATGGAAATTGCTGGCTAATGTTTATGTCAAGGTCTGAAACTGACCCTACTATATGAATAAGTCACAAGGGAGGCAACACTTAGGATAATGTGTTGGAGAAAGGTCGCTGGGTAAGAGCATGGAGTGTTTCCATCCCTCTGCCGTCGCCATGACAACGTTACGGTGTTGTTGTCTGACACTGAACAGAAGCTTGTTGTATGGTCCCTCTGATCTGCAGCCACATGTTCTGTCAATGTGTTTCCTCTCCTCTCAAACACCTACAGTACCCACACGCACACACACGCACACACACACACGCACATGTGCACATTCACACACCACCCACACATTTTAACAAAAAAATATTGTTAACATTGTCAACTAGAGGGCACTCGGTAGAGTGCATACCTCAGCCACCACGCCACAGTGTTGGGGGGTGATTGGCTACCCCATTATTATCTTTTGGCTTTTGGACAGGTCGTCCTTGGCCCATGACCAACCTTTCTACAAAGTTTTGTGTGAATCCGTTTGGAAGTTATAGGCACCTTTTTGTGATTGAACATGCCCATTGCAATGCCCCCTTTTGGCCAGTGGGTGTGGAAAGTTAATGACTTCTTGCCCCATGACCACAAGTTTCGTGCAAATCTGTTCATAGCTTTTTGAGATATCCTGCAGACAAATAGCCACAGACAGACAGACAGACAGAGACAGACAAACAGGGGGCATGGTGGCACAGTGGTAGCACTGTTGCCTCACATCAAGAAGGGCCTGGGTTCGATTCCCACCTGGGACACTGTGGGTGCTGTGGGTGTGTCCACATTCCCATGTAACTCAGTCCCTACTGCCCAGGTGGGCTAGCCCATCAAAAGGCCCTTCTGTGTTGAGTTTGCATGTTCTCCCCGTGCTCCCCTGAGGTTTCCTCCAGATAAAAACCCCCTCCTAAAAAAGAAGAAGAAGATAGATAGACAGACAGACAGACAGACAGAGGGGGTGACAACATAACCTTCTGCCCACTTTCCTTGCGGAGGTAATTATGTTACCCATTTAAAAACATCCTCTAAATATGAAATGGTTTGTCCAAAAACATCTCACCTGCACCACATGATGTCATGTCCTCAGGAGGAAAACACTGTGAGGACTGTAGGGAATGTGTTGTTCCTTATAGCCAATGTGTTTTAAAGCAGTGTCAGTGTTCTTCCAATATCATTATTTATAAATTGTTTGTGTAATAAATATTTAATTTCTTTTTGCAACAACAACAATAATAACAATGATGATAATAATACTATCAACTATTATACCTGTTACAGCTAACAAATACATGTTTTTGAATAAGTCATTACAGCTTGAGCTTAGTAAATATATTCATTTCAGGGATACTTTGGAAGAATACACACACACACACACACACACACACACACACACACACACACACACACAGTTGAAAAATCAGGGATCAGCCGAGCAGCATTTTGGTAAACAAACCGCGTCACTGGGTGGCAACGGCAATGGAACCCTATGGAGCCCAAGTGGCGCGAGGCATGACTGCCTGACTCTAGCCAGCTAACTCTGTTTACATTTTAAAAACTGCGACAGTTCACACAACTTTAACACGACATATATATACATCAAACTCTTGAGCTAATTCTGCTCTCACTCAGAATGTCAAAATATAAGCGATGTCATGTATAGTTTTTGAGATATTAACGTTTGTTTGACACAACTCATACTAGTTAACGTGGGGTTCCGCATTTCTGGGTGGCAAGTGACGTCACGCTGATTCGTCCTATTAGCCACATTTATGCATTAAATTGTATTTTGACTGTTTAAAATCAAATTCCATACATGGTATTGATCTTTTATTGCCATCCTTTCAAATTATGGCAGAGATTGATTAGAGTTTGTTGCATTCAAAATCATTCTTTGATCATTCATAATAGTTCCTCCTGTTATTAAGGTGGGGAGAGAGAGAGAGAGAGAGAGAGAGAGAGAGAGAGGAGTGACTGTGTGTATGGCATGCTCTTAGATGGTGGGTGAATGTTTGCACCTACTCCTCAAAACCTCAAAACACTTCCAGGCTCTTAAAAAGCTTTTGTTGAATGTGTTTACTCGATGAGATGCTATTTGGTGCAAAAGTGTGTCTGAATGTTATATGAACCCTGCCAAATGTCTCAGGCCCTACAGGCCTCTTTCTCGAATGAACTCTACCGAACTGTCTCTCAACTTCTAAACCTCTTTCCTTTGTTGTACCCTATACTGTATTTAGTGTTGTTCTTTGTAAATAACTTTTATTTTTGTTTTGTTAGAAAGCTCAGTTCTGAGTGATAACTACTGTATGGTGATGACCAATGCTAGACTTTGCCTCAGTCTAGTCCGTCTTCATCTATCCTTACAGTACATCGTCAGACCCTTGCCAAACTATCTCAATGAGTGCATTTATTACAATACACAATACAATTAGTGCAATGCACACTAATAAACAGATTATTATGGGATTTCTAGAGTTACCTGATTATCAAGTGGTCATGTAAACAGCATAAACCATTATCCTTTATCGGATAAAGGCCGTTATCAGTTTATGAGAAATCCCATAAACACACCTAGCTCTCTGCTGAATCATCAGTTTTATTCAGTGCATGGACCAGTCTCACGTCCATTCACGCACTTTGAGGTGAGTTCCCGCTATTTACTAAAGTGCATGTAAACACATAAATCAGATTATTCTCTGCTATCTGTTTATTGTGTGCATGTAAACACACTCATATAGTGTTTCCATCTTTTGGGTATCTCTTGTGTATGAAAGTGGTCAGATACTCTTTCTTTTACCAATGTAGCATGCATTCCTCCCTTTCTCTTTCTGTCATCAGCCACAGTTTAGTATTAGTCTCTAGCATTAGTCTAGTCTCTAGCATTAGTCTACTCCTCCACAGCGTTCCACTGAGCACCCTGGGAATCTTAGCAGGCCTCAGACAGAGAAACGGGAAATCTTGATACTCAAGGTAGGCGTGTGACAGTTTACAGTCAGAGATAAAACTGACCCCAGCTATACGTATACATTGGCCATTCCCTCCAGCTCAGTGCTTGGTCTGTAGACCCCACAGCTAGAGTATATCCATATTGTTGACAAGGATATTGGGAACAGAATCCTGCTTCAATATGTAGGGCAAAAATCAGTCCAGACTCTTGTTGGGAAAACTCAGCGGCATTCCTCCGGACTCTTTGGCATGTCTGGGTTCTGTCGCCGCGGAAACAAGATGGGCCTCCTTCAAAGGCCAGCTCTCATGGGGGGAGAGAGTGGCACGGCCTTGTTAAAATCACCAGGTGACTGAGAAAAGGTCAAAGGGCAACAAAGGTCCTTAGAACTGATGATGGAGTGGATGCGGAGGATGTGGCTTTGGGTCCGGGTCAGAATTATGGATGCGGCACACACTAGAAATGAGTGGCTGTGTTGGAATCGGGTCTGGGACAGGGGCTGGTGGTGCGACAGGGGATGAGCGGGGCTGGGATGAGCTTGAGATGGAAAGGGCTGTTGTAAAGAATGATTGAATAACAGAAGCAGACCTCAGGAGTGCAGCGGAGAGCCCCTGTCTTGAATGATTGAATAACAGAATCAGACCTTAGGAGTGCAGCGGAGAGCCTCTGTCTTGAATGATTGAATAACAGAAGCAGACCTCAGGAGTGCAGCGGAGAGCCCCTGTCTTGAATGATTGAATAACAGAAGCAGACCTGAGGAGTGCAGCGGAGAGCCTCTGTCTTGGGCCAGGCAGCCAAAGAAAACCCCCTAATCTCACTCTGTTACTGCCCATTTAGAGGAGAACGCTTTGGGCTTTCGATAATAGCTGTGAGACTAGGAGGCGGCCTGGACTGCACTGCTGGACTCTCTGTTTGCTCAGAACTGTGCTTGTTGGACCAGACTTCTGTGTCCTGGCCCAAAGGAAGAAGAAGACATTAGCAGCGGCAAGCTGGGAGGACAGCTCCTGATCTGTGGTTTAGTGAAGGTCTGCTCATAGCCAGCACTCCTGACAGGCACCTGCACTGCGTCTACACACTTCAAAGTGCTGTCCCCGTCTAGTCTTCTCTTCCTTACAAGATTCCTGGCTCCACCGACTTCTCACATCATCACTGAGGATTTTTGTCTTATGAGCTTGGCTGGTAGGATTTAGATGAATATCACCATTTACAGCAGTGGTTCTCAAAGTGGGGTCCAGGGCCCCCCAGGGGTCCTTGAGGGGTCCCCAGCAAAAAGGCTAATCATTTATTTTCACTAGAATTCCAACCATAAGTAACACAAAGACAGAATGTTTGGATATTTTGGTCATGGGTTTCATACTGTAATAATAATATTCAGTAATAAAACATCTAAAAGTGTGATGACCCTCTCACAGGAGCCTGGTGTTGGGGTCGTTAGGCTGATTGGGTGCACCTTAAGAAGACCTTCAGACCATTCAGTCTCTCTCCCTCCTCACTGAAGCACCTTTTGTTCTGTTTGTTGAACTCATCAAAAAAAAGTTTGGAAACTTGTGTTTGGATGATCATATCTCTGCTGTTACTGTATCCTCTGAATATGATCTTATCTGTTCATTTCCCTTCACAACACTGTCTCATTTGTAAGGATCCTGCATTTGTGAGATGAGCAGCACAGCTGTTTGTGCGAGGGGCGCCAACACCAAAAGTGTCAAATTGCCCTGCCAATGTCAAACAGTGTCTGCTCCTGTTGGTGTTCACTCTATTGTTTGGAGTTGTTTTGATGGATTGGATGATTGAACTCTATCAGTAACAAGGAACAAACGATTGGCAGTTTTGCGCTGGTCCCGCGTTGCTGTGGGATGGAATTCCATTCCTCAACCAGGATTGGTCGCAGGTCAGCCAGCGTGGTTGTGTTGGTCACTCTAGCATGTACAGCATGCCTGAGCTGATCCCACAAGTGTTCAATTGGGCACCTGACTGGCAGCACCTGGAGCATCCTGTTTGCTTAAATGGGGCCTGGTTGGCAGCACCTAGAGCATCCTGCTGGGTGCTGCTCTCTACCAAAGTGGTAATTTGGTGTCTGTTCCAAACATGCCACGGTTATCCAGTCTGGATCAGGCCCGTGCTATAGGGCAGGTTCAAGCTGGTGTTCCCCAGAAGCAAGTTGCAGCATTTTTGGAGTAAGCTGTGGTACCATCTCCAAACTGCATCCCACAGCAACGCGTGACCAGGCTGGTGACCAGCATGAGAAGGAGGTGCCAGGCTGTTGAGTAGCAGCTTCTTCCACCCGCTACTGAGGCTCCTGGCTGTGTTCAATGAATAAAGTGTAAAATTGCCAATATGTCTTGTTTGTTGTTTGTTTGTTTGTTCCTTGTTACTGATAGAGCTAAATCACCCAAACAACTCAAAATCATCAGGCTTTCAATACTGAGGATACAGTAACAGCAGAGATATGATCATACAAACAAGTTTAGTTTGTGTTATTTCCCCTTAGTTTTAGTTAATTCATTATTGTTTCACACTTTTATGTTGGTGTATGAAGTAACAAATGAGGGGAGTCCTACACTAAAAGTTGAAACAACTTATAAGGGAAAATAACAAGACAACACATTAAACAAACAAACAAACAGATCAAATAACGTGCATCAGTGAGGCGGGAGATACAAGGAGAACTCCACTATTTAACTCAAAAAAAGAAAAGAAAACAGATTTACTGCGTGTTCCGCGGAGCCAACGCTCCTAGGGGAGAGCAGAGCAAGGAACTAACCATTCTACTAACACGGAAATTGATGTAATGGGTATATATACCACTCCCATAACATGTGTGTATCACTTAGGGTGTCGAGTCATAGTCTATTTTTAATTTGTCTTTATTGAATGTTTCAAAACTGCATGTTTAAATAAGAATAGGCTAATTAATATTTCCACTCATTTAATTTGGTTAGTTGTCCAATGTGGTCCAATGACATTGCTCTCTGTCAGAACTTGTTTGGATGTCCTGATGTTGGTCTTGTTAGTTATGCTGGGAAATGCGCACCAGTCTGTGTGTCTGATTAGGGGCAGTTCATTCATTCATACTGTGAGCTGCTGTGCTTTTCTTGATGGCTATTGTTCTATCCTTATTGATATGTAAGCTGCTACCTTGTGTTGATTTGTTAGTTGCTGACTAGCTATTTCAGATGCGCTCATTATCAGGGCTGGATTAACACAGTGTGATGCCCCAAGGTGACCCAGACTTGAAGTGCCCCCCCCCCCCCCACACACACACACACACATACAAAGTGAAATTTACTATGGCAATAAATACCACCGATTTACATGACTGTATTGCTCAAGTAGAGCCTCAACACACACATACCAGACACAAGACACAATGTAGATGATGTGGACTAGCATCATCACACATGAATACAATTGGCCTAATTGAATTTACAAGACTCAGTTTTCCAGTCACACTCAATTTCTGCAATTCCAATATTGTTTAGGGGTCCTATATGCAGAAATATTCAGAATAGGCAAAAATAACACATTTATAATGCATGCATTTTTTGGGAAGAATAACATGGATTAGCATAAAGTGGGCATGTCTGTAAAGGGAGACTGGGGTACCAATCGAACCCATTATTATTCAGATATCTTGAGGTGACAGGTCAAGGGACCCCTTTGAATATGGCCATGTCCGTTTTTCCCTTTCCAAAATTTTGTCTAAGTTTGGAGTGGTATTTACCCCCCTTGCTGACAAGCTAGCATGTCTTGGTTGATATCAATGGATGCTTTAGATCTTCTAGTTTCATATGATATCAGTAGCTTCGCTCTAGCTTTAAAACTGAGCCCGCTACAACCCGGGCAGGGAGGCAGAGGTGACATGGAGGTGAGTGAGAAAAGGTGAATAATGACATCACAACAGTCTAATCTTAATGTTAATATTCCTCTAATCTGGCAGGCCGCCAAATTTCTCCCCCCCCCCCCCCCATGTTGAATCGGTGGTTACAGCCTTGATGTCATTCATGCACAAATGACATCACTGGTATCCACAATTTAACTCAAATCAACTCAACAACTGTCAAATTAAATGAATGTCTGCAAAACTGTTTACAGGATATGTGTGAGATCATGTGTAAAATAAATCAGCATTGTTTTTCTGTCGGCCCAGGTGATCCTGCAAGACAGAGCCAGGAGAGTGGGAGGGTCATGATCACTCGTCACAAAAGCTCAAATCTTATCAGAGGGGGTCCGTGGTATCATTTGTGTCCGTTTAGGGGTCCTTGATGTGAAAAAGTTTGAGAACCAGTGACTGATTTACAGTACACTACAATACTTGTATCTTGGGATATCAATACAAAATACTGGAAAGAAGCAACTAAAAAGAACTATCCAATAAATGTATTGACCTTAGTTTTTATCCAACTAATTTCTTACATTTGATTGGGTAAGAAGTGTTTTTAGTCTACATAATTCAAATGCAGTTTGTTTGGGGCATTTCATGTATTCGGCTGTCAGTAGTAGTTGAGGACATGAATGGTCTATTAATAGCAGTAGGAGTGTGGTTCTAGTACATGGCACGGTTCTAGTGTGTTTGAGTGGAGTGTGGTTCTAGTACATGGCACGGTTCTAGTGTGTTTGAGTGGAGTGTGGTTCTAGTACATGGCACGCCAGTGACTTAGCTGTGAGGTGACAGAAATACTTCACATCCTTGTAAAATAAGTCTTGAGTGGCAGGCAATGATGCATGTTCATACAAGTGTTCTCATTCTCTTGTCACACATACAGATCATGTTGATTATTCAGATATAAGAATTCAATATTGATATCAATAGTGATCAATAGTGACATTTACATTACTGACATATCAGGACAGTTTGTGATAGATTAGGTTTCCTGTGGTTGGACATGTGAGATCAGGTGTGTACACTACAGAGTTGAACTAGTGTGTGAATGTTAAGGAGAGATGTGCTTATAAAAGTATATATTATGTGTGTATTTAAGAACGATCTGGGTCTGATGGTTAAATTCTTCACATCAGTGATATTTCAGTATCTTTAACCAGGTGCCCCAAAAGCATCACAGCACAGATAATATCTTTGTCCGTTGGCCTGAAATGCACCAAAGATGCAATATTTTTAAAGTTCAGATTAAAATGGAAGTGGTATCTGCTTGCAATGAAAGTAGTTTGTCAGCAGACAGGAGCATCTTCAGACCATACTGTATGGACAGAGCTGGAAATTTAAAAGTATTAACCATTGACATACAGTATGTCAGTGGTATCAACTTGTTGATTTTTAATGTGGCTCCCTCTTGTGGCCAAAAAGTAGTCTGTGCAGGATTTTGATCCGGCCAAGCCTGAGTCATACATTCTCATCAGCTTGGACAATGTGTTATTCATGCCAGAATCTGACATTCTTAATTAGGGGGTGGGGGGTCACACGTTATGGCTCTATCCATGACAATGATATATATTTACATTTTGTCATTTAGCTTTTGTGAAAAAACATAGGCAGTTGGTTTTTATTATTATTATTATTTGTATTGGTCAATTACTAGAAATTTCAGGCCACCCCATTTGAATTCCATGCATGTGTTGTCAAATATGTCAAATTAACTGCACCAAGCTATATATAAGAAAATTTAGTGCATTGTTGCTGAGACAGCACATTTGGATCAGCTTGTAGTCATGCTATTGGTATAGGATTTAGAATAAAGTATTGCAGAGCACCATTGAAAGCCCCCCAAAAGCATCACAGGTCTGATGAAGTGTCCTCACATCTCAATAGTGATGGGTGTGTGTCTGTCTGTGTGTGTGTGTGGGGGGGGGGGGGGGGGGCTTATATCAATGCTCTAGTTAACATGGTAAAAAGAGGCCAAGCTGCATTGCATGTAAGACTCATTTCAAATCACCTTCCCAGAAACAAAATATTGTCTAATCGTTTCTGAGGAGAGTTGAGTTGGTTGCATTTTTCTTTTTGAAAATCAGATTCTGAATGTTGTTTTGTAGTGAAGTCAGAATGCTCTCAGAATAAATATAAATTATAAAACAAAGGCAACACTACTACCGAGCCCAGGCACGTGCACACATAGACATGAAAGGGGGCTTGAGCCCCTGCCTTTTTTTCAGTCTGTAAAAAGTGCCCTTTTTTTTTTTTTTCTTCTTCTTCTTTTTTTTATTATAATAAATTTTTCATTTTCATTCCAACAACACATGAACAAAACAAACAGCTCAGACACATGAAAAAATAAAATAAAAAGTGCCCTTTCCTGACCATGAATGCATTTCTAATGGTGCTTTGTATGGAAAATGCCCTTTCCATGCCGTCACTGAAGGCAGCATTCAAAGAGAAATGCCTTTTCCGAGCTCTCTTGGCCTTGAATGCACCATTTGTAATAGGCCTCTGCATGGAGCAGTGTTTTTCTAAACCGCCCCTGAAGGCACCAACCCAAAAATGAATGAATAAATAAATACATAAATAAATAAACCACCCAATAAATAAATAACCAAAATATAGGGAACAAATGCAGAATTGTTGCTCTTGAAAATATTTTTTACTTTACACTATTGGAAAGGGATGTTGTGTTGTTGAATCAGCAAAAAATAAAAAAATTCTAATACAATTTATCTAAATCTTCTGTCTTGCTTTTTAGAATTATGGTTAAAATGCATGGTATATTACAAGCCTCACTCAGTATCGTTCAGTTATGGAGTTATTTTTCCGTGACAAGTCTCATCCTAAAATGAGATATTCCTCTAAATCTGGTTAAAATCGGAATATTTCAAATGAGTTATACCCCTAAATTGGCCTTCAAATTGCCTCAAATTTCCGCCGCCGCCCTCTGGACGGCGGCTGTAGTGCCCTTTTATGAATTTGAGCCCCTGCCCCTCTAATGTTCTGTGCACGTCCCGGTGCCTGAGAGTACCTTCTATGCTCAGGCAATTTCCAAATGATATTATTTATGTAATGCCAATACTTCAGGAAAAAACATGGTTTATTTCCAGTGTGTGACAATATGTGGGATTCTCAGAATAATTGCTTATTCAAAGTTCACATTGGCAGAAACACTCTTTCGATTGTAAGTGGGATATATGCCACCACATTTCCTGCATCACTGCTTTTCTCATTCTAATCTCTTTGGAATTTGCAAAGCTGAGCAGAGTTGAGAAGCAAAACAGGAGCCAAACTTTCTGAGTTTTGTTTGGCAAAATTAGATGCTGTAGGTAAAAATCGTATTTCTTTTATCACACTAACCACAGTGATACCGTACTCTGTAAACTGGAACATGGTGCCAGAAGGGCCTGTGGTATGCAGATCCAATATTTCTCCAGCAGATGGAGACAGACCATGGTCAATGTTTGCTTTGGGTTAACGGCCTCCTGCCAGTGTCCCTGGGCAGTTGTGTTTGTACTCGACGACACTTCAAGAAATGGCTGACTGTTCATACGCTGAATTTGCACCTACTTCCAGGCTCTAAATCCCGTTACAGTTCTAGAATGATTAATTGCCATCTCTGCCCCCCTTGCAGGCCATGGTCATGCCTCTCCTCCCTGCCCGCCTCCTCCTGACGCTGCTGCAGCTTGGAGTGCTAACTCATGTTCACGGCGGGGCGTACTACCCACACAAGCAGAACGCTCAGCATCACCAGCCTATGCAGCACCACCAACACATGGGCATGGGCAAAGAGGGCTTCCCGCAGCAACAGTACCTGGGAAAAGAAGTGCCCTACATGCAGTACCCCCACTACAGGAAGGAGCTGCCCCAGATGCCCATGCACAAGGGCATGGGCATCTCCATGGGCAAGGAGAACGCTCGTAAAGGCGGCGGATATAACGGCAGACAGGACAAAGGTGAGAAAATCTACGTGCGTTCACCAATAATCATTGGATGGATTAAATCAACTCAACCTTCAGTCTCACAGCCAAACATTTACAAGCCACAGCCATCGATTTACAATAAATCAATCATGTGATGTAGATTAAAGTTTGTTTGATTGGCCTGTACCTCATAATTTAGTGCATCTTCCATCTAAGTATATCTTGCTTTTAGGGAGACCCAGTAAAAACAGGATAATTAGCCAGGGGAAAATGAAATAGAAGAGACATGGATCCATAAGGAAAAAATCTGTTAAAGAGGTCACCGAATAGCTTTTAGTTTTTAAACAAATGTGACATGACCTGTAAAAAGATAAAAGACACAAATGAAGACATGGAGGTGCTGTAGAGGCAGGAATACAGTTCAATGGTGATTTAATCAGCAGTCTCTACAAGACTAACCTTGCAAGGCAACTGGATTCGTGCGAGATCTTGAGATCAAATCATTCTGAAAACAATCCCGCCCCCATCTGGCAGCATCAGGTTACTACAAGACAGGCAGGAGGTCAAAACCAGAAAAGGCAATACTCAGGAAAAGGACAACAGGAGAGAAACAAGGTCAAGAACTGTTAGGATAAAACTGGGACAAAGATTAACGGGTGGGCAGATTAGAGAAACTACTAGATTAGAACAATCTGACAAAGGCAAAGTGCAAAACCACAGTCTTATATAGGGAGTGGTTGATTAGGGAATGAATAGCACTTGGTCACAGGCACGAGTTCTGGCAGAGGTACTAGCTGAGGTCATGACAGCCCTATTTGTTACATTGTATACTTTGTATGGATTATTATTAATATTGATTTTCCGAGTTAGAGACTCATAAGCCTATCTAGGGTTTCCTGTCTCTACCCATACACTATTTTTGTTGTTTTCATTTTGTCCGTTTCTGGTTTTAAAAATAATAAAAATAAATACGAAATTTGTGGGTTCTAGAATTTTTACAGAGGTAAAAAGAAGAAAAGAAAAAAGAAGGAATCAGATTCTATCTTGACATGGAACAAAAATAACATGGTTATTGTGAAACCTATCGTTCCCATGATCGTTCCTCATCATAACAAAATTAACAAGAATCACTCTGAAAAATCTCTTCAGAAATGGTTCTTGACAGAACCTGCTTTGGTTTTGAGACATTTGGATCTCACATCAAAGGGACAACTGCAACAAAACGTTCTTTCTCTACATCCCTGTAACAATGCATTATGTAATAACACCACCGCATTATGTAATAACACCACCTTATGTAATAACTTGACAAAATGTAATACATTTTAGCCCTCACATTTTCTCCCCAATTGTACTTGGACAAATTCCCCCTGCTGTCCCGGCCATTGCTCCACCCCCTCTGCTGATCTGGGGAGAGCCGCAGACTTGCACATGCTTCCTCCGATACATGTGCAGTCACCAGCTGCTTCTTTTCGCCTGACAGCGAGGAATTTCACTCGCAGGATGTAGGGCGTGGGAGGATCATGCTAGTCCCCCCAGTACCCTTCCCATCAAACAGATGCCCCGACCAACCAGACGAGGCACTAGTGCAGCGACCAGGAGTCATACCCAACCGGCTTCCCACCCGCAGACACAGCCAATTGTGTCTGTAGGAATATCTGACCAAGCCGGAAGTAGGCTACTGGTACCGGGAATTGAACCCGGGTCTCCGCCCCGTGGTGGTAGGCGAGTGCTTTGAGCATTACCCAGATGCCCCAAAATGTAATACATTTTCACTTACTTTTGTAATAAACAGCCTGAACGCAATATGTAATACATTTTCAGGCATCATTTTTGTAATAAATGATTACATATTGCAGTGGTTGTTACAAAATATGGGAGTTTTTTTTATGAACTTTTTTTGATGAAGATGTATATTGAAAATTATAATAATATGGTGCATTATGAAATACAGTACCGTACCCACCAAAATGGATGTCTTCATCTTAGTTAAAATTGTGGGCGGCGGGGTCTGTCACGATTGAGATGTCATCAGTGATGTCACTTGAGCAACTGTGATGTAGTCTGTCTGTCATGATTTTGGGAGCCCGCGGAGCGGGCGATTTCCATAACTCCAGCCATGGTGCATCATCTCCAGAGTCTCCATCCTAGGGTTAGGGTTTGTTTTATGAATTCTAGCATGAATCATACTGACTCAAAAATTTTTTTTTTAAAGATAGGGCTACTATTAGTTCAGTAGATTAGTAGTATCTCTCATTGTTCAACTCAGAACTACATTAAAGTGTTACTGTATTCCTTAGCTTAATAGAAACTGTACTTGAGGGTTCACAGAGCCATACAAAGTGCACGACACTGAGTGTTATACTGAAACAAACATCTAAGTACATATTGCATTCTGTATTACAAAATGCGGCAGATTATTACAAAATGCGGGTGTTATTACATAATGAAGTGAAAATATATTAGGATTGTTGTGTTATTACATAATGCGTTGTTACAATCCCACGTTGTTGTTTTAAATACGGGATGTAGGGTTTCATGGTATAGTTTCTTCAAGATGGTGGTTGGCATAGTGCTGTGGTTTGTCAATAGACTACTTGCACAACTACACTACTTCCTGAAATGAGTAGGGCATCTTGGTTTCCTGTCCTACACTATTGGATGAACTGATTAATGTCAGGTATGCCTGACTGCTGCAGTCACAACAACAGTGATCAGGCACACCTGACATTAATCAGTTCATCCAATAGTGTAGGACAGGAAACCAAGATGCCCTACTCATTTCAGGAAGTAGTGGAGTTGTGCAAGTAGTCTATTGACGTGTGCCACATCCTCTCTAAACATTTTCCCATAGACTGTTTGCTGACCAGCTTGTCGTATAGAGAGTGGTCTTTAACCTCAAAGAGTTCCACTTTGACTCATCAGAGCCTACTAATTGATTGATGCACCTACACTGTATGTATGAACCTTTACTCTTTATGAAATAGTGATGAGGTGAATCCAGCTAAAAGCCATTATCCCATATTGATTTTCCTTATTAAATCTATACTTATCACAAAGCAGGAGGTGTAGAATAGATAAAGAGAAGCAGATAAGATAAGTTAGAAAATGTTTTTTTTCACAGATTTTTTTTATCTGTGAGAGTTGGAGAATAGCACATGCTTCCTCCGATACATGTGCAGACGCTTCTTTTCACCTGACAGCGAGGAGTTTCACCGGCAGGACGTAGCACGTGGGAGGATCACGCTATTCCCCCAGTTCCTCTTCCCCCTGAACAGGTGCCTGACCAGCCAGAGGAGGCACTACTGCAGCTACCAGGACAAATACTCCACCAGCTTCCTACCCGCAGACATGGCCAAATGTGTCTGTAGGAACATTTGACCAAGCCGGAAGTACCGCTACCGGGAATTGAACCCGGGTCTCTGCGGTGGTAAGCGAGTGCTTTTACCTCTACCCACATCCCAGAGAAGGATGTTTAAGCTTTGTGACAACTGAGATGTGGATTTTCCAAACTAGATTAGCCTTCAAATCTAGTTTGGTGGGGCTGCAGCCCGGTATTGTGTTGTGTGTAATGTCGTGTTCTGGGCTTTTATTTTGAAAGTCGGCATCGGTATCAGTCAGCCGCGGTATCAGGCATCGATACCAGTATCAATCCCAGTGTTGGTATCGGTATCGGTATCTATATCCGCGTGAAATGCTGCACTGCGGTTCCCAGCAGCGCACTCTCCAAGTTTGAAGTCAATCGGACGAATGGTCCATGAGATAAACCACTTTTTGTGTTGCAAGTAGTTGGCACTATACCGAATTGCACAAAATTCGGCACTGGACTCCATCAGGTCCCCCTACGCGCACTCCTCAAGTTTGAAGTCGAACGGTCGAACGGTTCCGCTTTTTTGTGTGGGGGGGGCATTTCTGCCTTTATTGTATAGGACAGTAGGTTGACAGGAAAGGTGGGGAGAGAGAGGGGATGACATGTGGCAAAGGACCACGGGTCGGATTCGAACCCGTGTCAGTCACGCAAAGGACTAAGCCTTAGTGGTACGCGCTGTACCAGGTGAGCCACCGGGACGCCCCAGATAAAGCACTTTTTGTGTTGCCAGTAGGTGGCGCTATGTCGAATAGCACGGAATTTGGCACTACACTCTGCCGGGTTCCCAGCAGCGCACTCCCCGTGTTTGAAGTCGATCCGACAAATGGTTCTTGAGATAAACCACTTTTTGTGTTGCCAGTAGGTGGCGCTATGCCGAATTGCATGGAATTTGGCACTGTACTGGGTGTCGGTGTGTATGGGGGGGGTGGCCTGGTATCGGTCACCTGGCCAACGTCAGGCCGCAGGGCCGCAAATCGTGACTCACAGACAGACACCGCCCACCCGTCTACCTAGGCAATTTTATTAATAGGAAGGGGCTACAACTCAATATCAGGAAGTCGTCCCTTATTACATCAATTCAGTGTATATAGTGCATGCTGATGTATACATAATTATGAGAGGGTATGAATATGAAAGGTACAAAGGTTGATGTCTGAGGAACGGCTTTGCCCGAAACGTCACACATTTTTTGTGGTCTCCGATTAAACATTTGGGAGCAGCTGCCAGTGTGCGGACTCTATTTTTTATTACTAGGGTATGAATATGAACAATTCCAATAATAATAATAAAAGCAAATCCATATCATCACTACTTGTGCCAGGGAAGCCAGTAACTAAATGTCAGATTTACAAATTTGTTAATCTACAAACTTATGATCCAGTCATCTTAAACTCAATTAATTCTGCCTCTTTTTAAACGTTAAAAGTTTAGGCTACTATATGGTGTATTATCACATGTATCTTAATATTAAATGTTTGCAACAAAAATATATTTTCATGCATTTCTGGTTGAAAATGTATCCCATTCCTCACAGGTCAGACTATCCCTAGAGGTGCTGAGGGAATTCCCCAGGGCGAGACAGGCGTGGCTGGGCCGGCTGGACCAGAGGGACCTGCAGGACCTCCAGGACCTCCAGGGAATGGACAGCCAGGACCAGTGGGACGACCAGGCCCTCCAGGTCCATCAGGATTGCCTGGTGTGTGCAAACCAGGTTTGTCAGGATTGCCCGGCAAGCCAGGAACAAACGGTGAGCCAGGACTACAGGGAGAAATGGGCCCTAGTGGTGGAGAGGGGCCGATTGGACAGCCGGGGCCTCAGGGTCCTCCAGGACCACCTGGGCTGCCAGGAATAGGTAAACCAGGCGTACAGGGACTACCAGGCCAGCCAGGGCCCAGAGCAGAGCCAGGGCACAAAGGCCTTCCAGGGCTACCAGGGTTACCAGGACCCAAAGGAGACAAAGGAATGGGACAACCAGGACAGCCTGGTCATAAAGGGCTCCCAGGACCCCCAGGACCTCCTGGCCCAGGAGGGTTGCCTGGCATTGCAAAACCAGGGCTGAATGGGATGCCAGGGCCACACGGACCACCAGGGATGCCTGGTCCCCCTGGAGAGCAAGGACGAGCTGGGGCACCTGGTGAAGGGGGAGAGCCTGGCCCACCAGGTCTACCTGGTCATGGAAAACCAGGTCAAAATGGCTTGCCAGGACAGCCAGGCATGGCAGGTGGCAAAGGTCATCCAGGGCCCCCAGGTTTGCCAGGGAAGCCAGGACTGCCTGGATTTGGTAAACCAGGATTCCCAGGACCAAAGGGTGATAAGGGTATGGGTGGTCCACCTGGAGCCCCTGGACCAAAGGGAGATAAGGGCCACGGAGGACTGCCTGGTATGCTTGGACCCCCTGGCCCAAATGGCCCACCAGGTCCCCTAGGCCCTATGGGGCCTCCTGGTGGTGTTGGTGCTCCTGGTCCAAAAGGAGAGTGTGGAGAGGGAGGGCCAAAGGGGCTTGATGGAGCCCAGGGTGAGCCTGGTCCTCCTGGGCTTCCTGGTACGGATGGTCTGCCTGGACAGGGTGGAGAGCCAGGGCCAAGAGGTCCACCAGGACCTGGTGGTGCTAAAGGAGAGGGTGGGCACAAAGGTCTACCAGGCTTCCCTGGTCCTCCAGGTCTTCCCGGGCCAAAGGGAGAAGGTGCATTACCTGGTGAAGTGGGGCCTCAAGGTCCAAAAGGAATTCCAGGTCTTGATGGTGCAGCAGGACCATTTGGGCCTCCTGGTCCTCTTGGGCCAAAAGGAGACAGTGGCTCACCTGGTTTTCCAGGCATTGCAGGTGAGGGGAGTCCAGGTCTCACTGGCCCCATAGGGCCCCCAGGGAAGGAAGGCTCAGCAGGACCACCTGGACGACCAGGTCAGCCGGGTCCCCCTGGACCTCCTGGCCCAACTGGAGCACCCGCACTGCCCCCCGATATGGCTGGAGTCCTCTCTCAGATGGGCCCTGGATTAGATGGTGTTAAGGCTGGTGATTATGACAAGAAGGGCAAGTACGGTGGCAATGGGGCAGAGGTAATGGGTGTCAGTGGGTTGGAAATGCCAGCATTCACAGCTATAGTGACAACTCCATTTCCACCTGTGGGCACTCCAGTGGTCTTTGATAAGCTCCTGTACAATGGTCGCCAAAACTACAACCCCCAGACCGGTGTGTTCACTTGTGACATGCCCGGCATTTATTACTTTGCCTACCACATTCACTGCAAGGGGGCCAATGTGTGGGTGTCTTTGATGAGGAACAATGAGCCAGTAATGTACACATATGACGAATACAAGAAGAGTTTCCTAGATCAAGCATCGGGGAGCGCAGTATTACCTCTACAGCCCGGGGATACTGTGTATATCCAGCTGCCATCAGATCAGGCCACAGGACTTTATGCTGGCGAGTATGTCCACTCCTCCTTCTCTGGGTATTTGTTGTATCCAATGTAAAAATGCAAACTGCAGGGAGAGAGGTTTTAGTGGGTGCATATTGATTTGTAATGTAAAGCGTGATTATAAAATACCTTCAATTGACATGTATTTTTCAATCTGTGGGTCTGCTCAGCAGAGATGGGAGGACAAGATGGATTCTCCCCGAGAAAGTCTGAAGTATGAGTGTGTCTTATATGCAGCTGCTTTTATAGCCATGTATTTGGGAATACAAGGATTTCTGTATTTACAGCTCTGAAGATATAAAAGAATGTATAAAACTTGACATTCAAAGAAGACCATATATGGATTGTCATTTGGAAGAAAATGACTCAAAATAGTTCAATTTGTAATTAGGTGTAATTAGGTACAAATAAAATCAGAAAGTCTATGCAAGGGAAGATAAAACGTGTGCTGTAATTCTAATAACACTTTTGTCACAGTGTCATGTTTTCTCCCTGCCCCTATAAAGTATTATGTTCTAGCAAAACTGGCAGCTGCCCCAGGTGGCAAAGAATGTGAAATAGCAAACATATAGATATATTTCATTTTGTTAGGACATTTATATTTTTAGTAAGCAATGCATACCTGAATACATTGTTTGTTCAACCCTCTTTATTGATAATTGCAAACAGGTAAAAGTACCTTGAGAATTACAACATGGACAACTGAAAAAAGGGTTTGCATTGAAGTACAAGAGCATTTCTGGTTGTCTAGCTTGCACATGATTGAGTTTGGGAGGAGGCTGAGATGATCTTTCTTGGTCAAGTAGATATTGTTGGTATTTATTTTCAGTGGATCAATGCCGGCTCCCCAAATAAGCTGCCAGCTTTGTGTTAACCCATTGATACCTGATGCAGCATTTGTGTGTGTATCCCTTTAAGACCACGGACCGCGTTAACGCGGTTCACGGTCTTAAAGGGATACACACACAAATGAGGGATATACACGCAAATGCTGCATCAGGTATCAATGGGTTAAAACTGCCATTATATATGCATGAACTCAAAGTGCACCATGTCTAAACTTTTATTGTAAGAAATATAATACAATTTTAAAAGTTTGATGCCATGAGAATGATGAGGTTGTATGCAAGGATTGTAGTCTTTCTTCTGAAGAAGTGTGGCTTTGTTTTAGAGAAGGTGATAATCTTTCAAAATCCAGTAAGAGAACAGCCTAAATGACTTTTCAATTACATTGAAAGCAAGTATTTGAAGGCACTATGTATACCAGAGGTGGTTAATCAACTCAAAAGGGTTTGCATAATATGAAAGTTATATGTGCTTCCAAATGGGCAATATTGCTTTAGGAATCAGATTATCGAAACAAAATACTTGCATGGGAAATTCCCTGAGCAGTTGTTCTGCTTGACAATTGCTCCTATGAGTGAGATTCAAAGACTAAGAATGTAACATCTAAACCAGAGGTTTTCAAAGTGGGAGGCAGGCCTCCTCAGGGGGCTCCAAACTGTTTCAGGGGAGGCTCAGTGAATGGAAGTTAATTTTTTTTTACATTGGCTATTACATTCGTTGTCAAAAGGATAACACTTAGAATAGCGTAAATGTGTGTGATTTGGTTAAAGGGAGAGTTCAGAGATACAGTAGTTTTGGGAAATGTTACTGTTTTTCCCACTTTCCCAGAGTCGAAAACAAATAAATGCCTTCAAACAGACCTTATTTTTTTATGCATTTGGTGTCACCTGAAGTATGTCAAACAGCAATATCAGGCTATCTTGGCTAAATTGTTGAGTTTCTATTGGATCAAATAACATAATCACGATCCTTTCGTCACTCAAATTGCTCGGAACTAAACGAAGAGGGAGGGGGGGGCACCATTTTCCAAGCTTTGTCTGAGGGGAGGCCCACAGTCTCAGACTTTGAAAACCCCTGATCTAAACTATGTTGTAATGGTTGCATTGCATACTGGCACCAGCTCTGATGCAAGGGATTATGTCAGAGGCAATGGACAAATGTGTACTTTGATGGGTTTAGTGACGCTCCAACAAACACCACTTTGCCCATAAATATGAAAACCATTGCTGTCATAAAAAGAAATCCTTGCTGTTTTTGTCACCAGCTGAATAAAGCAGTAGTGTTACTGTATGACTGCCACATGCTGATGTTAGTACAATATATTACACATTTTACAGTCAGCCACCAATAGTTTCATTTAAAAACACTATGCTGTATTTTGATTTTGGAAATAAATTGTCACTTAATGTTTACTGGTGATCATCTAAAAATGGACCCTGTTATTGTTTTTGTTTTACTGTAAGCAGATGTCTGGAGTTATCCAATGACATCAATCATAATTAATTTTTTCAGGTAATCATTTTGTATAATACAAATTGTGAATTGTTTTGGAATTAAACTCTTCATTTAGCTTGGTGGTTATAGTCCCACTGGTTTGACTTGTTCAGAGCTGAGATAATAAGTTGAGAGTTTCTTGATTTAGCATGGCTTGCTGCCAAGTTTGCACTTTTGGGCTGACTGGTTCTAGTGTGTCTGAAAAGCTAAATAAAGCAGACCTCTAGTGTCACAAATATGAAATACCTACTAATCTCAAGACAACTAAAGAGAATAAAAACTACATTTTTCACAGTATGAAGCCACAATAATATTATAGGAAATAATATGTTATTGGAATGTCACAATTCACAACAATATTTGTGTCGATTATTTATTATTTTGACTGATGATCACCTACATCTTGTAAGTGAAGGGGACTTGAGTATGAAAACTTTTACAGGAAAATAAATATATTTTCCCATTTTAACCATGGTGCTAAAATGTTCAGTGTAACCAAAGAACCTAGGTCTTTACGTTTTACATTTGTTATTATTGTCACATGTGTTGTTTTTATAAATAAAAATGATTTAATAAAAAAACGTGTTGCTGACCTCTTTTCTCATTTATACAAACAAATCAATTCTGCCAATGATGCAGACGAATGGCAGGTTACATTCACTGCAGGGTACAATTTGGGGGCTGTACCACCAGAAAGTGCATGTGAATAGGTTTAATAAAAGCATCCTGCAGCTGGTAGTAGCTTACTGCAGTATTCTAATATTGTAATGCACAGTAATGGTTATGGTAATGATATTGTAGCAATTATCATGCATACCTATCTGAATAATAAGCCATCTCACAAGCAAATGTGAAACCTTGGCCTACATGTATAGTATAGGCCTATGTGCCAAATTCCATATTTTGTCAATATTTGATCAACCAAAATCAAAATTCCTTCTTAACCTTTGTATGTCTTTATTTAAAATACCTTTACACATGTCCAGCCACATTTAAAATATTAGCTTCATGATGACATGGACTAATTGTGCTATCTTTTTTAGTTGGTGGTTTACCTCGCTCCAAGTTTGATGTTGACAGGTCATCCCAGGGCGAAATCTGTCACATGATAAATGCCTGGAAAGCCATCATGATGGTCACTTATCAAGTTCCAGGACTAGGCCTACAGCATAGGACAGCTCTGGCTTTTTAATACTGTATAATGGACCGCAAGACCAATCTGGGTCTTGTCATGCAAGAAGTTGTAGTTCTAGTCTAACCCAATGGTTCTCGAACGTTTTCTTGTCAAGAACCCCTAAAATTACACAAATTAGACCACAAACCCCCATTTGACTCCCCTCATTTGTTACTTTCTGGTTGTAACTTATGAGGGGAACCATACACCAACCAACGTAAAAGTCAGAACAATAATTTATTAACTACTAACATTAACCTTTTTGATGGGGCCCCCCCTCAGACCCTAATAAACACTAATAAAACAGGGCAAAGTAAACAGGAGCTAAATCACATAATACATTTGAGTGCCTGGGATGACCAGGGGTCCTAAAGTTTGTTTCACTTGGAGAAAACGCATTAGAGCCAAACATTAAAATATAGCAAAGTGCATTCACTCTTCACTAGAACACAAACTCAATCTGAAGATAAAGATACAAAATATTATCTGAAGACGTGTCTTTTTAAACTATGCTCCCAGTCCAATACATTTTTTTAAAGATAGGTTTAAAGCACATATTATAGCAGCAGGGGAGGCTGAGGAAGGTGCAGTGTACATCCACAACTTGTGGACTTGTGTGCTTCATATACATTTGAGAGCAAATAAAACAAAACAAACAAAAGGATTCCCTTCAATTGTAGGCTTATATATTTTTTAAGAAACTGTATTCAAAATACTACAAATTTAACTGTAATGGAATACAGTTACTCACAACTGTATTTTAAATAGGCCTACTGTATTCTGAATACATGTATTCCGTTACTTCCCAACCCTGCTAATGGGCACCAGGCTTCTCCTTTTTTGTGGTTACTCTGTTCTTGTTTTTTTTGTCAATCTTTATTGAAAAACGTTCAAATATACAGATAACAGACATGTGCTCAGCATAAAGACGTACAAAGACAGAAGTATGACAGATAATACAAATTAAAGTAGAAAAGCATGTATCTATAAGCAAGAACTAATACAAACAACGAAAACAAGTAGCCTAATACAAAAATATACTATTCCTCTTTAAATAGTTCACATAGTTTGGCAGTTTTATTACTTGTATTATTATCTATAAATTTGAGGGTCAGTGTAATCATTATAAACTCACATAAAAATCTCGTGAAGTTGGGGGAAGAATTCTCTCTGGATTTATCATGAAATGTAGGCATACCATGCAAGATCCAGGGGTTAATGAAGTCAATTACATGTTCCTTATGTTCAAAGCATGTTGACATGTTTACATTCAATCTGAACGTTATAGATAGTTTTGCACATTATATAATCTTCCATTCGAGACCTTGGAGAGGGAGAGCATGTGACGCGAGGTGATGAGGACAGGTCAGGTGCTGATGCTGCGGTGGGAGGTGTTTAGCCTGAAGGCGAAGCTGTGCGCATGCGCGAAGCTGTTCCGGACAACATCGTTCATCCCTTTTGTGTGTGCAGCTGGTGCAGCTTTAAAATACCGGGGCCAGATTCACGTAAATACAAAAAAAAACGGTAAGCAATGCATTGTCATTAGTTAAACAATCCTGTTATATTCCAATGCCGCGGATAAATAGGGTGCTGAACATCAGACCAACATAGCCAATAGCTGCTTGTACAGTAGGTTAGCTAGCGACAGCAGCTAAGACGTTAGCCTGCTGCCAAGCCCTGGTGCATTTACATTCGGTTTTAATTGGGCTCGTCTGGCTTTTTATATAGCCTATCATATTTCAGTTTCAGTCTCAATAATTTACTCTGCGCCCATTTGACTGCACCTTTCATCATCTCATGATTGCATATCCATATGAGTCTGAAATAAATATGTCAACTGGTCTGTCATGTTTAGTTTCTGGAATTATATGTTACTAGTAGGTTGCACTCAACATGACGTCTCGCGGAGGCCCCAGAGCTGCTGGCACAGATGGAAGTGACTTCAAACAGAGAGAGAAGGTGGCCTCACATTACCAGATGCATTACCAGATGAGGCAAGTAGCCAACTGTTTCTCATCTATATGAGCTCTCTCATCATGATCAAATATCAGATATCTGCCAATATCGACAAGGACCTGCACACATCGCCATTTCTAAACATGCAGTTCATGTGTGGAAATGGCTTAACTGTCCAATGTCTCCTTGATTGCAGTGCTTCTCTGAAGTCGGAGGTTCGGAAGTTAAACTTTGTCCACCTTGTGATCTGGCTGCTGGTGGCTGCCCAGGTGACCGTCAGCCACTTAAACTTGGTGTCACATGACACAGTATCGGCGCCATACCAATGGGAGTACCCCTACCTACTCAGCATGCTGCCCCTGTTCTCCAGCAGTGTGTCACTTCCAAAGAACAACATCAGCTACCTGGTCATATCCATGATCAGCTCAGGGCTTTTCTCTGTGGCACCCCTCATCTATGGCAGTATGGAGATGTTCCCTGTGGCCCAGCTGCTGTACCGCCACGGCAAGGCCTACCGCTTCATTTTTGGCTTCTCTGCCGTGACTGTTATGTACCTAGTGATGGTGGTAGCTGTCCAGGTGCACGCTTGGCAGATATACTACAGCAAAAAGCTGTTGGACTCATGGTTCAATGCCACTCAGGAAAAGAAGAAGAAATAGGCCTAATGGAATGAGGAATGTTGTGACTGGGCAAGACTGTTTTTAAGTTAATTTATACTGTATATTGGTTATAACATGTTTTTATGTGTTATTTATTCAGTCATCATTTGTTATGCAACATCATACTGTAGCAAGCCAGAGTTATCATATAAGCAGATGTAAAATAGAGCAAGGAGATTTACATTTCTAGCATGGATAAGTTTTGTTGCCCCATCATTGATTTAAGCTATGACTAATTATTAAAGAATTTGAAATCAAACTGTGTCAATCTGATGCTGACTGTCCAGTTCACTCAGTGAGGCGAGTGGGCGGCACAGTAAAGCAATATCCACACAAACATGACCTGCAATCATTCAGCACAAAGAGAGCTGGAGTCAGAGCAGATCCACCCTCTTCATCACTGACTCCAGTCTGTTGTATTTCTCTTGGCAGGGCAGTATTGCCATCATCACTCTAAAAAAAAAGTTCCAATGATTTCAACAGAACAGATGGAGTGAAGCAAGTTCAACAACACTAAAGGCGTGAGCTATGTTCTAGCATAGATTTTGCATAGCAATACCTACTGTATGTTATGTCGTATCGTAGGAAGTAGGTTTGCCTTTGCTGTGTGCTGATGTCTCCTCTGCCTACCTCTCATAACGCCCCCTTTTTTGCAACATTAATAAAAGGGAAAGTTAATCATCATAGCACTTGCCCCTACCTTTATGTTTCTATATGGTCTACTCATGCATGCAGGCTTAGGCAGTACCACAAAGCCAGCAGGTGCCTGCCATATCACTATATAAATTAATGGAAATGTAAAATAGAATAGATAGAATAGAAATATACATTATTCGTGCTCCAAGTGTTTGAATTTATCTTTTAATATAAAGATGAGCGCATCATATACCAATGGAAGAGCCTGGTGACGCGAGGTTACCAAATGGTCTGCGGCTGCGCACAATGAATGCCACGTAATGGTTGACGTTGACAGTCGGCAGTCGGGACACTTCCTGTTCCTGATGGTCTAGCTAGCTAACAGATTTGCTTTGACGGTGTCGGGGAAACCTGTAAAACAGCGTGGTCAAGTCGTCTGATTCAGGTGAGAGGATCTGTCGAGGTTTGGAACCTCGCAATTTCGTATCATTTGTTTTTGAGTCTTTGTGGTATCGCTGCTTGACTGTTATGCAGCTAGCTAGCAGTTAGCCTTAGCTACTGGCTAACGTTATGTCTGCTACGCAGGGAGGCTGAGGCAGCTACTAGCTCGTCCGAACAGGTGTCGGGAATGATTTCTATGAAGTAAATGGCTTTATGTTGTTCTTTTATTGAAATCCCAGGTGAAGTGAAATTGATACATTAACGTTAGCTAATATTCAAGTTATATACTACGGCTTTAGCTGGTTAGCCTCTGAATGCCCATCAAAGCTCCACATAATGTTAACGTAACTGGCTTGTGTAAAAAGTGAAATTGTGTTGATTATTTAGCAGAAACTCATGGCCCAGTGGACAACTGGCATGCATCGTTTACAGTCGTGGTCAGTGACACTGTGGTGAAACGGCCCAGCGAACGCGTTTGGCCATTCTCTGGATTGCAGGATTGCAATTGTATGCGCCACTGACGGATGACTCTGCATTTAAACTAATTTACGTTCGATTACGATTCTAACGCTATAACGTTCCTTCTTTTGTTATTGTCAACCTTTGATGTAAGTTAGCTTAAATGGGGTGACCGTCTTTGCCATAGAAATACGTTTGTTTCTGTCCTCGTTTAGATGTTTTGCTAAACGTTAGCTAAATTATAGCCACACAATTCCTAGCATATCCAGCCAATTATTCATCTGGCAAGGACTAACGACAGTTTGCCTAGAATTGGATTCACAGCTCAGATTATATTGTCCAAACTAGCACATCCCCTGAAAAGGTTCACCCAACTGCTGACTCAAAAAGTCCAACGATTATTTTTTTTAAACACAGAGACTATATACAGTAGAGGTATGAGATACAATTTAACATGTGCAGATTTCAAACTGCATACCAAATGGCCCAAATGCGGTAGGTCCACATTGTCACCTCTGTAACTCTTAATATTCCTATGACGTTATTCCCCCTTCACTGATCACATCACATTGTTTTCATTAATCATAGGTTCACTCAGCACATGTGGGAGCTTTTCCCCCCTTATCAAATGCGTTGGTGTGTTGGGTCAAAGTCTGTAAGGAGATCTGAATAGCCTTTGCCACCTCACAGGATGATATTTGAACCTTAGACTTTGGGAGCAGAGGGAAACTGTATGGCATCATTGTAACAGGCATCTATGAGGCCATTTACACCTGGCATTAACATGCGTTTTCTGCCATCAGATTGCAATCCGATTGTATTTTATCACTTCAGCCTGATTCCATTTACACCTGGCACTAACATGCGTTTTGGGTGAACAGATTGCAATCCGATTGCTCTCCAGCTCGAACGTCATCACGCGCGCGCCCCCTGAACGTGTGCATGCATGTTTGCATACATGCACAGGGAAATAGAGGTTATTGTTAAGCTCAAATGCACAGTGAACGTCCCCTTCACCTGGACAAAACGATGGCCGATCACGCAGCACTGCATCTATTTCTTTATAAAAAGGACACGTTGCTATCTGCCCCTGCCACTTTTCTTGTTCTTGTCCTTGGCCTGTCTGTAAGCCGTGTTTCCATTACCCTCAGAAATGCGCAAAATCTAAATATCGCAATAAAAATCGGGTAATGCAAACACGTAAATTTCGAAAAACCTCCCAAATATTGCAAAAAGCTTTTGCGCTCTCATGAAGTAGTTTTTCAGACGTGTCGATATAGCAGTTTTCTCTGTAGGTTATTCTCCCATGGAGCTGTTTGACACTGGGTCCGAGACACACACACATACATACGTTTTCCGTGCATGTCATTGGCTGTAACCACCTGTGTTGCGTTCAGGTAACATCCTAAATTACAACGTTATACAATTGAGAGCATAATTTCTCTTTTATATCAACACTTCTCCTTTGGAAAAGGAGCGGAAAATGAAAGGAAAATGAGGGAGAAAGGGTTCGATAAGCCGTGGCAAAACCTCCGCAGCAAAACTTTGAAGCAACGCTACCTAGCAGAAAGAGAGTGTTGTGCAAAAGCGGAGCGGGGGGGGGGGGGAAGAGAATTTTTAGCCGGTCCGGTGACAGGCTGCCTGTGTGTGTGCGCATTTGACACAGCGGCGAGATGAGGGCACACACCGGTGCGGTGTATTTCCGTATGGTAGTTGCTGAATGCGTTTTGAGAGGACGCATTGCATTTACACTTGTGTTAAATGTTGTCATAATGCGTCCCTGACCACCTCCGGAGGTGGTTTGGCCGATCAGATTGCAATCCTTCTTCAATGCGTTTTGGGGGTGTTTACACCTGTACTTTCAAGTGATAAAATACAATCGGATTGCAATCTGATGGCAGAAAACGCATGTTAATGCCAGGTGTAAATGGCCTCTATGTATTGTACGTATGTATGTAGTTTCCAACTGTTCTTTGCTGTGAATCAGCCTTGATTAAAGGTGATGGACTTGATCAATGGGGCAATGCTCAAGTACCCTTGGGCCATAACCCCATGGTTAGACTGAGCTTGTGTTGTGACCCAAAACATTGTCTGCTACTTCAAATCCTTCTAGCCTACCGGTCCTCGTCCCCCTCCTCCTCATCGCTCATTTCTACCATACCTCACTGGTTTTCCCTTGAGGTCTCGCCCGCTTTGCGGACTCATAGACGCAGCTCGCACGCTCAGCCCGGCCTCGCCCACAGCCGAGCATACTCTGCTCGGCTGCTGCACAGTTGAACAATTGTGTGCCATGCCAGGCTGCGCCACGCTATTTGCTCTCCAGGGTGGTGAGATTGTGCCATTGAGCAAGGCATTAAACCTCAGTCAATTAGCTGCTTATTTCAACATAATAACCAGAATGTGGTTGTTAATTGTACAGCCACATTATTATCATACCAGCTACAGTATTGTTGTGTGTGTGTGTGTGTGTGTGTGTGTGTGTGTGTGACATTTCTCCACTGTAGCCTCTTCCCCGGCTCTTGCATATTCATAAAAACAAGTGGCAACAGCAAGCCCCTGTTCACACTATACACCGAAGCAACGCTGAACCCACAAGTTTCATTTAGGCGTCCTTGTTAACAGGCGAAGCCGTTCAGACCACCGGCGTGCGTGTCACGCTGAAGCCACGCCGAAGCCATGCTCACGCCTTCAAGCGATCATTCAGGATTCATGCCTATTTTTCAAGCGTGATGCATGAAGCTGCCAGGCATGAAGTCAATGAGAGTTGTGGGCAGGTTCAAGGCGCGCCGAGGAGGCGCTGAGAGGAAACGAGAAGGCTTCTTGTGTGAACGGTTAGGCGTCAGTTCAGCTTGTGCCTGCTTCAAGCTTAAGTTCTACTAGTTACGTACGTTCAGCGTCCTGTCTGTGTGAAAGTCGAGTAAAGTGTACTTTACATCTACATAACCAGGGAAATTTCAACCAGAGAACCAGGGAAAGAGAAACATGTGTTTATAAGAACTCTTGTATGTCAATTGTACCTGATAAAGGAGAAAATGTGACGCTCCTCTTGTTTTGCCATGATTCTTCAAGTCGTTTTGACTTGGAGCCTTTAGTGACAACACTCAAAATCTGCTGTTGACCACACCAAGGTGAATAACCTCTCCCGGTTCAGTTCATGGTTGTTCAGTTCAGTTCATGGTTTAGCCAACTTGTTGCCTGCTTAAATAAAGTTTACCGTGTGGAGCAGTCATTCAGGAAAGCAGTTTCTTGTGTAATCAGAATACGGTCAAAGGTAGTCAAAACCTACCAGTGCTCTTTTGTCATACTTCATGAAATAGGAATAGCCATTAATTGACAGTATATCGAGAAAGAGCGAAGGGAATCTGAGCCAAACACAAACATGCATGAAGCAATAGCATGTTGCTTAGTTTGTTGTTTTTAAAGTAATTTTTCCTCTGATCCCGTTAATCGGTGGGAGCAGAATAGGTCGGGCGGCACCATGAACGGCCAGCTGGACCTGAGCGGGAAGCTGATCATCAAAGCCCAGTTGGGCGATGACATCAGACGCATCCCCATCCATAATGAGGACATCACCTATGATGAACTGGTGCTGATGATGCAGCGTGTCTTCAGAGGCAAGCTGCAGAGCAACGACGAAGTCACCATCAAATACAAGGATGAAGGTGAGTCAGGACAGCAGACCTGGGTCAAGGACAAGTCAAGTCAAGTCAAGTTTATTTATATAGCCCTAATTCACAAGCATGTCTCAGAGGGCTTCACAGAAAGTATGTCTAGCTAATTCTAGCTGACACAACAGTAACATGAATATACAGAATAAAGATAACATTTGAACAATTGATAATATAGAAAATATAGGAATGAGGGGAGAGCAGAGGAGAGCGCAGGAGAAGGGAGAAGAGCAGGGGGAATGTGAGAGAGTGATGGGGTGGGGAGGGTATAGGAGGTGGGGAAGGAGCGACGGAGGAGAGACGGAGGAGAGGGGGGAGGTGGGGAGAAGATAGGAATGTGGAGGAGGAGAGAAGGAGAGATGGGGATGCAGGGGAGGGAGAGCCAGGGTAGAGAAGCAGGGGGAGCATCCCACATCCCCCCCCCCCCCCAGAGAGGACAGAGAGGAGGAGAGAACAGAGAAGGAGAGGTGGGAGGGTGCAGGGGAAGGGGTGCAGGGGGAGAGGAGGAGAGAACAGAGAAGGAGAGGTGGGAGGGTGCAGGGGGAACGCGGGAGGAGGAGGCGGGGGAGGGACCAAGGCAGATCTCCAGTTTCTAGGGCTGCAACTAACGATTATTTTCAGTATCATTTAATCTGTTGATTTATTTCCTCGACTAATCGATTAGTCGTTTGGTCTATAAAATGTCACAAAATGGTGAAAAATGGCAATCACTTTTCCCCCCAAAGCCCAAGATGACGTCCCCAAATGTCGTCTTTTGTCCTGACCAATAGTCCACAACCAAAAGATAATCCGATTACTGTCATAGAAGACTAAAGAAACCTATTCACAAGAAGCTGGAATGAGATAATTTTCTTAAATATTAGTATAAACGATTAATCGATTATTAAAAATAGTTGACGATAAAAGGTTTTGTGGGTAAAAAGTGTCAGTGTCTAGATATGTTTTGAGGGTAAGTGTCAGTGTTTAGGATGCGTTTTTCTCAGGCAAAGTTTTGATTTGCTTATCATAAACTAGTGTTCACTCATGTATTAACCATATAATCCCAATAAGAGACAATAAGCTCCTGTCCTCATGATCTCAAATCTTTAGCTTCAGCAGAGATCATCTGCTCTACACAGTGTCTCATCTGTTCTCTCTTCTCCCTTTTTGTAGATGATGACCTCATCACTATCTTCGACAGCTCTGACCTCTCCTTCGCCATCCAGTGCAGTAGAATACTCAAACTCACTTTGTTTGGTAAGACATTAAAGCATTTCCTTCCTGTCCTTATAGACACACATACCCTGGCTAGTGAATAGTGCTATGAGAAATATCATAATTTAATCATGATAAAGCTGTAGAATAGCATGTTTATCGTCCACTGTTGTGAATGAGAATTCATTTACAGCAACCTATCACTGGAGGGCAGTGTCTGACGCAACAACCCTCAGCTCCTCTGTCCAGCTGACGGTTGTCTCCGCTCCCTCCTGACTAATACTGTATGGAATTTGTGCGTCTTACTGTTGGCTCAGCAGACAAACAGTGTGACAGGCAAATAGATACATGCAAATAGATACATACATCATTTGTGCCAGTTATACTGGTTCCTGCTCTCTGTTTTAAATATGTGCCAGCCCAGCCAAGTCCTAGGGCAATGCACATAGTCAACCAGTAGTGCTGTAGTCATCTGGTTTCAGGTGTGTTATATTGAAAACGATCTTTCAGCCCCTACCCTCCTTAGGGACTGAATTATAATATAATATTTAAAATGGAGAGCAGGAACCAGTGTAACTGGCACAAATTATGCATCAGTAGCATTTCTATAATCGGGTCCATAAATATTTGGACATTGACACAATTGTCATCATTTTGGCTCTGTAGTGTACACCACCACAATGGATTTGAAATGAACCAATCAAGATGTGCTTTAAGTGCAGACTTTCAGCTTTAATTTTAGGGTATTTACATCCAAATCATGTGAACAGTGTAGGAATTACAATAATTTTTACATGTACCCCCTACCCCCACCCCTTTTTAAGGGACCAAAAGTAATTGGACAAACTAACATAATCGTAAATCAAATTGTCACTTTTAATACTTGGTTGCAAATCCTTTGCAGTCAATGACTGCCTGAGGTCTGAAACCCATATACATCACCAGACACTGGGTTTCATCCCTGGTGATGCTCTGCCAGGTCTCCACTGCACCTGCCTGTCCTTCACTTCCTGCTTGTTCTTGGAGCATTTTCCCTTCAGTTTTGTCTTCAGCAAGTGAAACGCATGCTCAATTGGATTCAGGTCGGGTAATTGACTTGGCCATTGCAAAACATTCCACATCTTTGCCTTAAAAAACTCTTTGGTTGCTTTCGCAGTATGCTTCGAGTCATTGTCCATCTGCACTGTGAAGCCCCGTCCAGTGAGTTCTGAAGCATTTGGCTTGGCAGAGCATCACCAGGGACCAAACCCAGTGTCTGATGATGTCAAAATCCATTGTGGTGGTGTACACAGCCAAAATGATGAAAATGTTGTCAATGTCCAAATATTTATGGACCTGACTGTACGTAGCACGAGGCTGTGTTATAACTAAGGTGACGATTCAAGCTTCTTACAGGTGTCATTGTACCTTAGTTGCCAATTCCCATAATATGCTTTGGATGAAGTTGTCTGTCAATGGGTCTTTATGTCAGCTATGGAGTAGTGTTTTCTATGCATACACGCGTCGCACACTATTGAATCTGCAATGATAACATGATGTAGCTTCCTGTCTCTGTTGCCAATTAGTCCACTGTTGCATTCTCCATCCCTCAGTCTTTATCTTTTCTTTTTTACTCGACTTTTGACTTCTTGCCATTTAGGGCTGAGTGCTCCAGCATGTGTCATGATGACCTCACGTGGATCTGATATTCTGGAGGCATGATGTCTTTGGGTTGTCTGTACATCCGTACGTATGTACGTCCATCCCATGCTCGTTAAGTGATATCTGTGATATCTCAGTAACTCTTTGAGGGAATTTCTTCAAATTTGGCTCAAACGTCCACTTGGGCTCAGGATGAACTGATTCGATTTTGGTGGTCAATGGTCAAGGTCTAGTTTTACTATACCATTAAGAAACATAATGGTGATGGGGCAAATCCCTCATTCATGACACACACAGATATTCAGTTTTCAGAACTACTAGCTTTTGCTAGTTTGATGAGCTGCAGAAATTCCAGTCATACCCTATAGTAGGTAAGCCACTGTGCATATAATACAGATTTGAGTTGATTTGTTTGACATTATGCAGCTGCCATGTACAGTACTGTATGTCACAGAGAGCTATTGTTCCCTCACCCAATGATGAGCTAATGCAGCTTGGTTTGCTTGCCATATTTATGGTCACCTGAGGTCAGAGCACCAATGAGTGTAAATCTGACTCCAATCATAATTTATATACTGTCCCTACTGGTCTGGTTTGGGACCTGCTGGCTATTGACATGTTCCTGTGCAATCAGACCCAGATATTCTCAGTGCATCAAAGAGCTCACTTATTTAACTCAGTCCTAGACCATGATATATTCTGTGTCAACCAGAAGTTCAGGGTCAAGGCTCTGTCATCACAAATGGGAAGTAATCACAATGAATAAGATTCCTATTCAGAAATATACACAGACATTAATAAATGTAAGGACTGAGGGATCTGTGTCTTCTGTTAAAGTGATCAGGGCTCAAGTTCTATTCATCACATTCCTGGAGGTCAAACGTTACAGGGGGAGGCTGCTGTTTGGAGATGTTGAAATGTTTCACTTGGCTCAGTTGCACTCTCCCAACAAATAACAAGGATGATTTGCACACTTTCACATTTCTCTCTCTTTCTTCTGTCATCTCCAGTGAATGCTCAGCCTTCTCTCTCTCTTTCTTCTGTCATCTCCAGTGAATGCTCAGCCTTCTCTCCCTCTCTCTCCTGTCATCTCCAGTGAATGCTCAGCCTTCTCTCTCTCTCCTGTCATCTCCAGTGTATGGTCAACCTTCTCTCTCTCTCTCTCCTGTCATCTCCAGTGAATGCTCAGCCTTCTCTATCTCTCTTCTGTCATCTCCAGTGAATGCTCAGCCTTCTCTATCTCTCTTTCTTCTGTCATCTCCAGTGAATGGTCAACCTTCTCTCTCTCTCTTTCTTCTGTCATCTCCAGTGAATGCTCAGCCTTCTCTATCTCTCTTCTGTCATCTCCAGTGAATGCTCAGCCTTCTCTCCCTCTCTCTCCTGTCATCTCCAGTGAATGCTCAGCCTTCTCTCTCTCTCTTTCTTCTGTCATCTCCAGTGAATGCTCAGCCTTCTCTCTCTCTCTTCTGTCATCTCCAGTGAATGCTCAGCCTTCTCTCTCTCTCTTTCTTCTGTCATCTCCAGTGAATGCTCAGCCTTCTCTCTCTCTCTCTTCTGTCATCTCCAGTGAATGGTCAACCTTCTCTCTCTCTCTTCTGTCATCTCCAGTGAATGCTCAGCCTTCTCTCTCTCTCTTCTGTCATCTCCAGTGAATGCTCAGCCTTCTCTCTCTCTCTTCTGTCATCTCCAGTGAATGCTCAGCCTTCTCTCTCTCTCTTCTGTCATCTCCAGTGAATGCTCAGCCTTCTCTCTCTCTCTTCTGTCATCTCCAGTGAATGGTCAACCGCGGCCCTTGGAGTCCAGTCAGGTGAAGTACCTGCGCAGGGAGCTCATTGAGCTCAGGAACAAAGTAAACAGCCTCCTGGATAGCCTGGAGCCCCCCACAGAGCCTGGCCTGGCTGCTACAGCACCACACAGTGGTACTGTACACACACACACACACACACACACACACACACACACACACACACACACACACACACTTGCTTTCCCTATTTGTTTGTCTGGTTTTCAAAACTCTTTTGCTAGACTTTATCATATACATATAGAGATATATTGCTTGATCCAGAGGTTTAAGATCATCTTAAACCTCTATGTCTCTAGTCTCATGTGGGCTGGGCGGTTATGGAACCGCTGCCCGTGGTTGGCCAACTCATATGTCTGTCACGCATTTTGTTTTGGTCTTAGGGGGCGGCCCTTAACCACTTTTCAAGAGTTGTGCACCAGACATACATATGTATCTACGTCTGGATCCTGCCAAACTGCTATGTCTCTAAAGACCCCCGATGGAGATTTCATGGTGCCCTTAACAAATAACACTTGTTTAGTGGGGGATCTGAGGCTGACGCAAACAGGTGGATTTGTTTTTCAGAGACAAATAGAAGAGTCTAAGGCTACATTCTCACTATGGCGTTTGCATGAACGGAGCAGAATAAATGATCTCTGTCCACAGAGCACCTTCTCACAGAAAAGATCTCCATCCATCCCAGCTCTCCTGCCACATGATCACTCACGCACACAAAGCTGGCTGTTTAGTGTGCATAAGAATTTCATTTGACAGCGGCAGCCTGGTGAGAGAGCGAGAGAGAGACTGCATTAAATGAATGGTTTGTTTGCCGATGCTCCTTTCTCAAAGTAATCTACTGTTAAAATATGCACACGACTGCTTGACTTGAAGAATCTCCGTCCTCGTTGACTTTGTGGGCAGCCCATATAATCCCGACAACACCCCTATTTCAGAATTTGAAATATGTAGCTGCAATGGAATATACAGGGAGAATTCCAAAGGTCTGTTTTCCTCCCGTCCACCATCCACACTTCCACACAACCATGGATTTTACAAACAAAGATGGCGTAGGCAGATGGGGTCCGGAGCCTTTGTTTTTGGGGCTCGAAACAATAGGGGCAGTGTGGACAATTGGTACAAACAAAGCGTGAATCCATACAAAATGGCCTAATGTAGACATAGCCTTTAGTTATTTTATTGCAATGTTTCACACTGAAAACCCCATCGATAGTCTCTCAAATTTCGAGCCAATCATTGTATGCGTACACTACCATGTTGCCACTCACTTGTTCTCTGCTTACATCCATTTCTGTTGATTTAGTTTGTCTGCTTACCTCTGTTTAAAGATGTCCGTCTCTCTCGGCTCTGCAGAATCAATGGATGGACGTGTGATGGCGGCAGACCCGGTAGTGAAGCAGGCCACCCCGGTCAGCGCAGCCAGCATGTCAGCCTTCGACCCTCTGAAGAACCAGGATGAGGTCAACAAGAACGTCATCTCCGCGTTCGGCCTGAGCGAGGACCAGGCCCCAGGTACTGCACGCTACCCTGTACCCTACCCTCTACCATCATTCATTATTTGATCCAAGTCGTTTTTGCTATTATCTTCCTCTGTAGGGAAGATATAACGGTTTAAAAAATTCGAATCAATTATTATAAAGATAGAATAGGCTAGTGTTTGTTTTTCTTCATATCTACATAATGTGTCTCTATGTGCGCCGTCTGAGTAGCTCCCCCCGGGGTTGCAGCTGAAGAGCGCTCGGGAACCCCCGACAGCATTGCCTCCTCCTCGTCTGTAGCGCCCCAGCCAGGAGTGCCCTCCCAACCACAGGCTCCCTATGCAGGAGTACAGCAGGGACCCCCAGCGGCCATGGATGGTGAGACACACACACACACACACACACACACGCGCACAGCTGCTGTATCCTCTAGTATGCCCAGATATGCACACACCACATATTCACCTTATTCACCACGCCCACTTTTTCCTCTCTTCCGCGTTCGAAGCAACGTATTTGTTCTTCCGGTTCAGTGCTAGTTGGCAGCCAATTTCAAAACAAAACATCATATGAATGAAGTTTGACAACATTCAGAAGCTACACTGCGGCCAACTTCAGTGACATGTTCATAGCGTTACTGCTGCGAGGAGCCGATGGCTGTACCCGGTCGGCATTTAACGTTAGTTACAAAAGCACGTCGACAGTGTTTTCTCACTGCCAGTAGCCTACAGTAGGGTTTGACAGATCAGCCCAGCCAGCGCTCCCGGTCCTCGCTGCTCGTTAAAGATTTCCAAATAGGCTTATTCTGATAAACTGGTCACATATATGTTACATTCTCACCCGAAAAATATTAAAACTTTAAAACAGTTTGGGGTTTTTTAGCTTGAAAACAAGCTTTTTGGCAAGTCTAAGAATGACTACGGCAGGCGTAATCTACTTCCGTGTCTAAAGCCGGAAAGACGATTACGAAATGATATCATGCAGAAGCATCCTTGTATGGGCAAAGAATAAGGTGAATAACACACACACACACACACACACACACACACACACACACACACACACACACACACACACAGACAGAGGCAGGGACGTGTCCCTATAAGAAAGTGTGTACTACAAGGGCATAATGTCTTTATGAGCACAGGGAGTGGGAGGCCCAGCGGTGTGGGTGGTTTAGCACCTTTTCTTTTACACTGCTGCTGGTGTTTGTGGGGATGTACTTCTCAAATTGCTACCAAACGTGCCTCACTAAAATTTCACCCTCTATTAAGCGAGGACGCTGGAATAATCTGCCCTTAAACCACTGATTTTCAATGTCTTTCTTCTCCCAAAGTGCAGGTCTGCTTTGTATCTAATAACACTACGGTAGGGTGCCATTATCTGAGCGGAAATGGATCTCATGGTAGTTTTTATCGCTGGAATGCTTTGATTGGTTAATCTGGCATGTTTTTGGAGTATTCACTCCCAGTAGTATTTATTCTTTCAATATATGTCACAGTCCAGCACCCAGATGTGTTTCTCCACTATTCCCCTCTTCATAAGGGTCAGTCAGTGTCATCATAATTTAATGTCTTTTGGTTTCATGTGAAGATTTGTCTGGAGTCATACGCACTTACAAAATGCTATTTTTATATTGTTCACACATGAGTTGAATCCACTCTTTACTGTTGCCAGGCACTCACACCTCTCTTTGACACATACAGACGCCCTCTCCTTTTCTTCGTGACTACGACTGAAGCGTTCGCTCGAGAAACACATGCAGCCACATGCAGTCAGTTCTCTTTTATTGAATGTAATAGTGTGCCTACACGTGCTCAGTCTGTCCGCTTTCCACTGTGAGATAGAATTTCCTGTCAATTATGAGTTTGCCCACTCTTGAAACAATGACATTTTCATGTGTGATTCAGAGCTTGACTGACTATAGGCTAGAACACATGTGCTCTTATATAATGTAGACTGCTACTCACCTCACACTGGCCTACATCCAGCCAAGGTAACCATAGTTTTATATTAGATTTAAAGCAGCTACGAATAATATTTTCGATTGTTATTAAACAGTCTAAATTTAATATCGATGCATCACATCTTACCTCTAATAGTAGACGAGACCAACGCCGAGTAGTCTCGCTTGAACCCCGAGTGAATCGGCCAGTGTTGTCTTGACGATTAGTCTGTCTGCGGCCGGGGCAGATCAGGAAGTGAAATGAAACGGTTTGCGGCAGCCACTTCGGCCATAACCACAAAATAACAAAATTACTTCCAAACAAACTGTTAGAATATAACGAGAGATGTTCGCTAGAGTAGCAAGCCCCTGCATGGCGTTCTCCATGTTTATGGTCTGTTGCTAGGCAGAGCGAAATGGTTGAAGGCAGGCAGCTGCCGTAAACTGTTTCGTTTCACTTCCGGGTTTATCCGGCCCACCGGTAGACAGACACAGACTCTATAATCATCAAGAGACCAATCTCCGATTCACACGGCTTTGGTCTCAGCTACTATTATAGGTAAGATATGATGCATCAATATTATAATTATACTGTTTAATAACAATCGAAAATCTTGCTCGTAGCTGCTTTAATGAAATGGAAAAAATATATTTCTATCAATAAAGTATATTGATATGATAGAGAAAATAGAGAGGAATGTGGAAAAAATACAACATTAGAATAAAAAATAAATAACAGTGAGGATAAGGCAAAGAGTTAATAAAGATAATACTGACTTCATTAACAGATTAGCATGTTGCCAGATGTTTGCAGTTTACAGGTTTACAATTGACAGCATCTACTTAACTGGCATGCTGTTCCCTTGTCTTGGCAAAGGCCTTCCTGCTGTTACAGCAACTCGACAGGTTTCGAATGAGAAATGAGCCCCACCGTCTCAGCACAGAGGAATCCTAATCACCACTGCTAAGCCCATGGATCCTCTTGTTTACACATTCATCTAAATAAGGCGAGGCGTTATCGCGGCGCTCCCCTGTGTGTTCTCTCTAACACGGATATGTGAAAGCCAAAGCCTCACGGAGAACAGCTTGTCTCCGCTCAGCCAGGCGAGGCAGATAAATGGACCAGGGTTCAGCCATACAGTGCAGTATTGGAGTGAAAACAAACAACACTTATTTCACTTCACTATCTCTGTACTAGGGCTGTCACTTTTTATTCGAAATTCGAATTTAACTTCGAATGTGGGGGAGGAGGGCATGTTCGAATGTATAATTGACCTGTTCGATTTTTTTTTTTTTTTTTTTTTTTTTAATTAACCAAAATTAACCAACTGCTGCTTGCTGGTAATGTTAATCCCATGTCAGAAAAGGTCTCCAGATTTGTCGCGTTAGTCTCTTCTGAGAAAGATTGTCTCCAGGGTCTGAAAAGTTGTCTCGAGTTGGATGCAGCCAAGTTTGTGTGGCAGTGTTGTGACTGTGAGCGTCCAAGCTAACACAGCAGTGGAGAGGAGCTGACTGACTGGACCATGACAGCTGAGGATTTTTTTTAAATATTCTTTTAATATTTTATATTATATTATATATATTTATACGATGTAACCGGCAGGTGCGGACTGCATAATCGGGTACGTCGGGCCGATGCCCGGTGGCCTGGCCTGCAAAAAAAAAGAAGAAAAAAGTAATTAACCAAAAAACTTTGAATATATTTGAACATTTTGCGGGCAATTAAAGTTCGTTCGAACTTTATTTTGGGAAAAAAGTGACAGCCCTACTCGATCCTATCTGGAATCCAGTTTGGGGGGGGGGGTATATGTTTCCATGTTACTCTTGCATGTCTATTCTCTCTATCCAAGCTTCTCTTTTTGACATCAGGGTCTTCCCAGGCTTGTTTCTTATGAAGAGAGGCCCGGACAGGTGCAGCAGCAGAGGCAACGCTGCCCTGCTGTTGACCACCTTGCATTGGATGTCTTGGATGGACTCGAGCTTGTGGTTTGGCCCAGCTGGATGCGGAGGCCAGGCCACTTGAGCAGACTGTAGAAGAGCTCTCTGCTTTCACCATGTGAGAGCTGTAACCTGCACCCCAGAGCAGTCGCTTCGCTGACCCGTAGCCATGCCTGCATCGCCAAAAACCACCAGCACACTTTGGCTGTGGTTTGACTGCCTTCCTCAAACTGGCAGTTTGTGGTTTGGCTTGGTCGAGGTTACAAGCCCTGTGCATAAGGTTTAGTTTGAGTTGACTTAGTCCAAGGGGATGACATAGGCTACGTTCACACAGCCATCCTTAGTGCTTGAATCTGACTTGATGCTCACATCTGATTTTTTTGTGTGGCTGTTCACACAGACTTTTTAAAAGTGGCCCATATGCAACTTGCTGCAACGAGCCCAATCTTCAGTTCATTCTTTCTTGTAATGCCATGTTTTTACTTTGAAAATTGAAAATATACTTTGATTAAAAAAAAAGAAAATGCTAGCTGCCGAGAGTGCTGAAACGCCAGGCGCTGTGCTGGGTAGAGGAGTGAAAATGAACTGCTGAAAGGCGCTGGCAGCTGAAAAAACCATATGTCGACAGACACGGCCCCTTAGAGGTCAGCGGAATTACAGTCAAATAGCCCATCACTTTCCCCCACTTGGTTTTTCTCTGCTCCTGAAGCAATGTGTCGACTGCGTGTTTCTCCGTGGAGCCCCCCGTCATTTCTCTGTCCCCCTGAGCAGGCTGAGGTCCGGCGTCTTGGCTGCACTGGAGGGAAAGGAAGTCCCCAGGCCAGCGCATCCTTCCATCACTCTTGCATAACATGCCTGATGGATAGCAGACCAGGGGGACCCAGCTGAAGCAGCCAATTTCACACGCATGCCTTCGCACACAACCAAGCCCCTGGTGTTCCTGTTAGAGCTGTGGTCAGCGGCCTAACAGATGGTTGCCACATCATTACCTCTACCAATGCACATTGAAGTTACTGCACGCCACACGGTCACATCATTACCTCTACCAATGCACAGTGAAGTTACTGCACACTACACGGTCACATCATTACCTCTACCAATGCACAGTGAAGTTACTGCACACTACACGGTCACATCATTACCTCTACCAATGCACAGTGAAGTTACTGCACACGGTCACATCATTACCTATACCAATGCACAGTGAAGTTACTGCACACTACACAGTCACATTACCTATACCAATGCACAGTGAAGTTACTGCACACTACAGTCACATTACCTATACCAATGCACAGTGAAGTTACTGCACACTACACAGTCACATTACCTATACCAATGCACAGTGAAGTTACTGCACACTACACAGTCACATTACCTATACCAATGCACAGCAAAGTTACACGGTTTCTACCTAAGTATTCAGTTGTCAAGTGTTTCAGCGACTTCTGTCCCCCAGACATTCTCCCACTGTAATCTTAACAAATGTCCGATAGTCTGCCAGCAGTACATTTTCATGTCAGCTTTTGTTTGTTTGTTCTGACTGTGTTGTGCCTTAGATGCTGAGACTATAGATGTTTTTATGTGTCAATGTAAAATACATTTCCCTGGCTTCACTTTTTATTTTTTACTCTCTTTTTTTTTAATGATTTCCCCCCCTTTTTTCTCCCCATTTGTACTTGGTCAATTTCCCCCCCTGCTGCCCCGGTCGCTGCTCTACCCTCTGCCGGTCTGGGGAGAGCCGAGACTAGCACCATGCTTCCTCCGATACATGCGCAGTTGCCAGCCGCTTCTTTTCACCTGACAGTGGGAGCTTCACCAGCAGGACGATATTCCCGCCAGTTCCCTTCAATAACCAATATTAACATTGCTGTTATTTTGCTCATCGGACCGATACCCATATAAAAAAAGACTAACATCAGCTGATACCGATATGATCGCCACTATATTGTACATCCCTAATTTCCACCATGACATTAAATGGTATCATCGCACTGGTTGCGGCTGTACATATCTAGCAATGATGATCTATGTGCGAACCAATAGATGCAAAATAAGGATTTTCTCAACAATGTGTGGTCATTGCTGATCTTTAGAGCCTGGGGCAAGTACCAACCTTTATGTTGAATTGATGCTTTCTGACATCAGTGCAGAAGAATTCAGCAGGCGCTCATTGTCTCCCTGCAGGCCTTAGCCTTGCTCTGCCCAAACTCTCAGGAGTTGTAAAGCGCCCCATTATCAGCGCTCTCAAAGAGTGGAAAACCAACACTGTGGTTTTACTGGCAGTTGAAAAAGCAGGGAAGCCCAGTGTGGCCTTCTTTCATTAGGCCTTTACTCTTGGTGCCCACTTCTCATGCCAGGCAGGAGATTTGGAAGTGAGATTCAGTCCTTGACTGTTAATGCAAAGTGCTGCTTTGCCAAGTCTTTGCATGTTTGTTGAACATGCAGAGACCCATTGGAAAACTTTGTCAGCCAGTAAAAAAAAGACATTCCATGTTTTCGGAACACAAGAAAGAGCCACAATGGTGTTGCTATGTCAGGCAATATTGATTAGTGCCAGCGCAAATCAAACGTGGCTCGTTTTAATGTTCCAGACTACGGTCCCTTAATTTTCACAGGCCATTGAAGTCTTGCTATTCAGGGCACATGATTGAGACGAGGTTGTAGTTGTGTGGATGATGGGGACCGTCCTCCACATCTGCACATAGGCAGTGTGGAATGGTGAAGCCATAGTTCATAAAAGCACAGAAGGAAGTGGCCGTCTGCAGACGCACAGGCCTGTTTGTGTAGAGAGGTGCTGATTCAGTCACATTTACCTGGGTTATGAGGGTCAGTGATGTGTGCATATCTATCACCTTATGTGTCTCTACGACAGAGCAAGAATGATCACGCCCGAGTGTTAAAAAAAGCAGTGTTTTGGTGCGTGTGTTTCTGTCTGCTCTGGCACCTGTGTGTGCTGCTCTGTTTAGCTTGGAGCTCCACGTCTCAGTGTAATGTGCCATTAAGAGCTCTGTCTGGGCACAAGGCTTTTAGGAACAAATGGTTTTGTGAAAGTGGTTGCAGCTGTTTCTATTGAGGCATTTGTGTCTTTTTCTGTCCAGATCCACAGGTGCCTGTTTATGTATAGGCATGTTATATACCGTACTGTGGAGTGACTCATTTTAATAATGCTAGACTAGTCTTAAAATATATACATATAATGTATATATTTTGTCCATGTGCCTCTTCAGGTCAGGTGTACCAGCAGTACCAGGCTCCAGGAGGATATCCCCCTCAGCAACCAGCTGCCCCCCAGCAGCAGCAGCATTACGGTATGCAGTACCCTGGTAAGAAGAAAGAATGGTCACATAACAAAGTACTAGTTGCTGTGTAGTGAAGTCAATTGCCTTTTATTTCCTAAAGTGAATTAAAGAAACACTCTCCTTTCCTGTGTGTCTCAGCAGGATACAGCACTCAGCCCGGAGCCCCCCAGCCCGGCCCGCCACAGCAGCAACAGCAGCAACAGCCACAGCAGCAACAGCAGCAGTACCAGAACTACCCGGCCCCCTCCTCCCAGGCTCCCGCCCCCGGCCCGGCCCCTGCCCAGGGCTTCCAGGGTGGACAGCAGCAGCAGCCCCCTCCACCTCAGGGAGCTCAGCAGTATCCTCCAGGAGCCTTCCCTCCCCAAAACTATACCTCCCAGGCCTCCCAGCCTGCCAACTACAGCCTGGCCCCCGGCTCCCAGCCTGGCCCGGCGTACCAGCCCCGCCCGGGATACACCCCGCCTCCAGGCAGCACCCCTCCACCAGGGGCCGCTAACCCGTACGCCCGCAACCGTCCCACTTACGGCCAGGGCTACACTCAGCCAGGCCCTGGATACCGGTAAAAGAGGATAGGGAATGTTACTGATCCTCACACACACCCAAACCCTACCCCTTGTGTGGCTCCAGCTCTTGTTTGGAGCGGGTGCGGTAAACAGGGTGTGCTAATCCCCCCCCCCCCAATCATACAAATATCAAGTCCAAATATGAAACAAGCAACCCCCCAGTCCGATGGTCTATGTTCGTATGCTGTCTCTCCAACACACCACTCTGTTCTGGCCCTGGTGTCTCACTTTTTCCCCCCTCTCCTTCCACCACCACCGTCCACTGTCCTCTTGTGTACGTCATTGTGAAGATGTAATCAGTCTGTATGCACACACCTGGGAGACCAAAACAGGCTGTTGTACGAACTCTTCTTCATCGTTCTTTGAATGGAAAAGGTTCATTTGACTCGTGAAATCAACATCCATATTCTACATCTCCTATCATACATGAGTTCAGGTTGATACATGAAGCATCTAACAGCCACGTTGGGTTTGCTGAGCATCTATAGACACGTTTATAAGACACTAAATAAATTCTTACCCCTTTTTATTTTTGTTTAATCAAGTTCACCATGTCGGTATTAATGCTTTGTCAATGAAACTGCTCCATGTTGGAAACACTAGTGGAGTGATGGCTCATGGGAGGCGTAGATCCCGGGCATCAAGAAGGATCCTAAAATGTTTAGCCTGTTAGATCACCTCCAGTATGGCTTATTGCTATTTCTCTCGCTCTTTTTTTCTCTTTAATCACTGGTTTTTACTAATATATGGAAATTCCACCTTTAAGTGATATTAGTTGTTTATGTATAAACTAACATTTTCTCTGGAACCTAATAAAAGATTGAGACCCAGTTTGGAGTCCTGTATCATTTGTTTTGATATTGTGTTGTTCTTGGCTCTCTTCTCCCTCTCTCTCTGTGGTATGTATGCTCTCTCTTTCCCTCGCATTGTGGTTTCTGAGTTCATGTCTCTGGCTTCCCCCTGCCCTTTCTCCCCCACCCAAATTTGGAAAACCGTGGTAATGTTGGTATTCCTATTTGTTTTCCTGACCGAGGGTTGTGGTTGGCTGGGACGTGTGGCAAGGGAGCGTGTGGTCACAAGAAGTAAGAAGAACTGTACGCACAGGGTTTTATTAAAGCTAATTTAGAGAAGTGTGTCTAGTATTAGCCCTCAGTGTATCATCTGTGCCAACCATCTATTTGTCTAACTGTAGTCTAGACTGGACTGTACTTGGGGTTCCTACGCAAGTATGGAATTTTATTTTAGTATTTTCCAGTTCTGGAAAAGTATGCAAAAAGGAAGAGTATGGAAAAATATTTGTGTTTCCAGACTATTGACTGTTTTTCAAAATAATATTCAGAATTTAGAAAAAATAAATGTATAATACTATAAGCAAGTGTTTTATCATGGCATCAGAATGTAACATAGTTTGTTGGATTTAAAAAACTATTTAGCTACATGATGTGATGTCATTTTCTGAACTTACCAGACTGTTTTATAGTAGTAGTTATATTATTTGTCTTTACCCACTTAGTCTGTAGCCACTTTCACACATGCCTGGAATTCAGCAGTTATCTAGAGGGCATCCGGATGGCTGTCAAGTGTGAACAGATTTGTGTATTATTGTACTGTAATGTATTATCTCCACATTACTGATGATTATCAAAAAACTCATTGTGTAAATATTTTTGTGAAAGCACCAATAGTCATCCCCATAAGCGATTGTATGTTGGTGCACTGGCTGCACGTGCAACCCCTAATGGCCAGATTCTTTTTTATTTTGTGTTGACATATAAACGATAGTTGTTGAGGGCCGGCTCACCCTACAGGCGAAACAGCCTCCTGCCTGGGGCGCCAGTTCGGCTAGGGCACTCTGTAGCCCTCACAAAACAACAACAAACAAACACAAACCGCCAGGCGCCCCCTCCTTTTCCCTTTTCCCCGCACGCTGCATACAGGGTTGGACATGGTTGTTTGTCCGTTGCACTCTAGGGGAGAGCAGAGCAAGGAAGTGAAGGAACTAACCATTCTACACTAAAACGGATATTAGTGTGAGGGGTATTATATACCACTCTCTTAGAACACGGCTCTCTTGAATACTCGATTCTGATTGGTCAATCAACAATATTCACCGGTCATTATTTCTCGACAACTGACCGCTGCTCTGCCACACCTGGATTAATCAGTTGATAAGAGCTTTTTGTCAGCAAGACACTACTAATTAGGCCAACCAGTTGCAGCTGTGGTGTCTTGTGTGCCAATTACGAATGAAACCGCTTTGTCGTTGAAAACGCTATTAAAAAATCTATTTGAATAATTATTTTTGTCAGATTATTGAATGATTTAGTTGTAGGCCGTGTTCTAAGCGGGATAATGTATATTGAGGCGGTGATTACTGGGAAATAATGACCTTCAGGTGAACGATTAAGCCCTCCGCTGCCGCGTCGGGCTCAATCCACCTGTCGGTCATTATTTCCCCCGTAATCACCGCCTCAATATACATTATCCCTTACATAACATGTGTGTATCACTTAGGGCATACATGGGCAACATGCGGCCCGCGGGCGCCCCCTGTGTGGCCCGCGATGGAATTGCAAAAAAAGATTTATTTTTTACTTTTATTTTTTTACAGTGCACTTGAACGCAACATGCAATATACCCGCTGAATAAGTGTCCAAATGTTCATGTCATTCTGGGAAATACTCTTCTGTTATAGCATTTCAGTCTGAAATATGGAATATCTTTCAATAATATTTATGACTAAAAGGCTAAAAGTAATCTCATGTGTAAGAAATGACTGTTCTACATTGAAGTAGAAATTTAAATAATTAACTTGTTGGTTTTGGATTTATTTAGCTTCAAGAGTGCATTTTTGTTCTTGTGTGACCCTCAACACAGGCTTTGAGAATCCCGGGCCACTTACTGATACTTATGCTTAAATTAACCCACTCATATTCTGGTTTATTTCAAGAAAAACATTTTGGCTAGTGGAAATTCTAATTGGCTGGTAACTTTAAAATCTAGCAGGCATATTGGCAGGTGGTGAAAAAAGTTAATTTCAAGCCCTGCAGGGAGAGCAGGTGGTGACATAGGAGTGAGTGAGGAAAAGGATCAAATATTGGTGGTTAAGACTGAATAATGACATCACAATTGTTAATTTAAAATGAGTTATTCCTCTAAACCTGGCTTCAAATGCCCCAAATTTCAAAGTTCAGCCCTCAGCAAAATCTGGTAGCGAGGACATTTTTTTGTGGCCCTCTCTATCATCAAAGTTGCCCATCCATGGGTTACGGCATGACAATATTTGTTCGGCCCCCGGCAACAATCTGGGTTTCTCATGTGGCCCCCCATGAAAAATAGTTGCCCACCCCTGCCTTAGATGGTAAATCATCTCTTAGTCCTCTGTGACAGTATTTTCCTGTGTGTACCCTCTAACACATACCCGCCACACAGGGGGGCCGTATGTTGCCCATGTGTGCTTTATAGTAACGTTCAGTCATAACTCATTTATAATTAAGCCCATAGTTAATGAACTAATCATGTACAAAGCACACACACAGTCACATATTTTATATACTGTATATGTTGTAAGCCTAATTTTTGCCATCACAGCTGCCTTTTACATGTATGGGATAATACAGGCTAATATACAAGGTGTCCCAAGCTCTGAGTCATTATAAACTCAATTAGCTACAGAAGCTAATGTTCACATTCAGTCCTTGTATATTTCTCTCATGTGTTCATCATTCCTTTCCTCCTCTGTGTGTGTGTGATTGAGAAATGAGATGCAGGTGGTGTTCATCCTAATTGGCCTGGTCAGGTGTCAGATTGCTGCTGGCTGATTGGCTGGTGGAGAGCATTTAAGCCAGCTGATGCCATCCTGTCGCCCCTTGCTCTCCTCATTCCCAACGATGATGGCTGCTGTGCTGACTGCTGTGTTCTGTCAGGTAGGAACTGTGTGTAGACCTACTTTAGTAGTTCTGCAGAACTTTATTAAGATGTGTCTTTATCTTGGTAGACCTGTGCAGTCTAAACTGTAAATAGTTACCTTCCAGATCTACACTTTTGTACACTGTAAATAACACTTACCCAAGTAGCAGAAAGTAGGGGGAGAAGCCCTTTAGTTTTTTGTAACATTTTCTGATGTTTATTTTGTAGGAGCTTATAGGTAAGAGCTGCGTCTCTTATTTAATCCTCCTCCTCCAACAAACATCTCCACCAGCTTTACCACCATGAGCTTCCTCAGCTCCATGCACACCATTTACCACCTGCACAAAGACTGCCCACCAGACAAACATATAAAATATATATATACTCAGACGACGTGCTGACGAACGAGAAAAGCGGGCGACCCCCTAATTATGTTAGGAACCGGCCTCGGGGAAGGGGACGGCAACACAAAAGTGCCCCCACTCTTCCCACTCCCAAAGATGATCAGCCAAACCACCATCACAAGTTCACAAGTAGCAGGTTTAGTTTCAGAGCACAGCATGGCCCCAACATCAACAAATCAAACTAATCGCCAACCTTAAACTTACCTAAGAAAAGGATGGATAAAAAAATAAATAGACACAGCTCTCACCTATAAGCTCCTACAAAATAAACATGAGAATGTTACAAAACTAAAGGGCTTCTCCCTCCTACTACTTGGGTAAGAGTTATTTAGTGTAAAAAAAAAAAGTATAGATTTGGAAGGTAGGTAGCTATTTACAGTTTCGACTGCACAAGTCTACCTAGAGAAGGACAGATCGTCAAGTTCTAAAGAACTACCAAAGTAGGCCTACACACAGTGCCTACCTGACAGCACAAAGAGTCAGCAGAGCAGCCATCATCGGTGGCAATGACTGCAAGGGATGGCATCAACCCATTTAACAGTGCAGACACAGGAAGTTGGTGAAATAAAAGTTTGGGGCTATCATTCAAAAGCTATCCCATTTAAACGTTTAAGTCTGTTGCATGTGTTCACATCATTCCTTTCCTCAGTGTGTAATTGAACTAACAGTCCACTCATTGTACTGCCAACTATGATGGCTCTCTGTTGACTCTTTGCTGTGTTCTGTCAGGTAGGAACTGTGTAGGCCTATAGTTCTTCAGAACTTGAAGATGTGTTATCTTGGTGGACCTGTGCAGTCTAAACCAAATAGCTACTTCCAGCTCTACACTTTTGTACACTAACATCTTACCCAAGAAAGTAGGAGGGAGAAGCCCTTTAGTTTTTTGTAACATTTTCTCATGTTTATTTTGTAGGAGCTTATAGGTGAGAGCTGTCTTATTTAATCCATCCTTTTCTTATGTAAGTTTAAGGTTGGGGATTAGTTTGTTGTTGGGGCCATGCTGTGCTCTGAAACTAAACCTGCTACTTGTGAACTTGTGATGGTGGTTTGGCTGATCATCCTTGGGAGTGGGAAGAGTGGGGGCAGTCTTACTGGTCCCCTCTGACCGGCTCCTCCTCCAACAAACATCTCCACCAGCTTTACCACCATGAGCTTCCTCAGCTCCATGCACACCATTTACCACCTGCACAAAGACTGCCCACCAGACAAACATATAAAATATATATACTCAGACGACGTGCTGACGAACGAGAAAAGCGGATGAGCCCCCAATTATGTTAGGAACCGGCCTCGGGGAACGGGACCGCAACACAAAAGTGCCCCCACTCTTCCCACTCCCAAGGATGATCAGCCAAACCACCATCACAAGTTCACAAGTAGCAGGTTTAGTTTCAGAGCACAGCATGGCCCCAACACAACTAACCAATCAAACTAATCCCCAACCTTAAATTTACCTAAGAAAAGAAAATGGATTAAATAAGAGACACAGCTCTTACCTATAAGCTCCTACAAAATAAACATCAGAAAATGTTACAAAAAACTAAAGGGCTTCTCCCCCTACTTTCTGCTACTTGGGTAAGTGTTATTTACAGTGTACAAAAGTGTAGATCTGGAAGGTAACTATTTACAGTTTAGACTGCACAGGTCTACCAAGATAAAGACACATCTTAATAAAGTTCTGCAGAACTACTAAAGTAGGTCTACACACAGTTCCTACCTGACAGAACACAGCAGTCAGCACAGCAGCCATCATCGTTGGGAATGAGGAGAGCAAGGGGAGACAGGATGGCATCAGCTGGCTTAAATGCTCTCCACCAGCCAATCAGCCAGCAGCAATCTGACACCTGACCAGGCCAATTAGGATGAACACCACCTGCATCTCATTTCTCAATCACACACACACAGAGGAGAAAAGGAATGATGAACACATGAGAGAAATATACAAGGACTGAATGTGAACATTAGCTTCTGTAGCTAATTGAGTTTATAATGACTCAGAGCTTGGGACACCTTGTATATTAGCCTGTATTATCCGATACATGTAAAAAGCAGCTGTGATGGCAAAAATTAGGCTTACAACATATACAGTATATAAAATATGTGACTGTGTGTGTTTTGTACATGATTAGTTCATTAACTATGGGCTTAATTATAAATGAGTTATGACTGAACGTTACTATAAAGCACACATGGGCAACATACGGCCCCCTGTGTGGCCCGCGATGGAATTGCAAAAAAAGGGTTTTTTTTTTTTTTTTTTACAGTGCACCTGAACGCAACATGCAAGATACCCGCTGAATAAGTGTCCAAATGTTCATGTCATTCTGGCCAATATTCTTCTGTTATAGCATTTCAGTCTGGAATATGGAATATCTTTCAATAATCTTTATGACTAAAAGGCCAAAAGTAATCTCATGTGTAAGAAATGGCTGTTCTACATTGAGGTAGAAATTTAAATAATTAACTTGTTGGTTTTGGATTTATTTAGCTTCAAGAGTGCATGTTCGTGTGACCCTCAACACAGGCTTTGAGAATCCCGGCCACTTACTGATACTTATGCTTAAATTAACCCACTCATATTCTGGTTTATTTCAAGAAAAACATTTCGGATAGTGGAAATTCTAATTGGCTGGTAACTTTAAAATCTAGCAGCCATATTGGCAGGTGGTGAAAAAAGTTAATTTCAAGCCCTGCAGGGAGAGTGTGGTGACATAGGAGTGAGTGAGAAAAGGATCAAATATTGGTGGTTAAGACTGAATAATGACATCACAACTGTTAATTTAAAATTAGTTATTCCTCTAAACCTGGCTTCAAATGCCCCAATTTTTTCGTGCTGGCGCCGTTCAGCCCTCACCAAAATCTGGTAGCGAGGACTTTTTTTGTGGCCCTCTCTATCATCAAAGTTGCCCATCCATTACGGCATGACAATATTTGTTTGGCCCCGGGCAACAATCTGGATTTCTCATGTGGCCCCCCATGAAAAATAGTTGCCCACCCCTGACTTAGGGTGTCGAGTCATAGTCTATTTTTTTATCTGTCTTTAGTGAATGTTCCAAAACTGCATGTTTAACTAAGAATAGGCTAATGATTATTTCCACTCACCACTTATTTAATGTGGTTACTTTACTTGGTGGTCAAAGGTTTGGAGGGAACAATGCATGCTGGGAGATATGCAAATGTGTTTGTCCAATGGGTCCAATGGCATTGCTCTCTGTCAGAACTTGCTTGGATGTCCTGATGTTGGTTTAGTAGCAAAAGTAAACACAAGTTAATAGCAGCATTCACTATAGACTCTTTAGTGAATAATTTCCACAAAATCATGAATGAAGAAAACCAGAAGGAATACAGTTCCACTTTTACCAAATAAACCAAAATTGATGTTCTGCAACAAGTTATATCATATCTACTAGCCTCTTCATTTTGCTCTCAGAGTGCACCAGATTAATGCATTTTACTTTAAAATTTACAAAATGTCTTTGTCTAGAAACAAACCCCGAGCGGATGGCTCCCTTCCTCTCTCCCTCGATGCCCAAAATACTGAAGGCTCTGGTTAAGGAACGAGCTGCGAACCCCCTGCATCCAACCTCCACTGTGAGACACCTCGCTCTCCAACCAGCCTGCTGACAGTTGCTGACCATTCTTGCATATTTGGAGAGCTTCCTTTCAAAGGCCTCTTCCAAGCGATCTTCCCATGGGACCGTCAGCTCCAGCAGCAAAACTTGTTTGGTGGACTCGGATACAAGGATGATATCTGGTCGCAGCACAGCTGTCAAAAACCTTGCCTAAGCTTTTGACTGGTTTCTCTGTGATGGTTGGAATGACTGTGCCTGCGATGTTAAACCGGAACTTGTTCTCCACCTTCCCTTTCCTCAGCACCATAGATCTTGATTTGGCTGGTTTGAAACACATCCAGGCCCACTCCACCAGCTTTTCCAGCCCCTGTAGAATCCACCGGCACCACGGAACTGATTCTGTGGTGACGGTGAGGTCATCCATGAATGCCCTGATGGGTGGTTGCCGTTGGTCCACTTAGTGAGCATGTTCATGGCTAGGGCGAACAGTGCCACAGAGATAGTGCACCCTGTGATGATGCCGATCTCTACCTTGTGCCAGCTTGATGTAACTGCTCCTGAAGAGACTCTTATCCTGAAGTTGCAGTAGTAATCAGTGATGAGATGAGAGATGAGATTAACTTTATTGTCCCCGGGGGAAAATTTGAGGCCTCTGATTCTGCTGGGGACATGATGTTTTGACAGAGTAAGCTGTACCAGTTTGTGTGGCATGGAGCCATTATGCATTTGCCAGATCGAGCCATAACACTGACAGGTTGCCTTTGTTCTCTCTGGCCTCCCTGATGAGCTGTGTCCCCACACCGGTGTGCTCCAGACAGCCTGGCATCCCTGAAATGCTACCCTTCTGGACTGATGTATCAATGTAGGTGTTCTTGGCCAGGTAGGTGCACAGCCGATTGGAAACGGCACTGAAGAAGATCTTCACCTCGACACACAGCAGGGAGATTATGCGGAACTGGTCTAGCTGGGTGGAGTTTTCTTCCTTTGTCCTTTGGAATCCACACCCCTTCAGCCACTCTCCACCTTTCTGGGATCTTCCCCGTTCTCCAGAAGACTCGCAGGATCTTCCATAGATGCTGGAGGATTTTGGGAAAGTTCTTGTACACTTTGTATGAGGTGCTGCTTGGTCCTGGAGCGGAACTTGCCCTTGCTTTGCGGACGACCTCTCTGATCTCCTTTAGCTGCAGTTCTGACATGTTGAACTGCACCTCCGGTTCAGGGGGGTCTATGAGGATGTTGCACTCGCCCAATTCCTTCTCTCTCGCAGGGTCGTTGTATGTCTGCTTCAGATGTTGATCTATTTCTTCCTGCGAGCAGACCAACCACTGTGCTTCTGTCCCAGCAACTCCTTGGTGAACTTGAAGGGGTTGGAAATAAAAGCAGCACGTTTTCGGCCCTTTCGTGACCCCGCCTCCGATGCCACTCTGCCCATCGGAGGATCCTGATCTTCTTTCGTAGGATGCACATCAGCTGGGCCAGGCCACTGCGTTCCTCTTCTCCTGCCACCTTGTACTGAGACTTCAGCACTTTCATCTCCTGCCTAATGTTGTGGATCCTCATCGCTCTTTGGTTCTTTGAGTATGGTGTTCTGGAGCTTTTCTTCTCCTCCTCTCCAAACCGTTCAGCTGCGATGCTGACAATGATCATTGTCATGGCTTATAGCTTTCTCTCGGTTTCTCCTTTTACCGTTGCCTCCAGGATTTGGTTGACATCTTCGTCAAACTGCTTCCACAGCGAAGTCATGTTAGCTGCAGGCCATTTGATCCGCCTCCTCTCCGACTCATTGTTAGAGGGATTAGTTTGCAGCACTTGGAGGTTCCGGGCACTATGGGGTGACTCCGGGCCTGGCCCCTCCTGCGTCTCACCAGGTTGGACACCTGTGCGTTGTGCTGCTCCTGCTCCCACCAAACACTTCATCCTGGCTTGGTGGACACTGTGGATACTGTCAGCGATATTTTTTCCCCCATGATGGCGAAGGCGAAGGCATGACCCGCCCCTCTCTGCCTCTGGCTGACTGTACTCGGCTGCTCCCACCTTCTTTCCAGGCGAGCCAGAAGTATCTCAAACGTGAGCAGCAGGTGCAAAACAATCATTAAATCAACAAGCATGAGATACTTCATTATATGGAACATTACAATTGCAAACTCTATATCTGAGTTATTTAGGCCTACTTAGCCTATTGCACAGACGTGTAATTTTTTCTTGTCATTCCAAATTTAATCACATTGTTGCTCTGATTAAGTAGAAGTACTGTTATTTGTGTAAAAAAAAGACTGGTAAAGCAGAAGTACTGATTCAACTTAATTACTCAAGTAAAAGGAAAAAAGTACAGGCTCTGAAATGTACTCAAGTATAAAAGTAAAAGGTTTTCTGTGCAAGGTGAATAGAACCTCACGTCATATTAATACTATTCAAGTATATTCTAATGAATAGTTACGGTTTTCTTTGACTAAGATGAGATGAAAATACTTAGACACTTAGTCGACGAAAACTTGACTAAATAAAATCAGGATGAGGTTGACTAAATTTGATAAGAGCTTAAGAAAAAGTGGATTATAGCTCACTCAGATAAACATGTGAATGTTGTGTGATATGCAAAGGTTGTTGGTTCAATCCCAGCCTCAGGCAATTTCTTAAAAAGTACTCACATTATAAGCTGCAGCAGTGATCCTTCTTTATCATCACCAGTAGTTTGAACACTGATATAAATAAGATGATGAAGGAGACTAGTCAGTCCCTGACTCTAGTTAAACTCACTGGTACAAATCTCACCTGTCTCACTCTTTATGCTCTGTGTTATTGTCAGTGTCAATACAGTGTGTAGGAATCAGAAGCTTAAGCTCCACCAGCTCATAGCTCGGTCGGCTGAGCTGCTGCGTTACTGTCTCTGTCTGACAGGTAGACTGTTGGTTCGATTCCTGATGGAGGAGACATATTACAGCACTGCCCTGTCTTTAACATCACCAGCCTACCGCCTCCTACAGGCAGATACACAGAGCGACACAGCACCTCCTACAGATCCACAGAAATGTACACTGTGGACAGACTGCAAAGAGATCCAGACATGTCATATATAGAGTCTAGAGCAGTTTTTCAAAAATAATAATTGAAAGACGTCAGGGGGGGAGAACAGCCCCCCCTCCCCTTAGCTCCAGGTAGTGGCAGCGGAGCGGGAATCGAACCCACAACATCTGGCCCCGGTGTCTCTGTGTGTATTATTCCTTCACACCACCAGCTGCCCTTCACACTCACAGCTCTTCTCCGGGCGCTCTTGTCTCTTCCCTCTGCCTGTCACCATTCAAAACTGACTGAGGCTCGAACCCACGACCGCAAAAGTGGCTGAGGTCTCAATATTGCCAGGCAGCAAGCCTACTCTCTGTGCCACCAAGTCAGACTGGTTGAGGTTGAGGTTTTCTCAGGGCTTTAAAATGACTCTTTCCTCTGACTGTCGACATTGAAAACTGACTGAGGATCGAACCCACAACCTCAAAAGTCACTGAGGCTCAAACCCACAAGTGCCAAACTGCTAGACAGCAATCCAACTCTCTGAGCTAGTGGGTCATAGTGATTAAGACTAGATTAAAGTATAGTCTTTATGCATCTTAAAATATGTTTTGAAGGGAGCTTTTAAGTTGAATAGTATTTGACTTAAATTAATATGACGTGAGTTTCTATTCGCCTTGCACAGAAAACCTTTTACTTTTATACTTGAGTACATTTCAGAGCCTGTACTTTTTTCCTTTTACTTGAGTAATTAAGTTGAATCAGTACTTCTGCTTTACCAGTCTTTTTTTTACACAAATAACTGTACTTTTACTTAATCAGAGCAACAATGTGATTAAATTTGGAATGACAAGAAAAAATTACACGTCTGTGCTATAGGCTAAGTAGGCCTAAATAACTCAGATATATGGTTTGCAATTGTAACATTCCATATAATGAAGTATCTCATGCTTGTTGATTTAATGATTGTTTTGCACCTGCTGCTCACATTTGAGATACTTCTGGCTCGCCTGGAAAGAAGGTGGGAGCAGCCGAGTACAGTCAGCCAATCAGAGGCAGAGAGGGGCGGGTCATGCCTAGCCTTCGCCAGCATGGGAAAAAAAACATATCGTGTCCCTTATCTAGCAAAGCCTTCTGCAGGCTCACCTCACCGGAATTATTTTTGAAATGGAGGCACAATAAATGTCCCCCCACCGACATTGCAAGTTCTTGGTAAACAACACGATAGCGTCATATGTAATGGACTAGAGTGTACCACAAGCCACCTAGTGTTTTTGAGGTGTACCGCAGCCAATGCGCAGAATTAACGTTCGAGTAGGCAGTCTTGCTAAGGCTGCAAGTCAAGGCTGCGCAGAACCCTGTCAGCACCTAAAAAAACAAGGCCAGGTCGAAACCTGGCATAGGGCCGGTGCATGGTATCGTCGTTGACGTAGCATATTAATTAATTAATCGTTCGGGGAATAGCTTATTATACGCTGTAACGTTATGGACTGCTAACGTTCACGTAGCATATTAATTAATCGTTCGGGCAATTGGTTATTATACGCTGTAACGTTATGGACTGCTAACGTTCACGTAGCATATTAATGAATCGTTCGGGCAATTGGTTACTATACGCTATTATACGCTGTAACGTTATGGAGATTTCTCATTTCAATTACTGCCTGTCTATTGTGTTATGTTATACAACTGCTACGGACTCCACTCGCCAGCACCCCCCTCCCCCCAGCTCTTTCTAAACAAAGACTCTTCATGTCTCCACTCCGTGAGTGCATATAGTGGAGACATACCTAGCAACAATGAGATGATAGCCTATTACTTAGCCTACTGCATAGGCTAAAGTACCTGCTAACGTTCACGTAGCATATTCATTAATTAATCGTTCGGGCAATTGATTATTATGAGCAAACTATGTCTCCACTCCGTGAGTGCATAGAGTTGAGAAGTGCTAGCTTGTGATAATGCCTTGCTACGCAGCAAACAGGGGAAATGAAAGTGCACTTACCCTTACTGTGGCATACCCTTACTGTGGCATGTCGGCACATAAGCTGCAGCGTCCTCCGTGTAACGAGCAAAAAAGTAGTGTGGAGCTGCAGCGTCCTCCGTGTAACGAGCTAGCCACAGTATACGTGGAGCTAGCCACAGTATACCTGGAGCATGCCCTGGTTTGATGGAGCTTTACCGCCACCTATTGGACTGGAGTGTGGAAAGACATTAGAACGCCTGAATCCGTGCTAAAATGGTCTGGGCGACAGAGTCGAATGTAAGGGCCCTGCTGTGCATGCTGCACACCGGCCCCAAAAATCATCTTAGAGGGGGTCACTGAACTGCACAACCGACTCAGCCATGGTGCCAACATTTCAACATTGTGAAGCAATGTAAATAACATGTAGAACAGCACTATTAGTCGACAATAACCTTGCAGATAACTAACATCACACATGTAGAACAGGAAGTCCTTTAACTAACCTCCCAAAGCACATTACTGTAATAAACACATTTACCCCAGAGCATGCTGGGAACTCTGCCTCTTTACACCCCAAACCAATGGAGAAATTCAGTATGTTGCAGGAGGGGGCAGCTGCAGCAAGGCCCTGTTAGAGGCCCCCCTTTAGCAAAGAGATACCTGTGATGCTTGTCAAAGTGGATATAAATTGTATGATCATATTCAGCCAGACAGTCAGATGGAGATTTAAAATGGTGAGCATTTTTTATTTTTTACTACTGGGGGAACCTGGCCCCCCTCATTAACTCCGGCAATGCCAAAACTTTTTTCCCTCTCTCTCTCTCTCTGTTCTATGTCTCTCACCCTCTCTGTTCTATGTCTCTCACCCAGAGGACACCCACGTTGCATTCAGGTACAGTCAGTTAGATTCAGCTTTGGGGGTGGTGGTGGTGGTTGCTTAAACCTGCACTAAACCTCTGGTGTCACTCCACATTTACTCTTTAGGCTTTAGACAATGTGCCACAATAGTCTACTAGAAATTTCTTGGACCCAGTAATGTTGTTTCTTATTAACTTTTATGATTGAAATGTTATATTTATGCCTAGTGGATGAAATTCAACTTGGTTGCTAAACCCCTTTTAGCAACCAAGTTGAATTTCATCCACTAGGCATAAATATGACATTTCAGAAACAACATTACCTTGCCTTGCCTAAAGAGTAAATGTGGAGTGACACCAGAGGTTTTAGCTAGGAACTGATGTGTGGGGTTGTTCCTGGGGGGAACGGTGTTAGTGGGACTTCCTGTCGGAGGTGGGGCCAGTCTGTTTACACCAGGGCCGATCCTGGCCATTTGGGTGCCCTAAGCGTAATTGTTCTGTGGTGCCCCCCCCCCCCCCCCCCCGTAAAACTTTCAATAACTGTCAAACGAAAGACTGCAAAATCATTAATTATGAACGATACTAGTGTATCTCACATTTCATTACATGTGGGAAACAAACAATTGTTAGAATTACTGTACATGTCAGCAAACAAGTGATTGTTAAACTGTACATGCAAGCAGGGGCGGACTGGGATCATAATTCAGGCCGGGCATTAGATACCAAGCAGGCCAGGCTGATACAGGCCGACGTGCGTGCCGGCGTCCGAAGGGCGGCGGCGAAAAATTTGGGCTGTTTGAAGCCCAATTTGGGCCGTTTGAAGCCAGATTTGGGCTGTTTGAAGCCAGATTTGGACCGTCTGAAGCCCGATTTGGGCCAGTTGAAGCCAGATTTGGGCCAGTTGAAGCCAGATTTGGGCCGGTTGAAGCCAGATTTGGGCCGCTTGAAGCCCAATTTGGGCCGTTTGAAGCCCAATTTGGGCCAAGTCCAATTTTACAATGAGATGCACCCTGAATAAAGTAATAAAACCACTAGTAAACCAGTAGGCGGCGCCTGGCCTGCTGTTCAGTGAGTGGCCTGACTGAGGGCACCAAAAAAAAAAAAGAAAAAAAATTTTTTTTTTTTTTTTTTTGGTGCCCTCAGTCACGTGATGCCCTACGCAGTCTGCGTACTCTGCGTAATGGGTTGGAGCGGGCCTGGTTTACACGATACACGAGGAAGCTGAGTAGACGTGTGTAGAGCTAGGAGCATAGCTACCGCTAGGAGCCATGAGTGTGAAAGTGTGAATAAAAGCCTGTACCAACTATAAGTCTCCTGGTTCCTGGACAAATACGTGATTCGTCACAATATATATATATATATATATATATATATACATGTATATCTAAGTGGCGGCTCCTGAGCTCGAACACAAGGGAGGACTTTGGAACCGCTGTGATCATGACCGGGACTTGAACCCTGCTCTCTGGTGGGAAAGGCAGGTGGTTACAACCTCCATCCACCCCGACCGCAACACCCTTACTGGCCTTTCCTCTTTAACACTAATACACTTTGTTATGTTTATGCAAGTAAAACATCTTGGTTAGGTTGAAATCTCAACTTTGGAAACGCTGTGATCATGCTATCTCCATGAATAAAGTCAATCAATCAATCAATCAATCATCAAAAGGCTTATTTCTATTGTGGACTTTGTATTACCCTGATATTAACCTAACCAATCATCACTCCTCATACCTAAACCTAACCAATCATCACTCATCATGCCTACTTCTTAAGACAGCTTTTTCTCAGAGCTTTCATTCTTTCCTCTGGCTGTCCAATTCTCTGAGCCACTGGGTCACATGTCTTAAGACAGGTTTTCTCAGAGCTTTTCAGTCTTTCGGCTGGGTGTCCACTTTCAAAACTGTAACTGACTGAGGCTCGAACCCTCAACCTCAAAACTATCATGCAGCTATCAAACTCTGTGAGCCACTGGATCTGACAAGTCATTTCTGTCAGAGCTGTTCAGTCTTCACTTTGGGAAGTTCTTCAAAGTCCAAGCTTTCACTGAGGCTCAAACCCAAAAGCTCTAAATTGTGGTGTGGTCATAGGTGTCACCACTTTTCAACACAAAGTGACACCTTTGTGTACTCAAATGTCAAATATGGTCTGACAGAGAAGTGTTGAAATTTGAGTCTGGAAAAGTATGGAATTTTGAAATGGAAAATGTGTTGAGACACAATGCTTTGGATTTTTTTCTCTAAATGGCGATACGATTCCCTTCAGAGTTGAATTCTGCCCTGCTGAAATACATAGTTAGCCCATACAAGGATTGGAAGTCAAATGAAAGTGAATATCAGAGTAAAAAAAACATTCTCAAGATTTATTGTTGAAAATAGATTATGGTTCTTATCAAAAACAAAATTTCAACTGCAGTCATGTAAGATACAGAAAACAATTCTTTCGGCAGTTGATATCCACTGTAAAGCCTTATGTACACTTTGTATAACATCTGAACTCATTAAAGCACATATTACAGAGGTCATTTGATTGAAAAAGCCGTTCCCACATTGCAGCACATTTTGTCCTTTGCTACTGAAGTGTAAAATATACTGGCATAAGGCAAGCTTGAATTGAAAACGGCAAGGACATTAAAGACTAAAAGGATGCTGTGTGTACCAAGTGACCCCTTGGAACCTCGGGGCTCTAGCATTTACTTTTATACAATATTTACTTGTAATTAGGCTGAAGCAATAGATCTATTACCTGAAGTCCTCTCTTGGAAACTAACAGCCTGGTACCCTGGTACATGTACTTTTCACACCATATACACATATGAACAATACTTTTATACTGTGCAAACTGCAACTGCTAATAATCCCTTAGGGCCAGCAGAAGGTATCCTTGAATATACTATAAGAGTGAGGTTGATTCTGCATGTCTACATGTGTACTTGCGCACCTGTATTTTACATACTCGAAATGTACAGTAAATGAATGATAAACATCTTCTTTCTGTGTACAAAAGACCAAGGTGTATGTTCATTACCATGGAAGTGTTGGGAAACATTTTTGTTTTTGTCTCATCTCAAGAGACAGAACACACACAGAATATTCAATAACAATCCCTTGATAAATAACATCATAAAAGTTAGTACATTTTGGGAGCCAGCTTCCCAACATTTTCTCCGTGATCATATTCAACATTTTGATTCGTACAGAAACTCCTGCATTCTTTCCTCTGTATCTTGACATCATGTTTGATAAATAGTGAAATTAAGACCAATGACATTACAAATGTACTCAATAGACTTTTGTGACACCTATTGGTCCAGTACAGGTTCATACATGGGAGAGTAGGCTGACTTCAAACAGACAGGCCTAGCTACAGTGTCCATGGTCATGAAAGAGAGGCCCACCTCCCTTCAGACATAGTCAGGCATCTTAGGTACTCTTCCTCTTCACCAAGGAAGTATCCTCCTTCCAAGCAGCCTTCTCGGGTCTTACCACTTCCCAGGAATGGGCGCACCGCACTCGTACCACCCTACATAGGTGACATGCGACTTCCCTCCGATCTCTCCGAAGTTGACAGGCTGCTGCCGCATCGCTCTGTAGAACCCTGGTGCAAAGGGACAGAGAAGGGGTGAGGGTCTACCGGGTTGACACAGTTCAGGAAATGGAAGGATCAATGAACGGTTCTAGCCGGCCAAAGTACCTTCCAGTGGCGGCCGGCCACTAGAGGGCGCCAGGGCGCCGCCCCACCTATACCCACATGAAGGAGGGGGAAATAAAACATATATATATATATTTTTTTTTTATGAGCGAGGTGAATATTAGATAGTGAGTATATAATCTGCAATAAATATGTAGATTCATAATGATCTACATGTGTAGGCTACTGTTTTTGGGTCAATATTTTCTTGCACCGAATTGCCACGGACGCCGTCCGGGGACTTCCGGTTTCCACCAGTGCAGATCATATCTGTGTAAGTTGCACATGCGCTGTTCACTCTCAAAAACAAAGGGATTTGGGAGGGCTCTGGGCACGCGGATCTAGCGACCAGGTGGAGGTGGGGTCAGGTAGAGTGAGTGTCGTGACGTAGGATAGGCTACGTAGATGGGTAGCGACGCAGTATATATAAACACTAGTAGCAGTCCCACGCCCGACGGCTTTGTTGTCTTCCTTCAGCACGCGCGCGAAGCAAAGAAGTTTGTTTTCAACTGCCATAAAACACAAAAGACGTTTTGCAAGAATGGAGAAAGAAAATTCTGTGAAGTCACTCAAAACGACGCCGTTTGAGAGACGGACTTTACAGGAGAAGCATCGAGTGAAAGAGCTTGGACCAGATCACCCTGAGCTCGCCATTAAACAAAAGGCTACAGACAGAGGAAGAAAATACACTCTGTCTTTTTCAGACGTTTCTAGCTAGTAATGTCCGTTACTACTTGCTTGATTTAGGGCTGGAGTGGACGATAATTCAATAGCCTATTATTGTTGTCTTTCAGTGGAATCATCGTGATGATATGAAGTTATTTTAATAGTGACATTTTTGCTTTGTCTAAATTGATGATGACAAGCAAATGTTACTTAAAAACTGATCAAATGAGGTATGGCAGGAATATTATTTGAAAATGTAAGGTTTGTTTGACATCACCATTCAGTTCAATGAGATGAACACTGATTTTGCATACGTGAAACATATGATATTGATATTGAGAAGAATCCTTATAATTATCATATTGATTTCAACCCCATCGTCCAGGCCTATATTTGGTATAGCCCTCCCTGGACAAAAATGCACCAGCCGCTACTGGTACCTTCTCTGCTGGGTAGCTGGTCGGCCAAGAGCTGGGTGCCGGTTCGTCCGTCCAGGAAGGAGTCTACGAACTGACAGTGGTCTTCACCATACCCCGTCTGATCCCCAATGTTGTAGAACTTCCCTACAGACAAGGAAGGAATTTGGGTCCATAGTTATACGAAATAGAACGGTGTGATGTTGCAGCATTAACATAATAGCAAATACATTCATGGACGAGCGTCTACCATTCAGTGAGTCGCTCAGGTAGATCTTGTATCTCAGGGAGTTGCAGAGTTGGATGCCCACAAACTTGCGGTACCAAGTCCTCTTCACATACTGCTTTCCATTGCACTCTGAGTAGGCATCAGCTTTAAATGGGAACTGAGTCCAGATGGCGGATTTTCCTATCGGAAAGACAATACCGGTAGTTTAATGTATGTGGTCTATAATATGAACAGGACACAAAACTGTAGGGGAGGTTAATTTGGCTTGGAAAGAATACTGGAGAAGAGGAAGACATTCACCTGAAACATTCTCGCTCACCCGTGGATCCGCTGCAGATGGGAGAGGGAATGAATCACATCATCAGAAAAACCTCTAATTATGACACACTCACGGGCACACACACACACACACACACACACACACACACACACACACACACACACACACTCACGTATGACACACTCACGGCCACGGGACATCTTGAATTATTGTGCTACATAAACTCTGACTTGTATTAGGGCCCATTTGGCTGAATATTAACAATGTTGAGCCCCAAAAGACTGGGCTGTGATTACACAAAGGCAAGAGGCCAATTAAGCAAAGCATTCCCCTACTCGTGCTATCATCAAGTGAAAGCTAAGGATGAAAACACCTACTCATGCTATCATCAAGTGAAAGCTGAGGATGAAAACACCTACTCATGCTATCATCAAGTGAAAGCTGAGGATGAAAACACCTACTCATGCTATCATCAAGTGAAAGCTGAGGATGAAAACACCTACTCATGCTATCATCAAGTGAAAGCTGAGGATGAAAACACCTACTCATGCTATCATCAAGTGAAAGCTGAGGATGAAAACACCTACTCATGCTATCATCAAGTGAAAGCTGAGGATGAAAACACCTACTCATGCTATCATCAAGTGAAAGCTGAGGATGAAAACACCTACTCGTGCTATCATCAAGTGAAAGCTGAGGATGAAAACACCTACTCGTGCTATCATCAAGTGAAAGCTGAGGATGAAAACACCTACTCATGCTATCATCAAGTGAAAGCTGAGGATGAAAACACCTACTCATGCTATCATCAAGTGAAAGCTGAGGATGAAAACACCTACTCGTGCTATTATCAAGGGAAAGCTGAGGATGAAAACACCTACTCGTGCTATTATCAAGTGAAAGCTGAGGATGAAAACACCTACTTGTGCTATCATCAAGTGAAAGCTGAGGATGAAAACACCTACTCGTGCTATCATCAAGTGAAAGCTGAGGATGAAAACACCTACTTGTGCTATCATCAAGTGAAAGCTGAGGATGAAAACACCTACTCATGCTATCATCAAGTGAAAGCTGAGGATGAAAACACCTACTCATGCTATCATCAAGTGAAAGCTGAGGATGAAAACACCTACTCATGCTATCATCAAGTGAAAGCTGAGGATGAAAACACCTACTCGTGCTATTATCAAGTGAAAGCTGAGGATGAAAACACCTACTTGTGCTATCATCAAGTGAAAGCTGAGGATGAAAACACCTACTCGTGCTATCATCAAGTGAAAGCTGAGGATGAAAACACCTACTCATGCTATCATCAAGTGAAAGCTGAGGATGAAAACACCTACTCATGCTATCATCAAGTGAAAGCTGAGGATGAAAACACCTACTCATGCTATCATCAAGTGAAAGCTGAGGATGAAAACACCTACTCATGCTATCATCAAGTGAAAGCTGAGGATGAAAACACCTACTCGTGCTATTATCAAGTGAAAGCTGAGGATGAAAACACCTACTTGTGCTATCATCAAGTGAAAGCTGAGGATGAAAACACCTACTTGTGCTATCATCAAGTGAAAGCTGAGGATGAAAACACCTACTCGTGCTATCATCAAGTGAAAGCTGAGGATGAAAACACCACTGTTTGGCATTTTAATGAGTGTGAAGTCAAGTCACTATCACCAAAGTGTTCTGTCACCGTGTCGCTGATGTGGCTGCATTAGAAATGTGCCCTATGAAACATCTGGCAAGCTGACAGCACCCCTGGGTCTCAATCAGTCAGGCCCCAGCGCCAGATGGGCTTTGGAAATCAAGAGGCCATGTTGAAATCATTAGACTAACAACTGCCTAACTGCTCACCTTCTGATTCTAAGCTATGCTAATGGCAGGCTGATAATTAGCAGCATACACAGAGGCTAAGCTGTGGCTTTAACAGGCAACTAATTAGTCTCTCATTTAACAGCAAACACGTGTTGTGAGGGATTCTCCCTGTTCTGGTTCAGTGGATGAGGTCTGGAAGACTGACCGGACTCGGTGCTGAAGGACACGCGCTCACTGGATGGTCCTGGCCCAAACTCATTCTTCGGTGTCACTTTGAATTCATAACTGAAAGGGAGGACAAAATATAAAGAATGGCAAACAATACATGTGACTCCCATCTACAAAGGAATGTCCCCAGAATCCACATACACAAGAACACACACAAGAACACACACACACACACACACACACACACACACACACACACACACACACACACACACACACACACACACACACACACACACACACACACACACACACACACACACACACACACACACACACACACACAAGAACACATGTGGAAGAGAAACCCTGGTCGCTGTCATCCACCGTAATCGTAACTTTGTACATTTTTCAATTAGAATGCCTCCCCTCTCCAGGAATGAGACACTTGATATTGTCTAGCTCTCTCTAGACAGCCGCGACTATGGGTCACTACACACACACGCACACGCACACACACCCACACACACACACACACACACACACACACACACACACACACACACAGCTAATGCTTATTCCATGTGTGATGTTCAGATGTGCTGGCACTCCTTTGCTGGGCCAGCAGACCCAGGCCAGAGGAAGCTTCTGGTGAATCCTGAGACTCCAGATGCTGCTGCGACTGAGTGTCATTAAAAACTCTGTGACCGACTCCACCCAGCTTTACTCAGCTTTGCTTTTGCTTTTGTCATTCTGTATGTGCACAGAGCAAAAATAAAGCTGTTTTTTCCACATTCTCTCCACAATTGTACTTGGCCAATTCCCCCTGCTGTCCCAGTCATTACTCCACCCTAGCCTGGGTAAACCCATCCCCCACGTGACCTGCTCTCAGACCTGCTCTCAGTCACTAGTGACTAGTGACTAGTGACTGAGAGCAGGTCTGAGAGCAGGTCGCGTGGGGGCTGGGTTTACCCAGGCTAACTCCACCCCATCTGCTGATCTGGGGAGCGTTGTAGACTAGCACAACC
>NC_139627.1:36269451-36411951 GCF_964638095.1 Poromitra crassiceps | reverse complement strand
GATAGCTTACGCTGTTCTGATCTGTGAGTTAAAACAGCAGCAGCAGTGTGAGGGCTGCCTTCTGTCAGATACTCTCGTCTCCGGGCGAGAACGTAAAAATATATGCAGTCAAAATACAGAGATTCCATCCAGAAAATGATTCCCAGAGAAATACATAGCAGTGTTTCATATCACTGGGATTGTTGCTTTTGCAATACACACTCAGGAGCTCATGGATGGGATTCACAGATGGACACTGTCCATTACGCACCTGCAGTCCACTAAAGCTAAAGCAGCAAGGCTTTGAAATGAATTGAAGTTGAGATGCCTGTGTAATACTGAGGTGGATGAAAAATGTTTGAGACACACTCAAATTCAACGTTTTGCCAGAAGCAGCTTTTTGCACCAGCCTTTATCTATTACACAGAGTAGCAACGTGTTGTTTAAAGTGAATGATAAACACTTTCATATCATATCCTCATATTTGACACGGGCTGTTATTGTTATTTTATAGACTTGGGTGTTGATTCCCCCTCATAAAAAAGGTGGAAATCGTTGGGAAAGCCTTCAGACAGACTGACAATTTGTTAGAAGTTCCTACATTTGGAGAAGTGTGTAGAGCGGCAGGCAAGATGAATATATCTTTTTTTTTCTGTAGAGCTGCTTCTAGAGAGCCTCGCGACTCCTTGAAGACCTCTGAAACTGTCCAAGTTTCCAGAAATAACACACACCAGCTGTGACATGGGACTGAAGCATAACCTCTCCTCACAAGTCCAAACAACAAGGAGTGAGAGGAGTGTCACCATTAATACATGTGATCCAGGCACGGGCTGCCTTACTATTTGAGATGGATTCTGTGATATATTGAGCCTGCCTGGCAAAATGGAAACAATGTGATTGACCAAAAGGTGCAAAAACCACATCCAGCGTTCACTCCAAGGCAAGCAGGCTGGAGCTAATCTTCAAATGATTCAAAGCCGTTCAGTAAGCAGCTGAGCCAGGTCTGGCGTAGTCATAACTGCAGATCCATATGTGCAAAAGTCTAAATAAGTTGCAGTCAAAAACCTGGTGACAAAGAGAAAAATATGTGGCTTCAGTCTCAGTCTACTAGCCTAACAATGCTATACGTTATTGGACAACACAGACCAAGACCAGACAATCACGCTGACAGATGGACAAGCTGCCCATTCACAGAGCACATGAGGATTGTGACAAAAGCACAGGTCAGTCTGTGTGGGACGGGACAGAACAGTCTTAGGTTAGTGGGTGAGGGACACTGAAGGGTGATCATCTCGCTTTGTCTTTACCAGTTTTAACTTTGGACCGCACCACAGGTTTGGGAAGAGCGTGGCCCTTATGATACTCCCCATCGGCTGTTGGAGGGAGAGAAGGCTCCGTTATAAAATGTGTCCACATGCCAAACAGGAGAAAAATGAGAAAAACACCACGGGCGAGATATGCAATGCAACTGGGATGCACCAAGGGAGAAAAGTCTGTTTTATGTACTTTCCAATACTTTTTTCTTTTCTTTTCAGTGAGAATACAGCTGGGCAGTTGTTTGTGTTTTCAACCACCTGGTTTTACATATGTTATGGATATACAAGTGGAACTGGCATGGCTTTAAAGCCATCATGGAGAAACATCTATCTTTTAACTTTTCATCACCTTCCACTCTTCTTTCAGTCTTTTGGGTGAGGAATGTGTGCAGTGTGTGTGTGTGTGTGTGTGTGTGTGTGTGTGTGTGTGTGTGTGTGTGTGTGTGTGTGTGTGTGTGTGTGTGTGTGTGTGTGTGTGTGTGTGTGAGTTAGTGATTGAGCGAGTGAGGGAGAGCACGAGAGGGAGAGACTGGCTGTGGCGGGTAGTGCTGGCTGCACAGTGCTTGGCTTGGCATGCCTGGTGTAAATGTGGTGTGTTCTGGCCAGAGCTGCAGCCAGACTTCCCACCAGGCCAGCAAGAGGGAACGTAAATCATGTTAACGATCCTGACCCCAGAGACGCCACTGCTCCTGGAGGTAAAGGTGTGAAATACACACCGAATAGGAGGGCCTCAGAGAGCACATGTAGAAGAACGTGGGAGACACGTGGACTGTAGGAGGCAAGAAGCAAGGCAAAATGCATTGTTGACATTGGTTCCGTGGTCAGTCCAGACTGGTTCCGGGGTCAGTCCAGACTGGTTCTGTGGTCAGTCCAGACTGGTTCCGGGGTCAGTCCAGACTGGTTCCGTGGTCAGTCCAGACTGGTTCCGGGGTCAGTCCAGACTGGTTCCAGGGTCAGTCCAGACTGGTTCCGGGGTCAGTCCAGACTATCGCAAAACATTCAAATAAAATGTGCCTCACTTCACTGACAGACCCTGTGCTCAATCAAGAGCCATGCCCCACCAGAGTGGTGGTTGCAGTGTCGTAGTCAAGTCACTATATCTCAAGTCAGAGTCGAGTCTCGAGTCCACATGTAGGTTGAACACACCTGCCTACACTTGCATGAAATTGAATGTCACGGTATTAATATACAGTAGCTATCAATATCTTATGCCAAATTATTATTGCCTATTACAGAAAAAATATCAAAAACAAAAACAAAAACAAAAACCGTCAATTAACAAGTCCAAGTCTCCAACTTCCGAGTCCAAATGCATGAATGCTCGAGTCCAAGTCCAAATCGAGTCACAAGTCCTGAAAATGAGTCGAGTCCGAGTCCTGGACTGGAGTCCTGCAACACTGGGTGGTTGTGTGCCGTTTGTCTCCCTGTGTGCACAGCAGCAGGACAGAGTGAGAGAGTGATGAGGGGAGAGAGGGAATCATCTGAGGTAGACACATGGGGAGGGGATAGAAAAAGAGGCAAAGTGCGTGCTCCATTACCCCCAGGAGTGATGGAGCTGTGGGAGGAGTTGGAGGCCCTGGGTGGGGAGAATGGTCTGAGGCCGTTAGGAGTGGCATAAGGAGACACCCGGGCGCGAGACTGCGTGGTGTTTCTGGCTGTCGGTGTAGCCGATGATCTAATGGTAGAGCGAGGAACGGCAGCAGTGGATAATCTCTGGATGCCAGTACCTAGATGAACAGAAAGGAAGGGGGCAATTGGGGAGGTTAGGGATGATCCACTTCCAAGCACGATAGCTTTACGATAGCTTAGCCTGGATGGAATAAATGATGTAGTGAAAAGGAATGAGTGAAGGAAGAATGAAATGAAGAGTGAAATGAGAGGCATAAATTAACATTTGAGTGTGAAAGTCAGCTGGTCTGCTCTGGCTGTGCGTGGTCAGCTGGTCTGCTCTGGCTGTGCATGGTCAGCTGGTCTGCTCTGGCTGTGCGTGGGTCAGCTGGTCTGCTCTGGCTGTGTGTGGTCAGCTGGTCTGCTCTGGCTGTGTGTGGTCAGCTGGTCTGCTCTGGCTGTGCGTGGGTCAGCTGGTCTGCTCTGGCTGTGCGTGGTCAGCTGGTCTGCTCTGGCTGTGCATGGCCAGCTGTCTGCTCTGGCTGTGCATGGTCAGCTGGTCTGCTCTGGCTGTGCATGGTCAGCTGGTCTGCTCTGGCTGTGCGTGGGTCAGCTGGTCTGCTCTGGCTGTGCGTGGGTCAGCTGGTCTGCTCTGGCTGTGAGTGGGTCAGCTGGTCTGCTCTGGCTGTGAGTGGGTCAGCTGGTCTGCTCTGGCTGTGCGTGGGCAGGGTGAAAGTCAGCTGGTCTGCTCTGGCTGTACGTGGGCAGGGTGAAAGTCAGCTGGTCTGCTCTGGCTGTACGTGGGTGAGCTGGTCTGCTCTGGTTGTGCGTGGGTGAGCTGGTCTGCTCTGGCTGTGCGTGGTCTGCTGGATCTATGGAATTATTTACCTATCATAATGCAAGAGGTTGTTCAAGAAATTTGAGAGCATGATTTATCAATTTCACGTTCAGATTTTGGACCCTTGGACTCAAAAAGCTCAGATGTACTCTGCTTGTCCTTAAACTATACACTTGCACTCAAAACTTTACGCTAGGGACAGATTCCATGCACTCACATTCAAATATCCCCTACTCACGCTTAGATCTTCTCTGATTGTGCTCAAACTCTGTGCTTCCATTCAAATGTCTCCCCTCTCCATTCAAACTGAGTGTTCTCTCTCTTGGAATTTCTCCTCTTGGATCTTTTGTCTGCGCTTGGATTTTCTGTGACACAACCCTATCAGAAACCCACAACCAATAGAATGCCAGGATAGTGTCACATGATCCCCGACCCAGCAATCATGTGTCACTATCCTGGCATTCTATTGGCTGTGGATTTCTGACAGGATTGTTGCACAACAAATCTGAGAGGAGAGAAGAGATCCAAGAGCAGAAGTTTCAAGAGCCCACAGAAGCAGTTTGAAGGGGGAGGGGAGGACATTTGCATGCAGGCACAGAGTTTGAGTGTGAACAGAGTAAATGTAAGTGTGAGCAGGGGATTTTTGAGTGCGAGTGCAGGAAATCTGTCCAAGCAGAAAACCTTTGAGTGTGAGAGTACAGTTTGAGGACAAGCAGAGCAAATTTAAGCACACGCGGGGGCTTTTTGAGTCCAAGGGTCCAAAATCTGAACGTGGAATTGATAAATCATGCTCTCAAATTGCTTGAACGTCCTCTTGCATTTAGATAGGTAAGTGGGCAGGGGTGGGGGGTGGGTGTGCTGGTTGAACATGAGGCAGAGATGGAGGCAGGAGTAATGGTGGGGTGGAGTGGGGTGGGTGGTAGAATGGAAGTTGAGTAATGGGGAAGCAGTAACGTCATCCAATGGTTTGATGGACAGGTGGAAGTACCACTGAAAGCACTGGATTCCATGTGGATTGATGACAACAGAGATGGTAATGGTGTTTACCCTGATTGTTACTACTGGCCTTCTCTGTAGCCAGGGCAGGTCTTGGCAGAGGCTTGCCCTCTTCTGGTGGACTTGGAGCTGTGTGGAAATAAACTGGCTATTTATCCGAAGATAATGTTTATCTGAAGATAATCTTGACTTTTAAAGGGGGCATGCCCTACCCTATTCAGATTTTTTGTTACTAAGTAATACAACATTGATTTTATTTTGTAGGTAAAAACGTCTAGCTTCCTGTATTCTGTATAATTCTAGTAGGATTGATGCATTTTAGGACTGAACATAGCAAATACCTGTTTTCTTTGTAGCGCTTGAGACTCGAGGAAATCGATGCATCTGGGCGTGAGTTGTTTAATTAATTACCAACGTTATGCGCAAACGATTATATGCCATGAACGTTAGGCAGTTATCGCCCATTACGTATTTTTAGCAACTTGTTTTCAGACTCTGCATGTCGTGATAGTTTGTTGAATGTCAATGCGATTCACTTAAGGCTATGCTCAGACAGTGAAGTGCAGCTGTGTGGTCAGTTTTCACAACTCCCCATTGTGTGGTCATGCCCCAATTCCTCCCACCCCCGCCCCCTCTCTACTTTACACCCGGAGGTGCTCCACATGTATGAAAGCAACATGCCTCATGTCTGAAAGGGTACACTTCACGTATCCCCCGGCTCAGGCTCAGGGCCATGTCTAAAAGTGGCTCAAGTGTCGCCTATAGGCCATCATCCAGAGCAGGAATAGCACGGTCAAACAGCGGTGGATGCCCCGCAGTTTGGTAATGCCCCTTGTAAAATTAACTCTCCACATGGCCAGTTTGGCATTCCCTGTTTTGAACTGGCCACGGTGCCCCCTTAAAAGAAAGTTGTGGGATCTCCTCGTTATCTACATGCGACGCAGTAAACAAACTCACGTTTCCCTCTGTCACATCCGTACAAGTGCGAGATTCCATCCACTCCCGCAAATATGTAACGTAGCCTACGTAAATAGTGTTGTGTGTAGTGAAAGCCATCATCTTGCTCTATAATGACCAGAACGGGCGTTGTTGATATATGCCCATTATACCACATCTAAGGGTCGTGCTTCGACCGACGCCATAGGCATAGGTGTGGTATAATAAGCATATATCATGGCCTGAAGGGAGCTATTGTTTTATAAAACAGTTACCAAGTATGGCAATATGAAAGTAGTAGACAACTCCAATTTAAATGGCTGTTATGTCCTGAAAATATTTGTCTAGGCTATAGGCTACATACGTGCACTGTCAGAGTAGCAGCAGCGTTATAAACCATAGACCAGATTATAAAAACAATAAACACAGTGCCATCTTTCATGTACGCAAGCAAAATTGCTGTCTGTCTCTCTGACCACTAGATGCTGGTGATGCGAGGTTACTGAACACAGACTGTAGAAAGAGATGCAGGATAGCCAAGCGAATGTGATTGGATGAATGTTTGACGCTAGGCCAATCAGAGGCATAGAAGGGCGGGTCATGCCTTCGCCATCATGGGGAAAAATATATCGCAAACGGGTTGTAGGTACTAGGTTGGAGGTAGGAAATATAGTGTCCACCCGCCACATTGGAAAGATGTAAGCATTTTTGGAAGTTACTCAAAGACAAAGACAAAGTGCTGTGTTAAATAGAGATCATCTGAAGCTACCTAAATCTTTTTTTAATGCAAATAACTGATTGATCTAACATCAAATCAGATTCAGATTTTGACAGTGTCAATAACGTATTGAACACTAATTATATATATATATATATATATATATATATATATATATATATATATATATAACATCAATATGCCCCCTTTAAAATGTCCTTTTAGATTAAGACTTTTTTTTTTATTGCTGGTGGGAAAAAGTAGGGTCTTTACCCGTAGGGACTCGTTGTGTTGGGGTGACCCTGGTGGGCGCAGAGTGAGTCCTGGTCTGAGGCTGAGGCCCAGGGTGAGGTTGGGGCCTAGGCAGAAGGTATGGTTTAGGCTGAGGTTGGGGTTGGGACAGGGTCTTGGCCTTTGGTTGAGATAGTGGTTGGGACCTAGGGTGAGGATGATGCTGGGGTATAGGTTGGGGCTTGGTCTTTGGTAGAGGTTGTGGTTGAGGTTTGGGCTGGGTATTTGGTTGAGGTTGTCGCTGGGGCTTAGGCTTGAGTTGGGTCTTTGGTTTAGGTTGTGGTCGGGGTTTGGACTGTGGTTGGGTCTTTGGTTTAGGTTGTGGTTGGGGCTTGGGGTGGGTCTTCGGTCGAGGTTGTGGTTGGGGCTTGGGGTGGGTCTTCGGTCGAGGTTGTGGTTTGGGGTGGGTCTTTGGTTGAGGTTGGGTTGGTTGTGGTTGAGGATGGGGCTGGGTCTTTGGTTGAGGTTGGGACTGGGTCTTTGGTTGAGATTGGGGATGGGGTTGGACATGCCCCGTGTGCCTATGTCTATCTGTATGGGAGACTGTCACAGAGGCAACAGTGGTGGGAATGAGCAGTGGAGGGAGGGGCTTGGGAGCTAAAGGGTCCATCAGGAAAGGAGGGAAGACAGTTCTGGACAGGTCTCCTCCTCCTGGGTTGTGCGAGAGAGAGAAAATATGGCAATAATGCCACAATACTGTACTGTAAATACAATATCAAATATAATCTTCTGTAGGATAGGTTCTTTGACAAAACAAAATAACACAAAATGTATTTTGATTATCTAGAAAACAATGAAAGCAGGAAATAAAGACAGATAGAGGACAGCAGCTGGCCTGAGATCACAGAGCTTATCCTGGACTAAACTATGAGTTCAATAATGATCTAGTCTAATAGAGGGGATCTCATTTCAAACTCAAGCAGACCATATGGAACGGTTTGCAATGTAACAACTGTGTTACTACACCGACTCAGCTACCAGGCCTAGTGTGCCTGTGAGTGACGGCCATCCAAATCTATTGGTTGTGCCTCTAAGCGGCTGTGAGATATGAGAGTTTAATGACTGCTGACTGATCGCCTGTCGTGGGATTCTGGCAGACCATTTGAGACTGATTGTTCAATCTGATCAGATGTTTACCTAAAGAGAGAGAGAGGGGGGGGGGGGGGGAGAGAGAGAGAGGGGGGGGGGGGACGAAAGGAGAGCAAGCAATAGATAACACGGAATTCCTACTTCTACTCATCTTTATGAGCATGTCATGTTTACACGCCCTCTGCTCTGGGGTTTGGAAAAATAGTCAAAGCGGTGGTGTTACGGTAGCTGAGTTACATAACAATATATAGATCAGCATACCACCATGTCCTTGTATGAACCTTATCATGAATGGAACATGGTAATTCAGTGGAACTGGCTGGCCAACCAACCAGGAACAGGGATCACCTAACCTAACTAATTATTTCCTTGGCTTGCCCTGTTGAAAAGAGTCCAAATGTGTCAAAAGGCTGGCTTTGTCTGATTTTGATGAGGATTGAGATGAAATGTGCAACTGAAAGATAGATGTGGGAGAAGAGGACAAAGGGAAAGAACAGGACAATTCAGATTCAAAAGGACAGGATATTAATTCAGAGAAGATCATCTTAGAAGATCTGCTGAGTTCCTGCTGGAGAGAGTGGTGCATGCAGCTTTGTCATGCAGACTTCACACCATCTAAACAGCATCCGGCTGAAAGCAAAAGCCTCTGACTTGTATCGAGTAAAAAGATACTAATGAATAAACATCAATATTGAAAGGAAATGTCTGATGGTGAAAGTGCGCAGGGAGTGAACATACTGTATATAATCTCATGGAATGATTTAAGGGCAAGGATGTCTCTCAAATGGGTAGACAAAAGGCACAGAAATGAAAGACGCACACTGGAAAGCTGAGAAATACAGTGGAGAATCACTCATTTACAATTTGTGGGGTGTGACTGATCTGTAATGGATTCCGTGAATCAGCAGCACCTACGTACATGTACACAAGGTTCTCAGTGTTGGTCAAAGGTCCTTCTCCCTCTGAGAATGGGAAAAGTAGCCAGTAACATGTGGTTACTTTAGATAAATGCTATTCATGTTCAGACCTCTACAGCACTGTTGGCTGGCACACTAATAGTCACATATTAATGACTAAAAGTGATTTAAGATTTGATTCTATAATTACAAAAAAAAAGTAGATCATTTCTTGCAAATCCATCAGTTAAGTGCAGAAATAACTGACAAACATAGCAGAACCTTGAGGCCAATAATTGTTCATAATTCCAATGAGTTACGTTGTTTTGCAAAAATGCCATGCAGCCAAGGCCACCTACCTTACCCTTGTTTCAAAGCAAACATCTGACACCATTGGCTGGCTTCCACAGGGAGGGCCTCGCTTCTTACTCAGAGCATGCCACTCTTGCTCATGCAGCTCTTTACAAACAAGACAACCTCCAGAATACAGTCTGCCAAGCCTGTGGTTGCACACAGCCAGGCTGAGTGCCATGAAGCTCTTTGAAAAAGAATAGCATCATTCACTGTTTACCGAATGGCTGTTTGGTGACCAGACGCATTGTGGGTCCAGGAGTTGTACTAGACAGGAGAGTATCCTGTGTGGTAGACAGGAGAGTATCCTGCCTAGTAGTTGTGGTTGGAGCTGAGGAATATAATGTTCATTAGGAGATATGGGAGAAAAGGTATTACATGTATGCCCTGTAGGATGTACTGGGGGGGGGGGGGGGGATTAGTGTGGATAAACAATGAGCTAAGACTTCCTGAGAGATAGCGATGGAGAAGACATATAAGAAGGAGGAAGGTCAGAGGTAAGGTCAAGAGCTTTCCCGGATCCGTAAAACCGTCTGACCTCGGCTATAGGTCACAAAGGTCATTACCAAGGGTTGTCTTTGGGGCTACGTTCCGGAAGAGGGGCAGTCTGCCCTGGGTCCTGTTATTGAGAACTGGGAAGGACAAAGGGAGATGAGGTCAATATCAAAGAGTCAGTAGATCAACACTTAAGAAGCCCTGCAGAGTCCTGAAAAAGACAAGTGTCAAGTTAGAATATGGCTTGACCTCCATACTGTATATCACAAAGCTTGATTCACAACCTTTAATTGTTAAATAGCAGAATTTCATCTACTCCTAGAAACATGATTCAAACAACTCAGCTACTACAGTATAGGAATGAGGGGTGTGTATTCAACCTTTTCAGGTATTTAACTTGTTTATTTCTTATTTACTTCTTTTTTATGATTTTCCTAAGAGACCTGTCTAACTAACCAACTGTCTAATCCCCTGTCTAGCTGACTACCTAACTGACTAACTAACCTAACTGACTAAACTAAGTAATATCCCATCTAACTGACCACCTGTCTAACTGAAGCCCGCACAGTTTCTCCAGGAACTGTTTTTCTATTTTGCTATGCATGCCAGCATGGACAAACAATTTGAACACAGCTTTCCTCGTCACCTGCAATAAACCAGAAAATGAAGATTAAAATGACACCGCACTGGATATGATGAGGTCCTGTCTGGGAAACGATGAATCAAAAAAAGATTCTTCCAGTGCTGGGTCTTAAAGCAGGGGTCAGTGTGAAGGGCTGAAAGACATTTCTGAGCAGCGATAAATCACAGTACTCTGTAGAAAACCTGTTGCCTTATGAAATATGGTTCAGGGGGTTTGACCATAGGCAGGGGCGTGTCTCTATTGGCTTACCATGACGAGCAGGAAAGGGGAAGGAGTGCGGAGGTGACATGAAGGGTTTCTGTCGGGAGAAAAGGGGACAAGGGGAAGGAAGATGTCATTAGTTTGTAACAGACCAATGGAGTCACATCATCAGCACAAGAAGCCCCACTTGTAAATGAACAGTCTGTGCTCAGGACCTCTCTATGCATCTGTCTCTCTCTGTCTCTGTTGCATAACTCCATGGCCCTGGACTCCGTGTCAAATCTGTAAACTCCCCGGTGGGCAGCTCGTTATTCCAAGTTTCCCTCTGGAAGTGCCAGCGTTCCGGCTGATGCTCGGCAGCTGTGGCACTTTATGAGCGAGGGGCCAGGCGCACGTGACACAACGGCAGTGCAGAAAAGTCAGAAAATCAGTGCCAACAGTCCTCCGGAGCTCCATCTTGCTCTTCTCAACGCCCCTGCACGCCACTGTCCTTTCTCCCCTTTCTTCTGTGACTCGTTTTCTCTCCTTTCTTCCACTCCACAAGTTAGCTAGCCATGGACTTCTCCCTTGGCTTGGTCAGCCCTGGCTGCACCGATGCTGTTTCCATTCAGCAGTCGGATGGAAAATGAATGATGCAAACAACCATGAGACCATCATACACTCACTAAAGCTCACTACACAGCCTCTAAAGCATATGACTGCCTGTACCAAATACACACTTAGTCTCCGAAAATATTTATTTGGAGAAAGAGCACTGCACCTGTGCAGTTTCACTATTTTCACTTATTTCTCAGTTTCATTTCATTTAGCTATAGCTAGTTATATAGATGCCAATAAGCCTATGCTGTAACAATGATGTACAAAAAGATCATAGTAATAGTAAATAGTGACAACACTTTCAAATCAATGTGAAATGAATGTGTCCAATACATACCACAGGCTTGACAGGGCGTGGCTTAAAGAGTTTCTGGATGGGCTTATTCTCTGCAAGACACAACACAAAAAACACCCCCAAAGAAATCAACACAGTGGAACTAATAGAAAGAAATGGAACTAATTAAAACCGCCTTTCAAACATGCTTTGCTCAAGATGTGGATCATGATTCTTGATTGAAAGAGAGGGTCCTCAGTAGTGAGCCAATGCAAACTAAACAGACACATGCATGTACAATATGTAATGTGTTTAGGTGACGTACCTCCCATGTTGGTGTTGTGAATGACCGGCTTGCTCCAGCCACCACTGCCCTCCTTAGAGGTGGGCTGGACCTCGAACTCGTAGTTTGTGTTGGCCTTCAGGTTATCAATGACTGTGTCGCTGGTTGGGCACGTCTGATAGTTCCACTTCCTTGCCTTCTCACGGTAACGCACTGTGTAGTGTCTGGGCCATAGACACAGCAAAATTACAAATTGATACAGTACAGATTGCTGTATAGACAATACAGCCTATTTATTATTTGATTACATTTTGCATAGTGGTTATAAGCGCCTCATGCGGCTGGTAAACACATTGTAATGTAATGTATATATGTCTACTTTTTTCTCTCTCTCTTTTCTCTTTTTCCTGTCTGAGACTGTTCAATTTTGTTCTTGTGTTCTGAAAAGCATTGACAAATAAAATATTGGGGGGGGGGGGGACAGTGCTCCTGTAAATCTCAATAGGTGTATGGCACTAACAATTTGATTTCCACTTAGGCCACCCATCAAAAAAAAAAAAAAAAACGAAAGAATTGTATGCACTCATTGTGCTGAAGCACTGAAGAAATGTCATTTAACAAGTCTTGAGTTTTCCTTACAAACAAGTGAAAATGTCTGCCATGGCGTGATACAATTTCAGTTGTTTCCAATGCAGTTTCACAATTGTGGCAAAAAAAGAAAATTGTGGCAACAACTTGGAATCCGCCCATTTCACATCCCACTCAAATCAGCCATTTTGTGTCTAAAAAGCAGGAAGTAAAACAGGTGCAAGCAAGACATTGATTTTCAAAATTTCAAAACAAAATGTCACTCTATGAATGAAGTTTGGCAACATTCAGAAGCTACACTGCGGCCAACAGTTACATGTTCATAGCGTTACTGCTGCGAGGATCCGATGGCTGTACCCGGTCGGCATTTAACATTAGTTACAAAAGCACGTGGACTGTTTTCTCACTGCCAGGCAGTAGCTAGTCTCGATGCCAGACCCATGAGAGTTCTTACGCTGATACACTGTGTAGTATGCGGAGCGCAGCGATTCAACGTAATATTTGAGTCTGGGGAGAGACTAGGCAGTAGCCTACTGTAGGGGTTGACAGCCGGTCACACAGCCAGCTCCTCGCTGCTCGTTAAAAATGTCCAAATAGGTGTTATTCTGATAAACTCGTCACATGAATGTTACGTTCTCATCCGACAAAATATTAAAACTTTATAACAGTTTTTTTTTGCTTGAAAACAGCTTTTTGGCAAGTCTAAAAATTATAAAGGTAGGCGAAATCTACTTCCGTGTCTAAAACGGAAAGACGATTACAAAATGACGTCATGCAGAAGCGTCCTTATATGTGCAAAGAATAAAGTGAATAAAAAGAGAACGGGGATTTCACTGAGAGGAGTGTGTCACTTAGGCTGCGTGGGCCAACTCTTCTCCTTTACACCTGTATGCACTCCCTATCCTGGTTCCACTGCTCCGTAACCTGAGAGACTTAAGGGAGTCATACACTGCTCGTATCAAGAGTACCGAGTTATGCCAGATCCTCTGCACCGTGTGTGTGGGTGTGCTGCGTCTGTGTGTGTGACTCACCCTTCCTCCATCTGTTTCTCTGCAGACCTCAACTACTGTACAGTCAATATACATGAAATGAGAAGGCTGAAAATGAAGCTTCATGCGTAGGCGTGGCTCACTGTTCTTCTGGCACATCTGTGCATCTTTACTGCCCTGTATCTCTGTCTTTGCTCTGGAAAATGACTGGAATGGGAACTGTCTGACTGGACGGGTGTGAAGAAGACACCTCGCAGCCCATCCAAGTGTCCTCACTCAACCCTACGTACTTTGCAGTCACTCACTTTGTGATGGGTGTGTGTGTGTGTGTGTGTGTGTGTGTGTGTGTGTGTGTGTGTGTGTGTGTGCGCGCGCACGTCTGTGCATAAACTCACCCATCCTCAAGACAGTCATTCATGATGTTGCCTTCATAGGGAGTCTTCAGCAGCGTGCCCCAGGACAGAAGAACAGAGGTGGGCGTCACAGATCCAATGACCAAGTGCAGCGGCTTCTGCAGTTCCACTTTACCTGAGGGGGAGCAAACATCTCACTTCAGTGTTCATGTCCACCTCCACTTTAAAGTGTTCATGTCTCAATGTCACTTTCACTATATCACTTTGGTGTTGATTTCTAAACATTTTTCTTCTTTTCGATCTGGGGAGAGCCGTAGACTAGCACATGCTTCCTTCGATACATGTGCAGTCGCAAAGCCGCTTCTTTTCACCTGACAGCGAGGAGTTTCACCGGCAGGACGTAGCGTGCAGGAGGATCACCCTATTACCCCCAATTCCCCTCCCGCGCAAACAGGCTCCCCGACCGACCCGAGGAGGCACTAGTGCAGTGACCAGGACACATACACCTAACCCGGCTTCCCGTCCGCAGACGTGGCCTGTGGCTGTATGACGCCCCGACCAAGGCAGAGGCAACACGGGCGCTCGAACCTGCGACCCTTGTGTTGGTAGGCAGGTGAATCTACCGCTGCACTATGCGGACGCCCCGATTTCTTCATATTTCCAGTTCGCTTCTTATAGATGCATTTACCTGTGCACTGTTTTTTCACGTCGTTGGCTGGGATGGACTGGACAGCGATGAGGTACTTGGGCTCAGCATCTGAAAACAAGCAGAGAGACAGACTGCAGGTTAGTTCTATGGAACCTGCTCTTTTATGTGCCGACATGAAACAGGCCAGGCCGCGGCACAGGAGCACTTATGTTGAGGCTAAAGGTCAAGGGGCTGGGAGAAGGAGGACGAGCAGAAGCTGGGTTGCTAGCTGAGGTCAGGGATGCTGGAGCTCCACACAGAGCCTCCACAGATGTGCTCCTGCCTCTCAGGGACAGAGTGAAGCCATGACTAAAAGGGTCAAAATACAACACAGCACACGTGTATCGTAGCAGTCCGGTACACTGGTCTCTAAGCGGAGTTGGAATAGATCACGATTGTGAAACGGACTGACAGACACAAAGTCAAAAGTAAACAGTCTCTCTCACCAATCTCGGTCTCATAGGGCTGTCCGTTCTCAGGCAGCTGGATGTACTGTTTGGAGAACATGCTGCTGCCGTAGCCTAGGATGTAGCCCTCCAGCTTGGTGTCGGCGCTGGGACGCAGAAACTTCATCACGATGGTGTCTCCCGTGGCGTTGATGCGTACCTTCATGTTCTGACGTCTCACTGAGGGAGGCAGGACAGGACACATTGTGATAGTGAATGAATAGCTTGTGTGGGGGAAAAGCACTCTTAACTGCAGCTTCCCGCAGACTCAACACTACACTGCTCACTGTCTGCTCACAGTGTAATAACACTCCTATACAGTACGTCTCTCACAGGTACACACTTAGGAATATCTACAGCCAAAGCAGGCTCCTAATGGTGGATTGCTGACTACTTTAATTGGTCTTTTGGGGTATAGCGGTTAGCGAGTGTTCACGTTTTTTGAATAGCAGTGATTGTATTAAGCACGTACAACACGGAGAGAAGTACCTAATAACCCATTTTATTGGGTGCTTGCCTACTGGGTGAGAGGATAGACAGAACAAAAATGAAATATCTGACATAAACTGCATGCGTTGCCTCTTCTATGAGGTGTTACGGGGTATGAGGCACTCATCTACTCTCGGAAGTGGCTTTGAAATGGATATACTGTCATGTCATTGTAAAACTAAATCTGCAAACACTTCTTAATAAAACTACAAATCAGCTGGCTAATGACAGGCTTGTGTTGGTTTGATATAAAAAAGAAAAATCTAAATATGCACGAGCCGGTTACACATGCAAACACACGCAGACACACATGCATGCACACACACGCATGCGCGCGCGCACACACACACACACACACACACACACACACACGCACACACACGCATGCACACTCACACTCACACACACACACACACACACACACGCACGCACGCACACGCACACGCACACACACGCGCACACACACACACACACACACACACACACACACACACACACACACACACACACACACACATGCGCAAGCAGGGACGACCAACATCAAGTCCCCTTCCAGGCTTGATGTTCCCTGCCAGAATCAGCTTCTTGTCAGTAGAGAGCCGCAGGGACAGAGGTTAGATGAGGACACACAGCATGGGTGCATATAGTGGTAATCCTGGACCCAAACCAGCTCATATTTACTCATCTTGGGCAACTATGCAGACTTGCTTTGTGTTTAGTGTGTGAGAGACCTGAGGTCATGGCTGCAGGCAGCAGGGCGAGCAGAGCACAGACTGCAGAGACCTGAGGTCATGACTGCAGCAGGGCGAGCAGAGCACAGACTGCAGAGACCTGAGGTCATGACTGCAGGCAGCAGGGCGAGCAGAGCACAGACTGTAGAGACCTGAGGTCATGACTGCAGGCAGCAGGGCGAGCAGAGCACAGACTGTAGAGACCTGAGGTCATGACTGCAGCAGGGCGAGCAAAGCACAGACTGCAGAGACCTGAGGTCATGGCTGCAGCAGGGCGAGCAGAGCACAGACTGTAGAGACCTGAGGTCATGACTGCAGGCAGCAGGGCGAGCAGAGCACAGACTGCAGAGACCTGAGGTCATGACTGCAGCAGGGCGAGCAGAGCACAGACTGTAGAGACCTGAGGTCATGACTGCAGCAGGGCGAGCAGAGCACAGACTGCAGAGACCTGAGGTCATGACTGCAGGCAGCAGGGCGAGCAGAGCACAGACTGTAGAGACCTGAGGTCATGACTGCAGGCAGCAGGGCGAGCAGAGCACAGACTGTAGAGACCTGAGGTCATGACTGCAGCAGGGCGAGCAAAGCACAGACTGCAGAGACCTGAGGTCATGGCTGCAGCAGGGCGAGCAGAGCACAGACTGTAGAGACCTGAGGTCATGACTGCAGGCAGCAGGGCGAGCAGAGCACAGACTGCAGAGACACGCTTGGCCAGGCAGCAAAGGAAACAACAGGAAAGAGTCAATCAGAAGTAGGTGAGAGACTGACACATTTCAATCATGTATCCCACACTTGACTATACAGTAAGGCACCCTCTTTCTGCATCAAGGCTTGTGCTGTATTAAAGCACAAATCATTGGCTCTGATTTCGGAGTTAAATGAAATAGTGGAACTTTGTTTGAGGCAATATGCCAGAGGCACACAGTGAAAGAGGGGGGAAGCCCTGGATTTGAAAAATACTCTGATGCTTTTTCAGCTGTGTGTTGTGTTGATAAAACAATAAGCGTTTGGCTGTGGACAAGGGCTCCGAATTGATGAAACATTAGGAAACTTCTGGCAGCACTTTTGAAACTCCAATACAAGCAAACACTGGTCTCACAGCAAGCCCAGCCATTTGGCCCACACACCGCTCGGGGACTGTTTGACTTATCAGTATTTCCAGAGTAAAATTAATAAAGGTTTAGGAACGGGTCCAGTCACAACCCCAATAATCAATCAACCTCAAAGGAAAACTATTGACAGCTAGCTAAGCAGGAAAACTCGCTAAGTCGTCAAGTCCCCACGTCATGTGTGTGTGTGTGTGTGTGTGTGTGTGTGTGTGTGTGTGTGTGTGTGTGTGTGCGCGCGCGCGTGCGTGCCCGCGTGCGTGTGTATGGTTTTACTTAAGTCAATATTGGGAACACACATTGGGGACGTGTGGGTCCCCGATTGGGGACGGCTTGTGCAATTGGGGACAAAAGACGTGTCCCCATTTGGTAAAAAGCTGATTTTGGGGTCAGTGGTTAAGGTCAGGGTTGTGTTAAGGTTAGGGTTAGGTTAAGGTTAGGGTTAAGTTTATGTTTAGAAAAGTAGTGGGTATGGTTAGGGTTAGGGTAAGTCTCCAGGGAATACATGTAAGTGTATGTAAATACCCCAAAAGTGACCTGAGTAAGACCGTCTGTAATGTGACCACTGTGAAATTAACGTCTTCTTCCACTTTCTTTACACAATAATCAGAAGGATGGCGTTCATCTCCATAGCATCAAGACAGATTAAAAATAACATTTATTACCACATTTATTTAGCTCCAACCTGGGACTTGACCTTGTCACGTCCATGTGAAGAATTATAACCTCTCTAAACCACATGTAACTATAACTGATTCCATAACCTTGCCCATATTACACAACTGATCATAGGGAATTCTTTAAGAGCATCAGGTACCTCTGCAGTCTTCTTGCTTGTTTTAATGATACAATAATTCTGCATGTTAGTCCAGATCAGCATGGGTGATAAGAAGGGGCTGTAAGTCTTATTATGGAGATTCATTTCTTCACTTAAGGACGAGCCTGGGAACCTGACCAGTCTGCCAGCTCATGCTTTATCTGCTCTGGTCCCCCTCCCGTTCAGACAGATTACCACCCGACCTGAAAACAGTCGGGCCAATCACAACCGTTTATCTAATATGGGGCGCGTTTGATACGATGACTGACAGAGGAGCGCCGTTGAGGCATTTTTATAAACAAGCAAGTCACAGGCTTCGTTGCTCTGATTGGTTGTAGTAGCTCTATCCAATTGTGGCATTTTGGTCTGCGCCTGTTGATAAAGCACCCTGGAAACCAAAATTGAACTGAGAGTTTCCAGACTGGTCTGGCAATGTCAGGCTACGTAATGACATATCCTCCTCACATTATGAGGCAGACTGAGAAACTATATATATAGCAAGTCAACTATACAGTATAGCTATAGCTACAGTATAGCTACAGCATAGCTACAGTATAGCTACAGTATAGCTACAGTATAGCTAGTCAGGTACCAAGGGCTTTACAGACACTAGTCACAAAAGGGATCCTCCTCCTGGGAAATATGCATCCCCTACACTACAGTACCAGCAAACGCATCAATCTCCTAAGAGTCGGCCAATAAACGCATCAGATGTTACAATAAACAATGCCATATCGTTCAATAAACACTCCACCCTTGTACTCATCCTGTTTTGAACTAGAAGCCAGGCAGTGTGATCCTCCTGGCCTGAGAACACCCTGTTACTGGAACCATCGACTGGAAACACTAACTGGAGGCAACTGGGCTCAGGAGAGGCCATCTTGGCTCATCAGTGGTGATGGATGGTCCTCCGGGAAAGGGAGTAGGTTAATAAGGTTGTCAGTGTGTCAGCAATGTGAGATCAACATCCTCCCTGTTGCAGACTTAGGGAGAATCACAGGTGTCATTTTGTGTGTGTTTGGGTTTGTGTGTGTGTGTGTGTGTGTGTGTGTGTGTGTGGGGGGGGGGGGGGGGTGTACGTACGCACAAGAATCAAGCATGCATCTTTGCGTGTATATACATTTTTGGCATGAACTAGTGGGACTCTGCCAAACTACAGCAAATCCTCCTCATGCTCCACTGTCTCCGTATGAGTCCGCACTCCTATTCTGGTTGAGGAGATGAGGACGACTGTCTTGAAGCAAATGCTCTGAGAATAAATACAGTGAGATCATCCCAGGACTTTCCATTGAGGCGACGTGTGAACTAATGAACTATAAATATCCAAAGCATAGCCTCAAACGCCTTGGAGCCGGACTACAAGGCTTGTTTTGTTTTCAATCGCATGAGTATGGAAAATAACTTTCTGTTTTTGTCGGGATTGTGGTCATTTTGGTGTATGGAAGTGACACAAAATAATGAAGTCACGTCAGTTTGTGGCATGTCAGCTGGGCTCTACTGCAATTCCTTTGGCCCAAATGAGGATATAAACTCTATATTGGTGCAATATATTGCCCTGCCATCCCCATGTATCACAAACCTCCATATATTATATACAGAATCAATTAAGATGACTGTAGACACCCACACAGCTGTTGCGTGCATAAGGCTTTGAGCCACAGAGTGATTTTACACTCTGGCATACAGTATGTGGGCCTCTCAGGTTTCTGTCCTGGGGGAGAGGAAAGGTGGAGAGGGACTTGGCTCTCTGCACTCGGGAGGGAGGGAGAGAGAGGGAGGGAGAGAGGGAGGGAGAGAGAGAGAGGGAGATAGTGAGGGAGAGAGAGAGGGAGGGAGGGAGGGAGAGAGAGAGAGGGAGGGAGAGAGAGAGGGAGAGGGAGAGAGTGAGGGAGAGAGAGAGAGAGAGAGAGAGAGGGAGGGAGAGAGAGAGAGGGAGAGAGTGAGGGAGAGAGAGAGAGAGGGAGGGAGGGAGGGAGAGAGAGAGAGGGAGGGAGGGAGAGAGAGAGGGAGAGAGAGCGAGCGAGCGAGCGAGAGAGAGGGAGGGAGGGAGAGAGAGGGAGGGGGAGAGAGAGAGGGGGGAGGGAGAGAGAGAGGGAGGGAGGGAGCGAGAGAGAGAGAGGGAGGGAGGGAGGGAGGGGGAGAGAGGGGGAGGGAGAGGGAGATGTTTAATCGTCCTTGGTGAAACAGTCACCTTCATTTAAGGTAATGAAGTGTAAGAAATCTCTCTGAGCTGCGTGCCATGCAGTGAGAGCAGCGAGGGTTTGAGATGATTTAGCTCGTGGACAAAAACACAGAGATGCCTCCCAAAGCCCATTTATGGGAAATATGACAACAGAACTGACCTATATTAGACCTAATGGGAATATCTGGGAATATCCTGAATCTAGCCCAGGGAACCTGAGTCCACCAAGTATCTGCTGGAACAGAGTGGGAGCCTCTCTCATCCCATTCTTCCTCTGGAACCATCCCCGGTCTCCGGCTCACATAAGAGAGGCCTCACCTTGTGGCCCCAGCGGGAAAGAGTGGTGCCTGGGATCATACTCCCACATCCTCCCCTGCCTTGGCTGGTTCCCTCTGCTCTCACACTATATCTCTCCCATGTCACATTCTACTGAGCAACAGCTGTTTTCCCTTCCCTTATGGCGCTCCTCCATCCCATCCGTCTCCTCTGTCACTCACCTATCCTATATCTGTCTCCAGCTTTCCATCTCACTGACCCGCTTTCAGCTTCCCCAAAATCCTTTCAATTGGTCTCTCTTGTTCTCCTCCAGTCATCCCTCCATCTTTCCACTCCTCTCCACCTACACTATATTTCCTCCTCATTACTCTATGCATGATATGAGGCCATGTTTTGACTGGCACAACGGTACATAGTTAGGGACGCTTAGTTCTCAGGGGATAGGTTGTTCTGGAGCGGGCTGGTTGTAAATATTCACTGATATTGCAAGTGCTTCAACTTATTCTAATACAGACAGTATCGCATTCTATCTGACTGGGTCATAACAAGGATGGGACATAACAAGCACTGGGAATAGAGATCAACAAACATGGTTTAATATCTATGATGACACAAGAAGGAAAACACTGCTCGGGGGTGCGCCTAAGTATTATAATGATAGGGAAAACCCTGCACTATATCTGCATTTGAGATCACTTTAGCAACACTTTATATAGTTACATCACATCTTTCAATCTAAAACCAGACACTTGTGATCTAACAGATACAGAGGCCTTCAACGTTCCACCCAAAGCAAAAACACACATACAGGCTTTCATCTAGATCCCAAAGCTGCAGACTGTGATTTGTCTGCGAGCCACGTTCAGCCAGCAGCCCCCTGGAAGCTGTGGAGGAGCCAGCCTGAACTGTGCTCGCCTCTCCCTGCTGACTCCACTCTGCTCACTTCAAATCACTTTTATTACCATCAAAGTCTTCAAACGGTGCCCAACTCAAATTCACACAAAACAGTATGGCTGTGAAGTCGAAAACCAGAGACAGGAAGCCAGGAATCTGTGTGTGTGTGTGTGTGTGTGTGTGTGTGTGCGTGTGTGTGTGTGTGTGTGTGTGTGCGTGTGTGTGTGTGTGTGTGTGTGTGTGTGTGTGTGTGTGTTTGTGTGCGTGTGTCGCACACTCAGCGGTGGGATAATGACACAATATGATGGAAAACGCTTGTGGAAAATCTGCTGTTTTCCAAGACTGTCGTGAGAATCGTCATCAGAGAGAGACGGCTCAATAGAGTCTAATGCACTTATTAAAGTGGATCTGCTTGATGGTTTCCTGTATGGCATGTTTGTATAAGAAACTGCTTGTGGAGAGAAGGTCTAAAACTGTGCTTACTTAAGCTAAGGAGGATGAAAATCAACCATGATAGAAATCACATTTTCTCTGTACATCTTATCACATGAATAAATGCAAAAATAAATAAACATCATTATTAACAACAACAACAACAACAACAACAACAACAACAACAACAACAACAACAACAACAACAACAACAACAACAACAACAACAATAATCATAATAATAACGTAATAATAACGTAAGTTTTAAATTCAGTTGAAGGATGCCATGCTCCTCTATGGGTTGAGAAAATGTGACCACTTGGTCTTATAAAAACCTTTTCAAAACGCTGATTAGATCAACTAAAAATGCATGATGGTCAAACGGACAACGAGGCTGTTTTTCTTAGTTCCTGCAAAAAAGACATTTTGGAGATAATGATGCTTTCAAAGGACTGCGTCAATATGTCTGTTGTTTAATTTAAAAGAGTCTCTTCAGGTGGCTTGACGTAAATCCATTAATGAGAGGCGGTAATATACATCTTTATAGAAGCAATAAAAAGTCTCCTGCCAGAAGAAATGAATGAAAGTAATTAGCCAGCTTATAAACTACACAGATAGTCTGCCTTGTGGGCACAGTTCTGGGAAAGCCATCCCACCAGGTCGTCTACAAGCCTAACCCCTGACCCCCAACCTGGAAGCACTTTCATTGGACACTATGGGCAGTAAACAACCCATGTCCCTGTGCCTGCTCACCTCACTTCAGGGAAAAGTGAATAAACCGCATGGATCATAAAAACACTGCCAGGCACAGCTTCAAATCAATAGGGTTTTGACTCCCTGGCGGGTGGGCCTGATGAGGAAACTTCAAAGACTTATATATGGAGGGAACCCACAGTTTCCCCACACACGTTGTGCCATATACAGCACCTAATGCCACGGTGAAAGAGTCCAGCCTGCTTTGTTTCCAGGACACAAGTGTCTGCTGGGAAACACGGGGAAGAGCTACATCACGGCCACACGTTATTTGGCAGAAATGTAGCTGTAGATGTTCTTAATTATCATCCATCACTATTTGACAACAAACAGAAATGCCATGTTTGTCTTGCTAAGGTTACAATACCTTCACAGTTATCTTTTATCCACAGAGCAAATACAATCCACCTGACACCTGTGGCTGGCAACATCACAACATATTACAACAATTCATTCATTCATTCATTCTCTTTAGCTGCTTATTCATACTCTGTGTCATGTGGAGCATGCATTGGGAAGAAGGCTGGGAAACAGTCTGGACAGGTTGTCATGAGAGACAACAGAGATAGACAACCACACTCACATTCACACCTATGGGGTATTTAGAGGCTCCAATCCACCTCACTTGGAGAACATGTAAACTCCACACACACAAAGGTCAACTTGCAAGGCAGCTGAGGTTAACACAATAACACAAAGGTCAACTTGCAAGGCAGCTGAGGTTAACACAAAGGTCAACTTGCAAGGCAGCTGAGGGTAACACAAAGGTCAACTTGCAAGGCAGCTGAGGTTAACACAATAACACAAAGGTCAACTTGCAAGGCAGCTGAGGTTAACACAATAACACAAAGGTCAACTTGCAAGGCAGCTGATGTTAACACAATAACACAAAGGTCAACTTGCAAGGCAGCTGATGTTAACACAATAACACAAAGGTCAACTTGCAAGGCAGCGGAGGTTAACACAATAACACAAAGGTCAACTTGCAAGGCAGCTGAGGTTAACACAATAACACAAAGGTCAACTTGCAAGGCAGCTGAGGTTAACACAAAGGTCAACTTGCAAGGCAGCGGAGGTTAACACAATAACACAAAGGTCAACTTGCAAGGCAGCTGAGGTTAACACAAAGGTCAACTTGCAAGGCAGCGGAGGTTAACACAATAACACAAAGGTCAACTTGCAAGGCAGCGGAGGTTAACACAATAACACAAAGGTCAACTTGCAAGGCAGCTGAGGTTAAACAATAACACAAAGGTCAACTTGCAAGGTAGCTGATGTTAACACAATAACACAAAGGTCAACTTGCAAGGCAGCTGAGGTTAACACAATAACACAAAGGTCAACTTGCAAGGCAGCTGAGGTTAACACAATAACACAAAGGTCAACTTGCAAGGCAGCTGAGGTTAACACAATAACACAAAGGTCAACTTGCAAGGCAGCTGAGGTTAACACAATAACACAAAGGTCAACTTGCAAGGCAGCGGAGGTTAACACAATAACACAAAGGTCAACTTGCAAGGCAGCGGAGGTTAACACAATAACACAAAGGTCAACTTGCAAGGCAGCGGAGGTTAACACCTACTGACCTACTGAGCCAGTGTACGTACCGCCTCACATCAAAGTTAAAGAGCACAAACTATTTCCTCATTATATTCCATGCAACGACACAAATCTCTTGTTTCATTCTGATACATCATATGCATGGCAGGATAACTTTCTCCATTTTCTCAGATGGGGTTATCTAGATGTCGTTAAAGCTAATGCAGGTATCACCTACCTCTCCTTCTGCGGGCGGTGGAGGCGCCGGACAGAACTATCCCAGCGATGGAGACCGTGAGGAGGAGGAGGAGGAAAGAGTGTGAGCGCTGCATCGTCACTGCCGTGCTCGGAGTGTCAGGTGTAAGAAGGTGCTGATGCCGTGACCCAAAGGAGATCTGGGAGATCTCGCCACAGGGGTGAGGACGCACCGTACCAACCAAGACAGAAGTAAGATCACTCAGCACTGCCTTGATGATGATGAGCTTTGATGTAATATGTGACAGCAGGATGAGTGCACGGCGAGTAGAGGACCAGAGTGGTGTTCAGGAGAGTCTGGCAGGTCTGTCTGTGTTGTAGCTGCAGGAGTGGAGGAGCGGCTGGACTATTTCTCTGAGCTGGTGCCTCTCAGGACTAGTGCAGCTCGCTGGACTGGACTTCTGGATGCAGCGGGCTGCTCCTGCACCATCTATACCTCTATAGTGGGGGGAGGGGACAGAAGGAGACAGGCACACCCACTCCACATGCCCTCTCCCCCCCCCCCCCCCCTCTCTCTCTCCATCTCTCTCCCTCTGTCTCCTGCTCTCTCTCTTTCTCTGGAAAAGGACTGTAAGTTCTCTCAAAGCTTCCCGCCCTCCTCTCTCTTTTTCTCTGTTCTCTTTTTTCTCTGCTTAGTCTGGCATGTCCCCAGCAATCCAGCTTTCCATCCATCAAGGGCCTTCTGATACTTTTGCATTGTTCCTCTATTGTCCTGAGAGTCTCTCCTCTACTCTCCCTTCTATTCTCTCACACTGTGTTTGTATATGTCAGGGGTGCACAACACAACCTTGCCCTACTCAGGAGCAGTGTTGGGGGTAACTCATTACAAAAGTAACATATTACATGTACATGTAATATATATATTACTTTTAGCAGTAACTCAGTAATATAACTTATTACTTATAGGATTTCAGTAATATAATACCAGTTACTTTGTCAAGTAACTCAAGTTACAAATTGAGTGATTTTTTTTTATTAATCAAAGCACATATTTAAATGAAGATATAATAATTTCCTAATCAAACAGTTTTTTTAATGCAAATAACCTAGATGACAATAACAAAGGAAAAAAATAACATTTCGAATTTTGGATTGTTCACACTGACTTCAAGACGGTTGAGATTATTTTTCGGGATGGTTCCGGGGCGGCGATGTCATTCTGAATCTGCTGCTGCTGTTGTTTTGGTGAATGTACTGTAATGCAAAAGTAGTGCAAAAAGTAACAAGTTACTCTACACAGACAGTAATATTGTAAAGTAACTTATTACTTTCAAATGAAAGTAACTAGTAATATGTAGTATATTACATTTTGAAAGTAACTTGCCCAACACTGCTCAGGAGCCACGCTGACCCCAAAACAAATCTTTGCAAGAGCCATCATCTAAAAAAAAGTCCCTTTCCTCCCTTTATTTATTTAGATTTGTTTTAAGTAGGACTTAAAAGAGCCACAACTAGTAGTAGTTACCATCTACTCTCAAAATGCCACTAAATGACTGAAACACTAGCTTGTTGACAACATGTACAGGTCATGTTTTCTTTTCAATGGTAAACAAAAATAAGAAGGGAGCTCCTTGAATTTTTCAAGAATAGTATTTAATCCCGAAGTAGTATATTCGTGTACACAGCAGTGTTACAAACAGAATATATCTTCAATAGGGTACACGGGCAAACAAAACGCTACGCGCGTTTCAACCACACAGGGTCTTCATCAGGCTTCATCAGGCTCTTCTTTTCAATGGTAAAATTTGTTCTGAAATACGTTGCTCGGTTGTTGAAATAATTGTATTTTACTACCAAATTTACTAGCTAAACCTTATTGCACAGCAACTGCCTCGCTCTATGTGCAGGCAGCCAGGAAGGCCTATTTGATTTTGAACATTAGTATTTATTAATAAAATGCAGCCTGCCATCCCTTCAGGACCGACACACTGCCAGGACGGTAAAGCGCTCTCGGAAAATCATGGCCGACCCCTCCCACCCAGGTCATAAACTCTTCAGGGGCCTCCCCCTTGCACCCCCCGCCCCATGGACATTGGACACTATACTACCCCCCCCCCCCCCGATCATGTCACTTTAAATTACTTTTTACTTTATAATTTGAGATTGTTTTTCTGTATTGCTTCGTCTTCTACTATTGATGTGACTGCTGCGCTGCATACTTGCACTAAGACAAATTCCTCATTCATTACTGTTACTGTAGCTATTAAAGTGAATCTTGAATCTTAAAAGCTATTCATATTGGAGTGTGTCTATTACTTCATATTGCCATAATTGGTAAGCATTTCATAAAAGCAATAGCTCACTTCAGGCTGCGATATCTATATACTGCATATGGTTATTCTAACCCCATTAGCTGTAATAACCATACACCAGGGCCTGTAATTAGATTACAAATGTGATTTATTTGACTTAATCTGTAATCTGTGTCCATTCTCTCTCTCTCTCTCTCTCCCTCCCACACACGCACGCATGCAAGCAATACACACTCCTCACGTGCACTTCAATCAGGAGAACTGCAAGGGGAATTGGAACAGTCATACAGTCTAAGCATCTTGTAACAAAAGGTTGAAGAGTCTATGGGGTATGGCTGCCATTATACTCCATGGAAACGATGTCTCTCGTCCACTATCTATAAACATAGTCTCTGCCAAAAGCAGAAAACACATTAGCAACACGTGCAGCGCTGGATACTGGAGAACCGCACACACACACTGGATACTGGAGAGCCCCTCACACACACACTGGATACTGGAGAGTCCCTCACACACACATGCCGTTGGCCGCCTTGTCTTTCTGCTGAAATAAAATGCATCGCAAACACATGCTGACAGTGTTGCATCATAAAAATCCTTTTGAAGTCCAAACTCATCAATCATTGTTTTCAGCCACTGAGTTCAGTTTTTGCATGTGTTTGTGTGCATGTGTGTGTGTGTGTGTGTGTGTGTGCGTGTGCGTGTGTGTGTGTGTGTGTGTGCGTGTGTGCGCGTGTGTGTGTGTGTTTGCGCGTGTGTGCGTGCGCGTGTGTGCGTGCGCGTGTGTGCGTGCGCGTGTGCACGCGTGTGTGTGTGTGTGTGCGTGTGTGCGCGCATGTGTGCAAGTGTATGTGTGTGTGTGCATGTGTGTGTGCGTGTGTGTGTGTGTGTGTGTGCGTGTGCGTGTGTGCGTGTGCACGCGTGCGTGTGTGTGTACATGCGTGTGTGTGTGTGCGTGCATGTGTGCAAGTGTATGTGTGTGTGTGCATGTGTGTGAGTTGGAGCCAGGGCTATCCCTGGACAGCCAAGATTCTCCGCCAGAGTTGGGCCTCAAGGACAAAGAGTAGGCTAGATGTGTGTGTGTGTGTGTGTGTGTGTGTGTGTGTGTGTGTGTGTGTGTGTGTGTGTGTGTGTGTGTGTGTGTGTGTGTGTGTGTGTGTGTGTGTTAGCGTGTGCGAGTGAGGCGCACACATGCATGCATGCACGTGCATGTATGAGTATGTATTCCAGGAGGTCCACCCTCCAATACAGATGATTCCATCCCACATGGCATCACACGAGACAGGAAAGGACGGCGCGCCAGAGGAGGAGTGTCTCCATAGGAAGTCCCTGAACAGTCTATTGTATTGTAAGTTACCCCAGCATTCATGATGTCAGCATCCATCAGTCTGCACTCTATGAACACCATGAAAACATTTAAATTCACTGTTAATGAAAAAGCACAATGTTTGGGATATAAGAATTTGACCTTGCCTGCTTCGCTTAAGGGCTACGTCACTCTGTATTATTGCAAAAACCCTGCGATAAGAGGCAAGCAAGGAATTTTCCTTTATCTGCAATGATTTGCTCACAAAGATCAACTAAAGTGGTGATTGAGATGATTGGCCCCAGTCGTTTCAGTGCTGCATGTCATCCTAATAGTTACCTGTCATGCATTTGAATCTGTTCTTGAAGTAGAACACTTCCACATGAATTCTGCTGTCATTGGTGGAGTAACGGAATGTTTCATAGGCCTTTTCTGCCTCCGTTTGGCTCCACGGTAGTCTGATCTTTGATGCGTGGTCTACGATGACATCACTACAGGAGCCGATGTGGAGGGAGCCCAATGCATCGGTGAAGAACTCGAGATGGCCGCGTCGTGCGAGCCGGGGGTCAAAGCCCACCTGCCGCACCTTGTCCGTCCTCCCCATGAAAAAGTTAATGACTGCATCAGCCACCACGCAGTTGGGAAAGCCTCTGATGATGTGGTGGTAGCCTTGCCTCCAGTGGAGGCAGTCACCTTCCTCGTCCCCCTCTTCCACTGAAACGGTGTGACGGAATGTTGCGGTGTATCCCGTCACCTCTCTCACTGCACCGCCCACCAAGTCCAGGCTGGTCTTCTCTAGGATGTCCACCATCTTTTCCAGCTTGGTGTTTGCAGTGAAGATGAAGTCATCATCGGCCCACAGCACATACTTTGTGCTCACCTGAGACACTGCCAGGTTCCTTCCCGCGAACCAACCCTTTCCAAATGGCATGATGTAATGCTCAATGTGAGGTCCGGTAACGGGTTTAGGGTGCTCATTGTCATCTGCTACCACTATGGTGACGGTGGGGTAGTATTGCCGTATGCTGTCGATCAGATCTTGGAGTTTATCATAGCGGAGGAAGGTCTTGGTTGCGATGGTGACGAGGGCACTAATATTGTATTCTCCGTGGGATCCGGAGTTGTAAAGCTGTGGGTGGGCACCATGACCAACTTGAATGATGAAAACTGACTGGTGTCCTTCAGTTGCAAACTGAACTGTATCTGCAGTCCTGGGGTGGAACACAGTGTTTGTGTATGTGACAAACTGCAGCTGCCTGTTCAGAGTGGAGAGAAGGGGACTTGATAGCATCACACTCTTCTCTCCCACTCCTTCGACGGAGACACCGTCTACAGTAGCTGCCACATCAAACGTCCCCAATGTCGCACTCAAGGACACCATGTGTCTAGATCTCGGTTTTTCTTTAAGACCCAAACCGGGAATAATGATCGTTTTGAGGGGTCGCACCTTGACACCCTGGGTGGGGTACTGAAGAGGACTGTTGGCGTCAGCTACAATCAGCAGGTCTGCAGGAGTGTGGGACCTCCTCTGAAAGCTGCTGTACTCCTGAGCCCTGCGACTTTTCACCCCTTCAGGATCACGATCGGAGCCCAAGAATACACGATCAAGGTCGTGGGCCCACACGCGTGGGAAGAGCAGATCGGAGAATGGCAGGCGAACGCTTTCCTTATCTGCCTTGCACACACACACATTTTGTGCCAAGTGACATGCCACATCCTCCTTTATATGGTAGGGAATGTCAGGATAACCACCACCGATCAAGTCTTTCATTTTCTTCTGTAGAAGCTTCTCTATGCCGAAGCCCACTCCTGGCCGTATGTCAAGTTCTGGGCTGGCCCCAGGACTCAAGTAGTGCAACAGGGCGACCAGCAGGAGTCCACTGACCAAAATCAGTCCAAGAAACTTCTTAGACCTGGCTCGCATCTCACATGACATGCAGATACAAAGCAATGTGACAGAGGTACAGGGTTGTTGTGTCTCATAGCTTGTTGCCGTTTCCAAATCTGATGATGTCACAATGAAGAAAGGGTTATGACATCACTGATGATGTCACATCACTGATGATGTCACATCACTGTTGATGTTACAACGGCATTGTGACTAATGAGGAGGAAGAGGAGTAGCCTGCCGCTAAGAGGCAGAGGGGGCAGGGCAGTCAGAGGAAAAGTAAAGCCACACCCAAAGAGGAAATGGAGAGCCATGGTGTTAGTCATGAGGTTGTGAAGACGGTGGTGATGAAGGGAAACGCTCCGGTGGACTCTGAGTGCAAAGTCAAAGTTGGCAAGGCCCATGTTTACAGTGAAGGGAATGACGTTTACGACGTGATGCTAAACCAGACAAATCTCCAGTTTAACAACAATAAATACTACCTGATTCAGCTCCTGCAAGATGACAACTCCAAGGCCTACAGTGTGTGGATGAGATGGGGTAGAGTGGGTAAAGTGGGACAGAACAGTCTGACAGCCTGCGGCGGCGACCTCCTGAAAGCCAAAAACGTCTTCAAGAAAAAGTTCCTCGACAAGACGAAGAATGAGTGGGAACACCGGGTGAGCTTTGGGAAAGTGGCTGGAAAATATGACTTGGTGTTCATGGACTACAGCACCGATGTCAGGGAGGAGAGCCAGACGGAGGTGGACGCTGTGCACAAGAAGAGGACCTCCAAGCTGGACATGAAGCTCCAGTCGCTCCTGGAGCTCATCTGTGACCTGAACGCCATGGAGGAGTGTGTGCTGGAGATGAAGTTTGACACCCGCAAAGCTCCTCTTGGCAAGCTGACCTCAGAGCAGATCCGTGCGGGGTACACGGCGCTGAAGGAGATCGAAGAGTGTCTGAAAAAGAAGCGCAGCAGCAGCAGCAGCAGCCGTGACCTGCTGGAGGCATGCAACCACTTCTACACACGTATCCCACATGACTTTGGTTTGAAAACTCCCCCACTCATCCGCACAGAAGATGAGCTGAAGGAAAAAATTGTACTGTTGGAGGCGCTATCTGACATTGAGATAGCAGTGAAGATGTCCCGGTCCAGGGAATTCAGCGATGAGCATCCACTGGACAGACAGTACCACTCACTCCACTGCCAGCTACAGCCTCTGGAGTCCAACAGCCACGAATACAAGGTGATAGAGAAGTATCTCCAGTCCACTCATGCCCCGACTCACGGCGACTACACCATGACCGTGCTTGACATCTTCTCCGTGGACAGGGAGGGGGAGAGCAGCAACTTCCTCTCTCAGATGCACAACAGGACTCTGCTGTGGCATGGTTCCCGCCTGTCTAACTATGTTGGCATCCTCAGCCAGGGGCTCAGAGTGGCCCCTCCTGAAGCCCCCGTCACCGGCTACATGTTTGGTAAAGGAATCTACTTTACTGACATGTCATCAAAGAGTGCCAACTACTGCTTTACCAACAAGCGCAACAACACTGGGCTGCTGCTACTGAGCGAGGTGGCTCTGGGAGACAGTAACGAGCTGCTGGATGCCAACTACGAAGCCCACAAGCTGCCTGCCAGAAAACACAGCACCAAGGGCCTGGGCCAGACGGGACCCCACCCCGACAACTCTGTCACTCTCGATGGCATGACGGTGCCAATGGGCCCCAGTGTAAAGACGGGTGTGGGTAAGGACGGCGGTTACTCCCTCCTTTACAATGAGTTCATCGTCTACAACCAGGCCCAGACCCGCATGAGGTACCTGCTGCGGGTTCAGTTCAACTACTCTTCACTGTGGTGAGGTCTGGAACACAATATAGAGGCGTATCACGCTGACTAGGGCTGTTGGAATGAATTTCGAGATTAGAATATAATTCGATTTCAATAAATCTAATATCAAATTGGCTAAGTGGGTGGGTGGGCGGGCGGGCGGGCGGGCGAGGTCTGTCTGGTTGTCTCTCTGTCAGTCATGATTTGTGATGGAACGGATGTCACTCGGGCAGTTGTGTCTGTGTGTGTTGAATGCATTTGCAATTGCTGAACTGTGATGTCACTCGAGCAACTGTGATCTTATCGTAGTTCAAGTTGGCTAAGTGGGTGGTGTCTGTCAGTCGGAAGTGACATCATCAATGAGGTGGGTAGCAGTGTATTGGCTAAGTGGCCAATGTCAGTCACAAAAGTGATGGAAGTGACATCATCAGTGAGGTGGGTAGCGGTAAAGATGGAGATGGACAGAGCCTTCTGTCCGTACTCTGCGTTCATTTCGTGCCTATTTCTGTCCCTCTTCTGAAAGCTTACGGATACGCATGAAACGGAGCAGAACCACACACACATTCACACATTTGACTCTCCACTGCCCACTAGTGGATGTATTGCTTAACATGATGCCAACGTGAAAGACGCATGGAAATATGTGGGCAGTGCCAAATACACCGTTTGAAACGGATGAAAATGGAGTATAATTGGGCCTTAAGTGTGCGGTCACTGCGGTGACTGTCAGTCACGAAAGTGGCGAAAGTGACATCATTAGTGAGGTGGGTAGCGGAAAGTGACATCATCACTTTCTGGGCAAAGGTTGGTGTGGCGCACAATTGCTCAACTGTGATGTCATTCAGGCAGTTGGGATCATCAGTGATGTTACTCGAGCAACTGTGATTGAAGGGCCGATGGCACACAGTTGCCAACTGTGATGTCACGGGTACTCTCCAGAGTCTCAACCCTAGAAATTGAGCGTGCGTAGCGTGCAAGATTTCTAGTAGTATTGATTTCTAGTATCTAGTATTTCTATTATATATTCTAGTATAAATACTAGATACTACTTTACGGGCCTTTCCATGGTCTGTCATCCCCCCCCCCTTCCCCCATCTGTTCCCCTTATCCTTCTCTGTATCCTTCTCCCGCTCTCCTCCCTGCCCTCTGGGTTTGTGAAGGATACAGAGAATAGAAAAGTACGGGTCAGGCACGTTGCGCTCGCTCTGCTTTAGTCATCACCGATTGGTCGTTCCTTTCCTCCATTTTATAGCTTTTCAACACATCATCAGGCCCACCTGCCAACAAACGCCACGCAGCCGGAAAACTGTGTCAGGGATGGGTACAATGAAGGAGAAAATGAAGGGATCTTACACATTCATGCATCACTTTACGTGTTCAGGCACCCAGCAACATATGTCAACTTCCAGTAAAGCTGATCATATTGAAGAAACAATAGACTATTCTCTCTCTTCTCGTCCGCAGACGAACAGCCACCATGTTCCCTGAAGAAGGATCACCTTTACTCGGGTGGAAAACCCGTTCTGCAGCCAGCAACGAACCAAGCCGCCATCGCCAGAACAAGATCAGCCAAGGCCTCGCCAAGTATTTCCCAATATTAGATTGAAATGTTAAAACTTTAAGGTCATGACTTTTTTGTATCAGTCTCAATTTATTTCTTCCAGTAGGTGTAGGGGGTTGGAAAATGATTGCTGCTGTTGCCAAGAGCAGAAGGTCTCTCACAGCTCAGTCGAGTTTGCAAGTTTCCCCACTTGGACTGGTTGTGATTTTGAGTATGGAAAAAGAAAATAATAAAAAAAAAATCCACCGACATTTTCCAAAGGCCGGTTCATCTGCTGATGCCATGAATGGAATGGCTTATTAAGTTCCACTGTTCCATACCAGGTCAGAGTATTAGGATGAGACCTCCAAACCTTAAAGTTGCAGACTTCAAAGAGACAACTTAGAGAAGTTGAAGGTTAGAGAAGCAAGCTTGTGACCGGAAGGTCGTCGGTTCAATCCCCGGGACCGGCAGGACAAATCTGGGTGGGGAAAGTGAAAAGGCAGCGCTTGCCCCTCCCTCATTACCACCACTGAGGTGCCCTTGAGCAAGGCCCTTAACCCCATCTGCTCCAGTGGAGCTGATCAGTGGCCAGCAGATCAGACTGTGGTTGTACTGGTCAGCTTCCAGGTGTGAATGTGTGCGTGAATGTGAACAGGGCACTCCTGAAAAAGAGAGCATTGCTCTCAGTGAGACTCCCCCTGTATAAATAAAAAAAGGTTAAAAAAAAGGTAACTACTGTATTATATTCATACTCCTCATTACTTTCATCATAGGGCAGGGATGGGCAACTTTGATGATAGAGAGGGCCACACAAAAAATGTCTCGCTACCAGAGGGCCAGATTTTGACCGTGCACTTCCACCAGTAGCCTACTGTAACACCATCACTCCCAATTATAGCTACTAATTTGATGAAAAGGACTTTTATACTTTTTTACATATATATTTTTCATATTCAAATGTAGTAATTGTTCCATTCAGATGACACCAGAAACTTTGCTTTAAAACAGCCCGCTACAGCAATTTGATGGGGTACATCACCCAAATATGTGATATTAATCAGATTAGTAATGTTGCATGTGCAATGTGCATCCTGGATATAGTTTGTTACAATAGCATTAACTCAAATGCTAACATTAAACAGTATGTGGATGGACAATGCTAACGCCATTAGCGCCATGTTCTGGGTTGTGCAGTAAAATAAAAACATTATTTGGTGGTCTAACCTAACCTAACCAAAAACGTTGGCGTTGTAAAATAAAAAATAAATAAAAATGAAATTGACCCAGGGGCCACACTGAGTGAGGTCGGGGGGCGCCAGTTGCCCACCCCTGTCATAGGGTGTGCCACTGCAAAGAAATCAGGCTAATCTGTCATTGCTGCATCACTAGTTTTATATAAACTCTATACTCATGTATTTATAGAAAGTATATATGTTTATTGAGTGATTCTGACTTGATTCTGACCCTGCTCGATTATTGGAAATTTATGATGTGCCTGTCAGGTTGTGGTAGTGCAGTCGTCTGGTTTTCCCGCCAGATGAACATGCTTAACTCCAGTCTCTGTGCCACGCTCTCTGACTGCTCTGCATACTGTAGCAAAGTGGAAAATATGATGTATGGAATGTTCCTCCAAATATTTATACAGTTCTTCAGAGGTCAGAGCCAAAGACAAATGCACTTGTGCGTACGCGTCCACAGACTACACATACTTACATAAGCGGCATATATAGACGCACGCATACACTTGCACACTCGCGCGCATTTGGACCATAGACTGTAATATTTGGACACACACGCACGCACGTGCGCTCGAACGCACAATTCAGCCCTTGAACAATTCTCTATTGTCATGTTCTAGATCAGGATTATATGTGATAAGCGCCATTTTCAAATTATCACTGCATATCTTTGTTTTGTATAGTTTGTTGATATACAATAAAGAAAAATGTTATTTAAAAAAAATGCTTGTCAATCAGTGTGCCCGAGTTGTTGGAGGACCTGACATTGTCTGTTTCAACATTTCTACAAAAATTCTCAATTGCAAATTGCAACAATCACCTGAGACACACTTATTGCTACTGTGTGTTGCCGTGCCACTGGTTAACCCTTCACTAAAAACCTATCCTAGTGTATGGCTCATTCTATCATTTTCAAGTTCAAGTTCAAGTTCATTTATTGTTTTTTTTTATTGGCACAGTCATCCTGTTGATAATAGCATTAAGCTACGAGTCTTGTAATTCTGAGTAAAGACACATCATGATATATCACTAAAGATGACTGAATCACCATTTACTGTAACACTTCCTGAGTTATGTTGAACAATTACACAATTACCAGCGTCAAACTTTACTTCACAACGCACTCACTCATACAAAACAGGTGACGACATTATGTGCATCTCTATCCACATCTGCTAACAAGTTGTGAAGGGCAGGAATCTCCACGACATCGCAATATTCAAAACACTGTTGGCAAGCCGTTTTGAAAGACAGGCCAGTGTTATTGCCAGCTACCATGAGGCAGTCATCAAATCATTACTGGAAAGCCATGGGGGATAGCAGTGTTGTGTGGGCGACGAAGAAGAACGATTTATGCAGAAAAGAGAAGAGAGAGAAGACAAAATATCATTCAAACACTAAATGTGTTTCCGAGAGCAGAGGGGGGAAACCAAAAGCTCAATATGTTTCCTATTGTGTACAGTATGTGTTTGTGTGTGTCTGCGTGTGTTCACTAGCATGAGCATACTCTACTGTGCCATCAGTTACTTCCACATGCTTACAGTCACTAACAGGAACAAACTCTTCAAAATAACACACTTTTAGCCAGCAAACTCATTGGTATCACCACCCCCAACCTATGTGTCACCTCATTCATCCCTATCCCGCAAAGCACGCACCATCATAATGACCAAGAGCAGCCATTCTATCAGCACTTCACTCTCCTTCCTTCTGGCCGTAGGTAGAGACAACCTATGATGTGCAAGAAGGCCCGTTTTGGCAAAAAGCTTTGTCCCAACAGCCATACGAACCCTAAATATGTAACATACACTCTAGTTACTATGTGGTGTGCAGTGTCAATTTATGCCTGTTTAGGCTACTGTTCTTATGTTTATGTGTTTATGTACATTGTATCCGATACTTTGTACAAACCTATACCTTTTTTTTATGTCTTACCTCTGTGGAAAATAATTTCCTCTTTGAGGACAAATAGAGCTATCTATCATCTATCTATCTATCTATCTATCTATCTATCTATCTATCTATCTATCTATCTATCTATCTATCTATCTATCTATCTATCTATCTATCTATCTATCTATTTATCTATCTATAATGTGTATGTGTACAGTGCCTGTTTGCCTATGCACACCCATGTATGTACTTTATACATACATGTGAGTGTGTCTGTCGGGATGAATCCCACATCCTAATGATAAATAAGCACATTACATGAGAGGATCAGGTCCCTAACTTAGAGCTGACAGCAGAGAAGCGATGAGACAAATCCAGAGGCCATAAACTACTGTAAGAATCTGGCTCAGACACTCTGATACACTAACGCACAGATGTAGCCGTCGTAAAAGTCACGCTTTTTACACGCTCGCTCCTCTGCTACTGCATTGTTGTTTCACTCCCAAAAGGAATTCTTTGGAAAGGCCTGCAGCGAAAATGGGATCTAAATGCATGAAGCTGGAGCCTGGAGGGGGATTCTTTATTACCTTTGTACAGATGCAGGCTCTCCTTCAACATGAAAAGGAATGCAATGCTTGCTCAAGCTGAAATACAAACAATAGCCTACTTGTGCCCTGTGAATAAGAGAAAAAGTTATCCACCATGACAAAACAAACAGAACTTTGCTCAATGAGGTGTGTTATTCCCCACTCAACCATCATATATTACAATATGGACTTATATTCTCTGTGATTCCACTAAACCATAAAGTCTTATAACAGCATCCAAAAATACAAAAGACAGACCAGTCAAACAGGGTGCCTCCCTGACAATAGCTAAAACAGGAATACTTTATGTAACACATTTACGACTAAAAATCCTACAGCAGATATACAGTATCATGCTGAAGTCATTTTCAGGCCCAGACACACTGAAAAGCACTCACCTCTGTCTCCATTGCTATAAAAGACCAGCATCATATTTTTTGTTTTAGAGTTGAGTTGAGTTTCTCAAATAGTTTTGATGGTGGAACAGTGGCTGGCCATGAGAGGACACTTGGCTGCTGCAGAATGAAGCGATGCACACAGCGCAGGAAACGCAGGAAGCCCTCAGACGGCCACAGAGAAATTGTTTGTACACAGTCCGCGTCCGCTAGCTTCATTTCTTACCTGCACTTCATCATTTGTGTTGTGCAAGTTCTTCGTTCACACTTGTTCCTTCTGCGAATCATTCCGTCTCCAGAAACAACACAAACAGAGCAGAGGTGATGTTTGCCTGGATGTCTGCTGCATCAGCCAGAGAAAAAGCTTGGATGACAAAACAGTCTGTTAAATGATTAAATGTTTGTGGTGACAAAATGGCGCCTGTGAAATGTTTTCTTTAGATCACATTGATGTATTGCCCCATGCTAACCTAGGTCAGAGCCATCTTGAAATACTCAACGCAGCCTGTCACTGTACAATAGGAAAATCAATGATGAAAAAGAGCTGAAGTGATTGCGCGAATGAGGGAGAGGGAGAGGGAGAGGGAGAGAGGTGGACAGGCAGAAAGAAAAGAAGGAGATATACTTTCTGATTGAAATTAGTTTGTTTTCCTGGCTTGGTGATAGAGCTGTACTAAGCCTTCTCTGCTCTCCGCTCCACTTCTGTTCCTCTGGGTGATTAAAACAAATAAACCACAGGATCAAACTAAGACAGGTTCTGGAAGACAGAGTGGAGGGGCACAGGAGATACTCAGACAGGTTCTGGAAGACAGAGTGGACGGGGACAGGAGATATTAAAACAGGTTCTGGAAGACAGAGTGGAGGGGGACAGGAGATATTAAGACAGGTTCTGGAAGACAGAGTGGACGGGGACAGGAGATATTAAGACAGGTTCTGGAAGACAGAGTGGACGGGGACAGGAGATATTAAGACAGGTTCTGGAAGACAGAGTGGACGGGGGCGGGAGATATTAAGACAGGTTCTGGAAGACAGAGTGGAGGGGGACAGGAGATATTAAGACAGGTTCTGGAAGACAGAGTGGACGGGGACAGGAGATATTAAGACAGGTTCTGGAAGACAGAGTGGAGGGGGACAGGAGATATTAAGACAGGTTCTGGAAGACAGAGTGGACGGGGACAGGAGATATTTGGACAGACATATTTAGTACAACACAGCGCAGTAGGTGAACGTGAAAGGAGGCCAGGCCAGTGCACTGACTGAGTTGAGGAAAACAATCACCCAACTCGATATCACAATGCTTTACACTTACCAAACAACACTAACGCCATAGTGTGCAGTCAATGACGTAACAGCCTGCAAATCTGTGGTGGTGTGACACTTCCTGGTATCCAGTGAAACTAATTGCTCCCTCATTCAATTTTTCAATCCCTTCATCTTTCAAATGTAGACCATCTGGAATGTGTGACTGAAGAAACTGGGTTCCCCCTGGATGAAGAATGCTGCTGGCTACGTGCCAAACTCAATCAAAGTGTGACAGATGATGAAGTAATAGGGAATATACTGATACACACCAGTCCTTGTTTGACCTTGTTGGAGATACATATAACTCTCAACAGGTGTCAGTCTAGACTTTCATCTATACCCCTTCATGTCAAACAGTGGAAGGCTAGGGCAGCTAGCAGAGCCAGTGCTGGTGCATCGTGTGCTGGCACAAAATGTTTTCATAGATTGATAGAGTGATAAAGGGAGAGAGAGAGAGAGAGAGAGAGAGAAAGAGAGAGAGAGAGAGAGAGAGAGAGAGAGAGAGAGAGAGAGAGATAGAGAGAGAACAAGAGCATGTGGGATTAAAAAAGGAAAACATGCTCAGTCAGGGTTAGGTTTTTCGGTTTTTGATCAACACGTGTGTGAAGCAGCAGGCAAAGAAGTCTGGATACATTGAAGCCAATCAGCATGGACACTGCTGCATATTGGATACAATGAGACCAATCAGCACAGACACTGCTGCATATTGGATACAATGAGACCAATCAGCACAGACACTGCTGCATATTGTCTTAAGTAAAACATGGTGGTATTTCAGGCAACATTCACTGAGCCTCTGCTCCTCACGAGCAGCATGTGAACGTGAAGACAGCATGGAAACAGCCTTCCCACTGTGAAGGGCTGTCCTTATCCCGAACACAGCCAGGGAGATGAGTGAGCCAGTGATCTCCGGGTTGCTGTTGTCAACTTGTCAACAAGGTGGATATTTATTATGGTCCTCTCCTCTCTTTATTATGATCCACCCCTAATGACAATAACACTCCATTCCCAATCACCTGGACTCACACGGCCTCTCTTTATTATGATCCACCCCTAATGACAATAACACTCCATTCCCAATCACCTGGACTCACACGGCACGTGGATCTTCTGAGGAAGGCAGGAAGGAAGGATCATAAACGATACAGCCAAGTAAGCGAGCAGTTATTTTGCACGCAAAGATGCAGGGGCTGTGACTAGATGCCTTTGGAGAATATCTGATGATTGCTCATCATCGCCACCTGGCAGTGTCTACGTGACACTGGATGAGTGAGGACAGGCCCTCGGTCAAATGTGCATTTTGCCATCATCACGCTTCAGAGCTGGGGCTTTGTGCCGTTTGAACTCATCACGCTTCAGAGATGGGGCTTTGTGCCATTTGAACTCATCACGCTTCAGAGATGGGGCTTTGTGCCGTTTGAACTCATCACGCTTCAGAGATGGGGCTTTGTGCCGTTTGAACTCATCACGCTTCAGAGCTGTGGCTTTGTGCCGTTTGAACTCATCACGCTTCAGAGCTGTGGCTTTGTGCCGTTTGAACTCATCACGCTTCAGAGCTGGGGCTTTGTGCCGTTTGAACTCATCACGCTTCAGAGCTGGGGCTTTGTGCCGTTTGAACTCATCACGCTTCAGAGCTGGGGCTTTGTGCCGTTTGAACTCATCACGCTTCAGAGATGGGGCTTTGTGCCGTTTGAACGCCACATTGCTCTGTGAACTGATGGTGAGACTGTGGCGACAGATTGAGTCCCGCTCATACAGCTGGGCGGGATTAGGAAAGAAACGTTGTCATATTACACGACACTGAAGTCTTCATGTGGAAAAGGGGCAGAAACATTGCATCAGCGAAGGCCTTCAAAGGAACAGGGCTCAAAGTTGGAGCCATCTTACGGCATGCCTTGTAAGCCCAGTATTATTCTTTTGGTTTTTCAAGGCAGATGATACACTTAGCATTAGCATATAGGATTGTGACATAAAATACAATCACTTTCTGCATTATATAGTGTTTCTTTGGTTGCTATATTTCTTATCATGCAGCCTCCTGAGCTGTGCAGTGCAAGAAAACTCAAATCTTAAGAAGCAGTTCTTCCCCCAGTGTTAGGTGGGAGAGTTTGGGGGTGTAACACTAGAAAGGGTCTCTGTCTTGGGGGCCAGAACACAAAGAGGGGGAACACACATGAATGCCATCAGAGAATCCTGCAGCTGCGGCTCCGCTCCGGCAAACAGTGGGAATAAGGCATACCTGAGAGACTCCAACAGTAAATGGATGGGGAAGATGTGGTGGTGAACTGTAGATAACCTGACACCGTGCTCAGCATGTGGGAGATATTCTCCATGGCTGCAGTCAGGGCCAGGTCTGTAATGACCATGCTAATGCCTGATTGCGTTTAATTCGATACAAATGAGCACATTATCCAGTCATTTACCAGCAGCAATTATTACATAATACCTCACTTTACTACCAAAAGGGGGAACCTTGATTGGCATTTCAAATCAAACACAAGTGTCAATAGTGAACTGGGAACGTTTTTCTCCTCCAGTTCTCTCTCTCTCTTTGGGGACTGTGTGTTCCACAGGCAGGGCCGTGGAGAGAAGATGATTCCCTGAACAAATGCTGAAAGATTCCGGACAAAAACAGTCCACCATCTAATTGGGCCTGGAGAAGAGGGAACTTCTAACTCTGTCTCTTTTTATTATCCATCCCTGTGTTTCCCATTAAAATAGTTTCCAGCCATTGAAAAGAGGGTTTGAAACAGCCAGCCTCAGGTAGCACCTGCTGCAGCGTTCGCCAGACAGTTGGGTTGAACTCTAGACCCGGGTTCTGGTGTTGAGCACTTTCCAAAGATTCTCCATCCTCTTAGCTGCCAAAAGCCAAGTCTATACTGTTGTTTTATACCTCTTTTAGTTCCAAATCACATGAGCCATAGCATGAAATCATTTTCCATGTAAGAATCCTGTGTTTCAGGGAATTGGTGGTAATTGTAGTCAAAATTCAAAAGAAAAAAACAACATATAGTGAATCATGATGAATCATATTGTGGGTGTTGTACGACTTGTGCAAGGCTGAGCAAACAAGCCCAAACTAATCAAACCAAATTGCGAGAGACACAGAGAAGAGATTCAACGCAGCACATTCAGTGATGATGACCGTACCTTTGCTGTGTCAGCTCTCACACTTGGCAAAAGTTACGCAATCAAAGATGCAACATTCCCTGCTTCCACAATCTTCATCAAGCCTCAATGAGAAGGATTAACTGTTTCCAACTGAATAACTGGAGGAGGAATGTACTCTAATATTGATTGTATTTCATTTTCAAAGTTCTATGGAGTGCTGCGTCATTGAGCACGAGACGGCAAATTTACATTCACTGATACGTTCAGTGGATTTCAGCTTCATTGCCTTAATGCCTTGCAGCCAGGCCTGTGGACATGTGAGAGAGACGCCCGGCCTGGACGGTGATTGCAGGGGCCATCGGAGGAGAACGCAGCAAAGACATCCAGGTCTAATTGTGAGCAGGTGACCAGCAGGCACACAGCGGACAGATCGGAAAACTGACCCTGCTTCCAACTGCCACAGCCACCCCAACCAGCCCTTTTCCCTCACAGGCCCATTTCATTTTCCATAACATTCCTTAATCCACCTGGCAGAGTCCACACGCACACGCGCACGCGCACACACACACACACACACACACACACACACACACACACACACACACACACACACACACACACACACACACACACACACACACACACACACACACACACACACTTGCATTATGCACACACACATTCACAGGGTGCATAGACTGACAGACACATGCATACTCTTTCACAACAGTGCCTCAGACTTGCATCATATGGATGGCTGTGTCTGGGCCTGATGCTTGATACACGCAGCACGCAGAGCGCATCAACAAACAACTGAGGAAGATCCACAGTCATCAGTGCGTGGAGGTCACTGAGGACAGAGGTCTGTGTGACACACACACACACACACACACACACACACACACACACACACACACAAATGCACATTGTCTTACACACAAACATACAAGAATGGTTGTTTATCTTCAGGTCACAGGTTGATGTGTGTAAGCCTCAATCATTTGATTACACACAGCGTTTAGAGGCCTGGGAGATTTGTTTGGGCTGAGGACCATCTGGTTTCCATGTGTCTGTCAGAAACATCTCTTACTATTGGCTGGAAACCAAAGAATATCAGCTTGGCTAAGATCAGCAATTGGCCAAAGCGGCTCATTGCTTCCTGAAAGGAACAGAGAGCCCTCTGATCTGTTTACGCCCTGACACAAAGATGGATGCGCCATGGAAGTGCTGCTATCGCATCCAAAGGTTTATTTTGGGGTAAATGTGGCTTGGTTCCAAAAGATACATGCTGTGCCGGTTGATACAGCCAACTCCTGATAAGTACAGGTGGTCTTACTGTGCAACATCCCATCGAAATTTAGCAAAACTATTAATTATAATACATGTAGTATTGAGTCTTAGAATCAAGTGAAACAAATCTACCAAATGATGAATGCTATAAAGTTGATAGTAGACCGCGGAATCAACAGAGAAAATGAGCTCAATGGATAGGGTAAGAGAGAAACAAAACAACATGGAGATCTGAAAAGAAAATGTGGATCAAGAGATTCAGTAGAGGAGTAGTGAAATCAAATATGATTGAAAAAATCCAAGTGGAGCACAGCTGTTGATCCCAGCATGGTGGGTAAGCCACACTTCCCTCAGCTCAGGCCCATTTCTCCAAAACAACATTATGACTGTGGAGCATCGCTCACCACACATCATCACCAGAACGCTCACCACACATCATCACCAGAACGCTCACCACACATCATCACCAGAACGAACACTCACCACACATCATCACCAGAACGCTCACCACACATCATCACCAGAACGAACACTCACCACACATCATCACCAGAACGCTCACCACACATCATCACCAGAATGCTCACCACACATCATCACCAGAACGAACACTCACCACACATCATCACCAGAACACTCACCACACATCATCACCAGAACGAACACTCACCACACATCATCACCAGAACGCTCACCACACATCATCACCAGAACGCTCACCACACATCATCACCAGAACACTCACCACACATCATCATCAGAATGCTCACCACACATCATCACCAGAACACTCACCACACATCATCACCAGAACACTCACCACACATCATCACCAGAACGCTCACCACACATCATCACCAGAACGCTCACCACACATCATCATCAGAACGCTCACCACACATCATCATCAGAACACTCACCACACATCATCACCAGAACGAACACTCACCACACATCATCACCAGAACGCTCACCACACATCATCACCAGAACACTCACCACACATCATCACCAGAACACCTACCACACATCATCACCAGAACGCTCACCACACATCATCACCAGAACACTCACCACACATCATCACCAGAACACCTACCACACATCATCACCAGAACGCTCACCACACATCATCACCAGAACACTCACCACACATCATCACCAGAACACCTACCACACATCATCACCAGAACACCTACCACACATCATCACCAGAACACCTACCACACATCATCACCAGAACACCTACCACACATCATCACCAGAACACCTACCACACATCATCACCAGAACACTCACCACACATCATCACCAGAACACTCACCACACATCATCACCAGAACGCTCACCACACATCATCACCAGAACGCTCACCACACATCATCACCAGAACACTCACCACACATCATCACCAGAACGCTCACCACACATCATCACCAGAACACTCACCACATGTCATCACCAGAACGCTCACCACACACATCATCACCAGAACGCTCACCACACATCATCATCAGAACACTCACCACACATCATCACCAGAACGCTCACCACACATCATCACCAGAACGCTCACCAGACATCATCACCAGAACGCTCACCACACATCATCACCAGAACACTCACCACACATCATCACCAGAACACTCACCACACATCATCACCAGAACACCTACCACACATCATCACCAGAACACTCACCACACGTCATCACCAGAACGCTCACCACACATCATCACCAGAACGCTCACCACACATCATCACCAGAACACTCACCACACATCATCACGGTGAAGAGCTGAGGACTGAATGTGCCAATTAAGTCATGAGGGATGATTAGGTGGCGATAAATCATGATTGAAGGAATGCCTGTTTGGGAATTTAGCCAGGGCACCGGGGTTACACCCCTACTTGAGTGCTGATTGGATCTTTTAATGACCACATTCCACAGAGAGTCAGGACCTTGGTTTAACGTCTCATCTGAAGGACGGTGCTCACTCACAGGACAGAGTCCCTGTCTCTGCCCTGGGGCATTGGGGAGATTATTCATCAGACCAGATTATTCATCAGACGATTCAGACCAGAGGGGAAGAGCACCTCCTACTGGTCCTCCAACACCACTTCCAGCACCAGTCTCCCATCCAAGGATTATCCTAGGCCAGACCTGCTTAGCTTCCCCAGGAAAGCCAGTAATGTAATGCAGGAGCCACTGGTGCAGGCCACTGGAGCCACTGGTGAAGCCATGGAAGTGATACTAAAAGCTGTAGTTCCTCGAATAGCCACTTGAGGTTGGCTCCAAAAGCAAGTCAATCCCCATAGACCCCCATGTTAAAATGCCTGACTTTACAACAGGATTAAACATGTTTACAGCCCAGTTCAAAACACGGGTTTGGTCTATATAGCTCATTTCTGTACGGGGGGTGCATTTTAAATATAACTATATAATATAGACGATAGAAAAAATTATGTTTTGGGCGTGATTGACATGTCGCCTGTCCAGTGAATGTGCAGCTCGCTGATCACGGACCAATAGCAGGCAGAGCTGCAGCTTTGTGTGAAACCCGGCCGGTCTCACGTGAGCTGTGTGAAAAAAAGAAATGGCCGCAGACACATTGGGCTTCAAAATGGGAGTCCAAAAACGAATGACGTCACGGTGAGTCCATCCAGATTTTTAGATGATGTACGATTTTTAGTCAACTTGCCTGGTAAAATAAGGGCTAAAAGAAATGAATCTGGGAACAGGCAGCACAGTAAGTCGTTTGGTGCTGTTGGGCCCAGCAGTGGTTATCTGTTTCATCTGTTCTGTCTTTCACAGATGGCCCCACAGGTTTCATAGCTGCCGTGAGGCCCAGAGCAGCAGCCTATCCCAAGAGGAAGAGGGAGGAGCAGAATGTGACTGACAGAACTACCGTCTGCTCTTCATCTGTTACGCAACACTCTGTTTCAATCTGCCACACCGTGGGTCAATCTGCCACGCCGTGGGTCAATCTGCCACGCCGTGGCTCAATCTGCCACGCCGTGGGTCAATCTGCCACGCCGTGGGTCAATCTGCCACGCCGTGGGTCAATCTGCCACGCCGTGGGTCGTCTACTCTTTGCTCTTTTCTTGTGGCATAAATAAAGACTAATTTGTCTCACAACTGTTGAATGTACATCCTTGAAATAAGAATTGTGATTTGTTGTCCAAGGCCAAATGCTGGAAAGTGTACAAGATCTGACTCCCCATCCAACCACTCCAATATGAGAGCATTAACTCGCTGAAGTGTGATATGAAGAATGCAAATAAATAAAGCAAAATGTTCTGCAAGAGATTAAGCTCTAAAGCAAAACATCCCACTCCTATTGGTCAAAGGAGAAGAGCAGTAAAACAGTGGACAGGGGGATGGCACAAACCTCCTCCCAGCTTCCTCCAGGCAGGTTTTATTGAGCGCATCACAGTGCACCACCATCATCCAAAACGACCTTGGAACGACCAATGAGAATGGGTCCCTTTTGTGAAGAAAAGGCGTTCATATTCCCCGTGCGGCATGGATGCAATGGAAATGTTGGAGTGAAAAATAGAGGTAAAGTTATTACAGTAAGGTAAGGTTATTGTAGCTGCGACAATAAAGGACTCATCTCAAAGCCACTTCCAGCCTGTCACGTCAATGACATGATGATGATGATGATGATGATGATGAGAGATGATGATGAAGAGTCGCAGGTCTACTACTGTCTGCTGTTTTCAGACTTGGCTTAGCTTGAGTTCGACATTCCACCTCCTCTCTCTGCGTCTCGCTCTCACACGAGCAGAGGGCCTCTGAGGGCTTGAGGGCCTCTCTAGTCCATCCATCTGCACACTGTCTCAGTCTGTCTGCATGTCCCTGAGTGCCTCCTTTTCCACACAGCACTGCCCTGCTGCCTTGACGCTCTCGCCAGCATGTCAACAGTGTCACACACACACACACACACACACACACACACACACACACACACATGCACGCACGCACGCACACGCACACGCACACGCACACGCACACAGTGTGCCAAGGGTTTACGGATGGAAAGGGGGACCTGCAGCCAATCACACACAATCTAATTTGGATATGGTTGGGTTTGGGGGGTCCAGGTGGGAAGGAGCAGGAGCATCTTGAAGCTGTTTTCAATGAGCTGACCAGGCTATGCTCAACATTGTAGGTCAGACAGGGGAAACGCAAAGGGGAAACAGTAGAATATTAGCCTATTTCACTCACCACCCAATTCGCCCATTTTGTGTCTAAAAGGCAGGAAGTAACACAAGTGCAAACAAGACATTAATTAGGGCCCCGGCACTGGAACACCTAAATGCATTGGAAGCTGGAAACACTGATTAGTGTTCTGCTTGCACATGTGTTACTTTTAGACACAAAATGGGTGAATTGGGTGGGAAGTGAAATAGGCGAATTGTGATATCATAGAGAAAAGCATGTCATAAATCTTGTTGAGAATGCATAATAAGGTTCTTTTATGACTTTGCTTTACATTCCCCAAGAAGTTCCTCTTGTCCTTTATGACACAACATAACAGTCACACCCTCATCATGCATGGGGCAGACAGTTATGTGGTCAAAACAACAAAGAATTCCAGAAGATGACAGCGATGCCACACAAAAGCAGTACTGTAAAATCAGAATCTCCAAAAGAAGAGTGCATTCATTCATCATCACGAGGAACCGAAAACATTAATTTTCTTCTTCTCGTCACAGCAGAAGCAATTTCCAACATCTAAGAACTGTGGCCATTGAAAGCCCATGTGAATGACATCAGTGAGTCAGTGAGCTCAGATGCAGTGGGTACGCCAGAGGCTTCTTCCTAATCCAGGAGGCGCACACCTGTCCCGCCACATTAACAACACTAAGCTAAGGTGTTGATGTAGCAGAGGAGGTTTCCCTGTGACCAACTGTTTCTCGCCGCACGCCGCTGCTGAGAGCTCTGCTGACAGTCGCTCTGGCACACGAGAGCTGACATCATGTTTTTCACACTCGATGTAGCCGTTCCACCGCAGTTATAAATAATGTCATGGAGTAAATGATGCTCCCCCTCACGCCCACATCATGGAGGAAAACTAATATTCATTTTACATTTTTGTATGTCTGTGGGGACAGATGCCTCACTTCATAAAGGTTTTTTTTTCTTTCTTTTTTTGCAGAGACTAGCCCAGGGTATTACTGTGTTGAATTAATGTCTACAACACAACAACAATCACCAAAACAATGGGATCCCCAGTGCCAAACATCCAGATGATACTCGCTGATAAATAGCCAAGTGGTTAGTATTAGTATTGCTGCCAACAAACCTGGTCTGAATCTACCACTGATTAAAGAGGGATTATAACAAGTACTCTTTTTGACTCTCAGCTTCCATCGAGATGATATCTTGAATATTAACCATAACTCTGTCATCTTAAACTCTGTCTCTCTGGAAGGAAATCTTTACTGCTATTCGACGTGGCAAAGGAGTAACAAGAGAAATAGAACAACAAGCCAACACAACATCACAGCTCCAAGCTTCACCAGAACCACAGCTGCTCCTTTCTTGAGGAGTATTACATGGCAGAACCCAATTGATCCGTCTGTTCTGACGGCGATGGTCACAGGGAAATATCCCCACCGAACGCCAACGCTCTTTTAGAGCGGGGAAGGAATGAGAACGCTCTTTTAATCCCAATGCCATGGGAGCGCAAGTGTTTCCCCGGCCGGCAGACTGTGTTGGACGGCTCTGTATCAGAGCTGAAGGCTTTCAAGCCCAGAACATCTGTGTGGTATAAATCACTGGTGGAGAGGTTACCTCACCAACCATCAGGCCTCAGAGTGACAGCGAGAGGAGCCCTTGGCGGCGGCATCCCCAAGCAAGAGCATAAATGGAAAATACATGTTTTTGAATGGCCAAAACAGCAAATGAATCCAGAGAGAGAGAGAGGGATTTGAGGATGAGACGCAGGAGCGCTCTGAAGAACGGAGTTCTGCAACAGCATGTTGCATATCAACAACACTTCTCTCCAGAGGACTGTATAATCGTGTAGATGTAAATCTGTCTGCCTTAGATGCTACTACACTACTCAGAGGTTGCGTTAGGCTTTCCCGTTGTCTGTCGTAAAAATTCTGTCATTTCTATTATTACCTGTGGTAAAATGACAAGACGGCCTTCAGATTTTTTTGGGGTCAAATTCTGTAAAAGACGGAAAATATTTGGTGAACGCAACCGCTGACTACACTCCTACTTTGTGTATAAAACACAATTTTTCTGTGGCTGACAGGCATTCCTTTGTCTAAGGAATGTGGGTGGAATAGGCTGATTTTCTCCAGGATTCTGGTGGGAGTGGTGTATGGTGGGTAGGTGTGGCCTGTGAGGAAGTCTATGAGGGCAGTTGGACTTGGGGAAAACTAGTGATGACCTTAACAGTCCCGTCGGCCAATGAACTTACTGTCAGTGTCACCCTTTACATGCACAACATGTGGCGTGGGCCACAGAGCAAGCAGTCATCCCCACACGTGCCTTCCTCTATTCCTCTCTCTTCCATCCTGCTCCAAACATACTGGAGACAGTAACATCTCCAAATCAAAACATACTGGAGACAGTAACATCTCCAAATCAAAACATACTGGAGACAGCAGTAACATCTCCAAATCAAGCTGAGGAAGAAAATAAATAGTCAGAAGATATTTAAATGGTGAGAGGAGGGAATTTGAAAGGATGAGGAGAACAGAGAAGGGGCGTGGCAGTATGGAGAAAGAGACCAAATAGAGAGCCAAAGTGAACATCACTTCCTGCTTTTCTCCCTGTACCAGCGTGTGAAAAATATGAATGACGGTGAACGGAGCGATCCGTTACTTTTTTGATCCCGTTTGGATTGTGCCACGGGGTACACACCTGTTAAATTTTGTCAATTTAAACGATAACTATGCATGTCAAGAAAGTCGCAGTTTGTCCTGGAACTGAAACGTAAGGTTTAGTTTTGTCAATCAACTACATCTCGTGTCGCACATTATACGTCACACCATCAACAATGGACTGGCGGGAGAGTGTCACGTCACTTATGCAACTGGTTGTGCGTAGTCTTTCTGATTTATAACTTATAGTGCCACAGCTTTACCACAAACTGTGACTTTCTCGACTTGCAGAGTTATCTTTTACATTGACAAACATGACGTGTGCTCCCGTGGCACAATTCAAACGGGATCAAAAAGGTAGCGTATCGTACTAACTTGAGCAGCTTGCTACATGGACAGATTGGGGATTACAATTTATTTGCAAAATGATTTTAAAAAATCCCCCCTGGCAGGTGATAACTGTAACACTACCCTGTGAAGAGGTCACCGTTCATGTCAAAACTGCGTGCAAACCAACTAGCTAGCAAACATCAATAAATGGGTTCAATTTTAAACTGTCAGAATTGTTAATTCAGTTAATAATCAGTTGTGTAACAGTTTCATATATGAGTTTAATAGAACACATTTAGGAGAATCATCAACGCACGAGTGAGGGCCGGAGGTAGGCCTACTATTGGCATGGCCACACTGTCTATATCTCAAACTGCCAAGGTAGGCTACTATTCCAAACCACAAGATAACCATCCTAGTAGGCACTAATCCCTGCTCAGGTAGCTACATGGCCGCATTACAATCTACGGTATATGCTATTAGCCAGCTCACTGGTTTACTGAATGCATCGGGTTTCTCCCAATTACAAGCAGCTTTGTACCCTGTGTAAACTCTAATAGGCTTTGTACCCTGTGTAAACTCTAATAGGCTTTGTACCCTGTGTAAACTCTAATAGGCTTTGTACCCTGTGTAAACTCTAATAGGCTTTGTATCCTGTGTAAACTCTAATAGGCTTTGTACCCTGTGTAAACTCTAATAGGCTTTGTACCCTGTGTAAACTCTAATAGGCTTTGTATCCTGTGTAAACTCTAATAGGCTTTGTACCCTGTGTAAACTCTAATAGGCTTTGTACCCTGTGTAAACTCTAATAGGCTTTGTATCCTGTGTAAACTCTAATAGGCTTTGTACCCTGTGTAAACTCTAATAGGCTTTGTACCCTGTGTAAACTCTAATAGGCTTTGTATCCTGTGTAAACTCTAATAGGCTTTGTACCCTGTGTAAACTCTAATAGGCTTTGTACCCTGTGTAAACTCTAATAGGCTTTGTACCCTGTGTAAACTCTAATAGGCTTTGTACCCTGTGTAAACTCTAATAGGCTTTGTACCCTGTGTAAACTCTAATAGGCTTTGTACCCTGTGTAAACTCTAATAGGCTTTGTATCCTGTGTAAACTCTAATAGGCTTTGTACCCTGTGTAAACTCTAATAGGCTTTGTACCCTGTGTAAACTCTAATAGGCTTTGTACCCTGTGTAAACTCTAATAGGCTTTGTATCCTGTGTAAACTCTAATAGGCTTTGTACCCTGTGTAAACTCTAATAGGCTTTGTACCCTGTGTAAACTCTAATAGGCTTTGTACCCTGTGTAAACTCTAATAGGCTTTGTACCCTGTGTAAACTCTAATAGGCTTTGTACCCTGTGTAAACTCTAATAGGCTTTGTACCCTGTGTAAACTCTAATAGGCTTTGTACCCTGTGTAAACTCTAATAGGCTTTGTACCCTGTGTAAACTCTAATAGGCTTTGTACCCTGTGTAAACTCTAATAGGCTTTGTATCCTGTGTAAACTCTAATAGGCTTTGTACCCTGTGTAAACTCTAATAGGCTTTGTACCCTGTGTAAACTCTAATAGGCTTTGTATCCTGTGTAAACTCTAATAGGCTTTGTACCCTGTGTAAACTCTAATAGGCTTTGTACCCTGTGTAAACTCTAATAGGCTTTGTATCCTGTGTAAACTCTAATAGGCTTTGTACCCTGTGTAAACTCTAATAGGCTTTGTACCCTGTGTAAACTCTAATAGGCTTTGTACCCTGTGTAAACTCTAATAGGCTTTGTACCCTGTGTAAACTCTAATAGGCTTTGTACCCTGTGTAAACTCTAATAGGCTTTGTACCCTGTGTAAACTCTAATAGGCTTTGTACCCTGTGTAAACTCTAATAGGCTTTGTACCCTGTGTAAACTCTAATAGGCTTTGTATCCTGTGTAAACTATAATAGGCTTTGTACCCTGTGTAAACTCTAATAGGCTTTGTACCCTGTGTAAACTCTAATAGGCTTTGTACCCTGTGTAAACTCTAATAGGCTTTGTACCCTGTGTAAACTCTAATAGGCTTTGTACCCTGTGTAAACTCTAATAGGCTTTGTACCCTGTGTAAACTCTAATAGGCTTTGTACCCTGTGTAAACTCTAATAGGCTTTGTACCCTGTGTAAACTCTAATAGGCTGTGTACCCTGTGTAAACTCTAATAGGCTTTGTACCCTGTGTAAACTCTAATAGGCTTTGTATCCTGTGTAAACTCTAATAGGCTTTGTACCCTGTGTAAACTCTAATAGGCTTTTTATCCTGTGTAAACTCTAATAGGCTTGGAGAGTCAAAAGGAACTTCCAGCAAAAACCGCCTTGTGCCATAACTTGGCAGATGGTGTTCCAATAAATCATCTCATTAATTAAAGTTGGTTTGCTTCCAAGCATTACTGTTTGACATGAACCATGTTCTACAAAATCAAAAGCCCAACATTCCATTTCAAACAGAAAGACATGTCATGGTGGTCGCATATAGAAAAGCATGAGTTTGCCAGTAGCCCGCCATTGTAGAGGTGACAGTGTTTCACAGCCAACTTGTGAAGGCCAGGGTTGAACTCCAAGCTCACCCTGTCATCAATCAGCCCATAAATCATTAGACTTTTATATGACACTTAACAAGAGTCAGCACAGACACCCAGGAATAAGCTGCAGACTTATTGAGTTATCAAACAACATTTCTGCCATCTTATCTGTATAATTACACACTGATACTGGGAGAGAAAGAAAGAGAGAGAGAGAGAGAGAGAGAGAGAGAGAGAGACAGAGAGAGAGAGAGAAGGAAAGCTGTCCACTCACCCAATTTAGTCAAGGGAAAGTGGGTCTAGCACCATTAACCATGAGAGTGATTGAGCTGGATTTATTCACGGTGTTTATCTACTCGTTCATGTTAATTAATAATAATTAATAATAATTGATTGGATTCATATAGCGCCTTTCTAGACACTCAAAGCGCTTCACATATCAGGGGAGGGAGGGGGAGGGAACTCAGCTCATCCACCACCGATGTTCCGACATACCACAGTCGTCGGTGTGCGACTACCTGGGGTAATATCCATCATAGGGCTTATTCAACTGTAATAGCTCTTGGAGCTCCTCCAAACCTGATGTGATTCCTTAAACGCGAGACACAAGCTGGCACACGCATATGTCTTGAGTCAAGGTAGACTCATATGAAAACACAATTATGTGTAATCTCTTCAAAACGTTTTTAAATTTGTTGAAATAGTATATTCAATGCAATGTGTGGTAGACATTAGACAGACCACTTCAGATCAAAACACAAAACTGTAATTTTAATCAGTTGAGGTGAATGCAACCATTATTTGCATGCAGCCAAAGAGAGGCCCTCTTGTGGCTGCAGAGGAAACAGACAGACACATCCAAGACACCAGAGGGGGAGATCTCTCCTCTCCTGGGGCCTCACTCATAAAACTGTGCATAGATTCGACAGGTTTCCCCTTATGATGTGAATCACAATCATCTGGTAATTTTGCACCGTTCATGACATGCATATACTGTACATTTTTAGTTTTTAGTTAGTTATACTTTATTGTCCACAAGGGGAATTCACTTTGTTCAATAATCCAAAAAGTAAAACAAGACAAGTAAAACAAGACAAGACACTGTATAAAAAAGTGGATAGGATCGCAGCATACAAAAAACAACAACACACACATTAAAAGACTGCAGTAAAATACCTAGCTCTAAAAGTTCTCTGTGTGTGCACCTGTATGCCTGCATGGAGGGGTAGGTGGGTGGCACAGCAGGGCCGGGGGGGGGGGGGGGGGGGGGGGGGGGGTGCTTCAGGGGGGTCTATGTTTATTAAGGAGCCTGATAGCAGAGGGGATAAAGCTGGCCTTGCCTCTGTTTGTTTTAAATATGGGGCGGCATTACCCTCAGGCTCTTTCTATGTTCGTCTCAGGACTTCACGGTTTGTAAGAGCCCTCTCATGGATCATGCTTTTTTCGTTAGACAATCTGTGTTGGGCATTAATCTCACCTTATTTCTGCACTTTGAAGTCACAGGTAGGGTCGGGTGGGGCAAACTAATTATATCGCCTATAGTTGCGGAAAAAAAGTGAGCAGTGGTGGTCTGTCTAAAGACATTGCAGAATGTATGTACAAGACAAAATGATGCCAGTGTGCATGCGTCTGGACTCTGTTTCCAGGCAACTCGGTGATTCTCGTCAAACTTTGTCTTAAAAAAAGAACAACAGCTCACTTTTTTCCGCAACTAGGCTTCCGATATAATTAGTTTGCCCCACCCCGACCCTACCTGTGACTTCAAAGTGCAGAAATAAGGTGAGTTTAATGCCCAACACAGATTGTCTAACAAAAAAAGCATGGTCCATGAGAGGGCTCTTACAACTGTAGTGTTGACACGAAATTGAGAAGAGCCTGAGGGTCAGGGGCGGCATATCTCCTACCAGAGGGCAGGATCCCAAAGCAGGTGCTGAGGTTGCTGTCATTTATAATAATACTAATCTATATAACGTCTGAGGCATGTGGCTAAATCTATTCACACACACACACACACACACACACACACACACTGATGCTGAAATTGTCAAAGTAACAATTGAAACAAACCAAACTTGATAGAGTTTTTGTTATAGCCTACCTGCTGCTTTGTCTTCAGTTCAGTTGATGATGGTGTAGCGTGCTCTGAGGGCAGGATGCTTGCTGAAAGGGTAAGGTAGGCTAATGTAAGCTGATGGAAAACTCACTATGCACAACCAAAACATACATGTTGCATTCATTCCTCCTGTAATAATTAGCATACCAAAAAAGACAAAAAAAAACATACATACATAGCCTACATACATACATGCTATTAGCGAACAAGCTACATGGGTTAGCTATCGTATTACCTTATTAGCTAGCTTATTTAAACTCAGGCGCGGCTCCAGTATTGGGCCTGGCGGGCCTAGGCCCACCCACTTTTTCCCCAGGCCCAATCAGATTTTTTTTTTTTTTTTTTTTTTTTTTAATATATAAATATATGTTTTTTTAATTAATTAATTTTTAAAACGAACATTTGAATACAAAATAAACACACAAAAACGTTTCCTGACTCTTTCTAACAATAAAATAAAAATAAAACTGTTATATTAGACTTCAAGTACTGACGGGAGTAAATCGGACTCTCAGAACTACCCCCAGAGCTATTCAGATAAAAGAGTTGTTGTTGTAATGTACAGTGTAGCTAAAAAAGGTCAAAAAAAGCCCTCAAATCATTAATTTAAATGAGATATTCCTCTAAATATCGCTAAAAATGTTAAAAAAAAGACCTCAAATCGGGTGCCGCCCATCTTGGCGGCCCAAAACTGAAATCCTGGAGCCGCCCCTGTTTAAACTACGTACAGGACAAACCGACAATTCGTTCAGTGTCTCTTGGTTGGATGACACAAAAGTCACATCATGAATGAAACATTAGCTGTGTTAAAACGCTAAACTCCCATCAGCAGCCAGACCGACGGGGGGACTACTTGCTTGCAGCTTGTTAAACGCATTGACTGTAAATATAGGTTAAACGTCAGTGTTTTGTTTTTGTTTTCCTGTCTGTGGTCTGGACAGTCGAGGATTGAGTCGCACGCACGCACGCACGCACGCGCACACACACACACGCACACACACACACACACACACACACACACACACACACTCACTCACTCTTTGGGGTGAAATAAAATAATCATGCCTATAGGCATCCAGGAATTGAATACAAAGCAAGTAAACTAATAGGAGGGGGGTGCTTTTGTTCCCTAACTTGGTCTGAGGGCAGGCCCACAGTCTCAGACTTTGAAAACCCCTGTCCTAATGTATTTTACAAATTCTATTCAAACAAGGTACTTCTGGACTGATGAGGTTTGAGTCCCCTTTGTACCCTTAACTGTGCCATCATAAAGAGTTGGCAGGTCTGTGTGACCTTATTAAACCCCAACTCAACTGTCCAGGAAGAGGTAGTCTAATTAAGTAATAAAAGTACCTAGTAACCTACCTACCTACCTACTTTTGACTCTGTTTCATGGAGGCTTGTTCCATGCACACCTTAACCCCTTTGGCCTGCATTACTCTAATGTTGTCATTGTGGATTACAGTTGGTTAATATATTGTGGATTGCAATATACCTATATGTCTAAATTCAACAAGAGGATGGCACTTGAGTCGACCATCCTCTTTAAGATGCTATCAAGTGCACAGGTGTGTATTTGGTAGGCAGGAGACAAAGGGGGGGGGGGGGGGTGAACTGAAGGACTTATCAGTCCAAGGTGAGTCACTTGACTGGTTTACACACATTAATATTCAATTAAAGCAGTTTTTCATTTAGTATATTTTCCTAAGATTGGTTAGATAAGGGTCACACGGTCATGATGTGGTCAGCAGTCTGGAGCTTGAGGCAGATGATGTTCTCATAATGGGCAAACCTCCAAAGGCGGGGACAGCCATGATGATCCAGGTGGGAACAATCCACAGTCTGGAACATCCTCCACCATGGGGACCCCTCATCTGTCCTGTACTCCTCTAGCCAATTATCCACCAAGAAAACACATCAGCCAGTCAAGTCAGTGTCCAGGAATGTCTTCTCCCCTTTCTCCCCAGTTTCACCCACTGCCCCACACTGCATATGGGTGAACGTCCTAACTGTGCCAGTGCAGAGTCACTCTTCACCCATTAGTAGCATTTAACATGACGGGACTAAAAACAGATGCAGTGCCCTGGCTGTCATGGTGAATTAGAATTTCTTCTTAATTGACCTGCCTGGTTAAATAAACGTAATAAAATAAATAAAATTACACCAGCACTGGCCACTGATCTCACCAAACCACACCAATGCAATTCTCAGCTCTGGAACAGGCTTCATTTTTTTTTTTAATAAAATAAAAATTCAGTTGGATCTAATTTTTCTACATAAACACTCAATAACACCCCAGTTTTGAGCCTGTATGGGCAGAGATGTCCAATGCCTATACTGTATATTGTACTGTCCTGTGTGTGTCCAAGACCATACGTGTCATTTTACAGCCAGATCATGGTGCTATATCTGTGTGACGCAGGCTGCTTCCTGGCACACACTCTTTTAGAAACAGCCATGGTCACAAGCTAGTCTAATCCATACCTGCTAACACTAATCTGCTTTTTGGATTAGCTCAGATTGGCTAAACACCTGGCCTAGCAGCATAATACAAAAGGTCAATATATCAATTGCTCAAAGAGAAAAACAGGTCCACTAAGTCTTCACTCTCTCACCTTAAGCAGTATTTTGCACAATGACAGCAGCCTCTATTTTGTATAAAACAGATTTTATTTTTGTTTGATTCTTTATTTTTTTCCGTTTTCATTGATTCTTTAATCGCCATCAGTCATTTACACAGCTGCATAGTAGAGTAACATATTCATCAGTATAAAACAACATCTTTGTATATTGAAACATTTCAGACACAAATGATTTACATTCTATAATGCAATTGTTAATAATATCTTCAACGTTATTTACATAACTGAACACTATATTCAACAATTGGCTAGTTGTCCAGATGGCAGATGGACACAGTTGACAAAGAGCTGTATGTGGACATGAAATTGAGTGTATATAAAATAAAGTAGAACACACAGATGAGATTGCAACGGCATGACACTGTCACAAGGGTCTGCTTCAGCAGTGTTTCGCTTGTGTAGGACCATAACAGATGAGCAGAGGACGAGAAGCATGTCATGTACAGTAAACAAGGAGCGAGCACATGATGTGCGCGTCTGGTTTTGACCTCCTAAGAATACTGACAGTCACTCTGGCTGACACCAAACGAAAACCTACAGAGCGTAATAAGCTGCAGCTGGGAGGGCCCACTCAGGAGACGAGCAGGGTCAAGCACAACAAGCCCATGGAGGAACGTATGAGAATACCAAAGAAAACATTGGAATTAGCCTGTCAGAAGCTTTCAGGTTGAAGAGCAAGAAGATCGTGGCCAAAAAACGAGTTACAGGGCTGGGTGTTTTCTGAGTTTTGGTAACCTCAAGTCATTTCAAGGAAAGACGCTGCTTGAGGTTGCCTATCCAAAGAGCACGTGTTGTTTATCATCATACATTTTCTGCTTCTCCTTCTGCTTGAGATGTTTTCAGTTGTGTTACATATTACATTTGAAAGCAGACCATTTGATCAGATCCTTGGACTCCTGGCCCTAGAAGAGTTTTCCATTCTAAATGTGTTTTGACTTATTTCTGGATCGCTGAGCTTAAGAGGGCTAGTGCACTCTGCCTGTCTCCCATCACCACTTCTTCTCGCTCTCCTGTCTGCCTCATCATATGTTTCCAAACAAGCGCTATAGCTTCTGATAGAGGGAGTCTTTGACGAGGCAGTGGGATCTCCTGCCAGTAGAAGATCAGGTCATTCTTCTGACTGAAAGGTTGCTTCTGCAATGATAATCTGTACTACATATGCTGAGCACTACATTTGCACACTTTACTGCAGTACACTAAAATACAAGTTGAGCCATTGTTGTTGTTGCTATAGCAACAGTGAAATGAGTCATCGTAGTCAACATGAGCCGTATCGTACCTCTGTATTAGCAGGAATATTAACCAGTGTTAAGATAGCACCATTGACTACAAACAATAGCAGCTCTCTCATTGTCTCCAGCTGAGTGGAAATGCCTCACAGAGAAGGCCAAAGAGAGATTTGGTCCAAGGAAATGAGAGCATGTTCATACCATTGGAGTGATGTGAAGACAACATAACTGTTCAAATCAAATCATACAACTAGCCAAGATCCCACTTAAAAACTTACAGTATACCTTTTTTACATATTTTTTTTGACTCTGATGAAGACGCTGTGCGTCGAAACGTTAGTCACTGCACCTTATTAAAATCACTTTCCAGTGAATTGAGTGCTCCAGGATCGTCCTTTCTTTACAGTATACCTATTTACACATCCAGTTTGTTCTTCCCCAACCGACTGATATGATGTGACACCAAGCAAACAAACATACTAGACAGTATGTGATTGTGATTTGTCCATCAACATTTCAAGTAATAGTTGGGAGTCCAGTTTTCCCCTAAAGAAGGGAAGACGTCCAGTGAGTGAGCAGCAAGCAGGTCCCGTGACGACATCACACTGCTGTCAGCACAGCTCACCCAGTCAAGAGAAGGCACTGAGGAAAGAGAGAGAACAGTCCAGAGAGCAACGCCCATGCTGTGGTGAGTGACAGGCCAGGAGGAGGGGCTTGGGTCGTGATAAATCAATATGCTCGCTACATGACAGTCCATCTGAAACAGTGCAGTCCAGTGCCACAGGTAGCAAAAGGGAACTCTCGACAGGAATCTTCACTCTTGCAAGATAAAGGCATGCTTCTGTAGGGCGAGAGAGGTGTGTCCGTGAGCAGTGTGCGCTGGATCAACATAGCACACATTACACACAGCATAGACAAGCCTACTATTAGACACTTGATTGACACCTACGGGTGAAATACCTTGTTGTCCACGGGATACTTTCATGCCTGTGTAGAGGAGCTCTCTCCGCGGGTATCCAGGGTACTGCGGTACAAAGACACAAACACATTTATTGGGTTTAACAGGCAGCACGTGCAGCACAGACATCACATCTTCACTGTAGCACGCTAATCAATCTAGCTCAATACTACTAGCACTCTTTCACACACATGGCACAACACCATAATACCAATAGAACTTTATCTGGCATGGACAATCACCATGGCACACAGAGACCCAGCTATTGCCAGGCTGTGGGCAGACCAAAGAGTGGCTGTGTCTGAAACGGTTCCTGTCAAACTGTGTCAGGCCTGGTGAAGATTTAGGAGTGAGATATCATTTCCATGCATGCTTTGGCACGGCTCGTACTCTTCGTCTCCTCCAACTCCACCAGACTACTCCCTTTCTTGCCCACCATTCTGTATCTCAACCTCACTTTCCCTTTGACTCATGTCCTCGTTTGGTATGTTTCCAGGTGTTTATCTCATTGTGGTATGAATCCTCCTCGTTTGGTATGTTTCCAGGTGTCTATCTCATTGCGGTATGAATCCACCAAGAGGGAAATACAAGAGAGACACTCACACTTGATGGTGCCGCACAAAGTCTGCAAACTGCCGGTCCTTAGCGTACAGCTCAATGATGCGTATCCTGTCTTGGATTTCCTGCAGAGGCACATAATGTCAGCCAGGAGAGAACATTACATCACAGCACAGGCAGATAAACTATCAACTGAACAGGATCCGGCCCAATCAAATTTCACTCACAGAAAAAAACTACAATGGCTTCCTTTGTAAGGGAGCAGTAGTAGGCAGATGGTTACAGAAACAAGCTTGTAGCCTGAAAGTCGGGAGAACCTGACTCGAGTCAAATTTCAGTGGATAAACACAGGTTAAAAACTCTATAAGTTGGATGCACACACACCTCCTTGGTCAGTTCACTGTTCTCATAGATGTGTCGTATCTCCTCGCTGCTGAAGTCGGTGGAGGCCTCGGCGCTTGCGCTGCTGTAGACGGGAGCCTCGGGGTAGCGGCGGTAGTAGTGGCTGTAGCCCGTGGTGGCCTCACTCTCGTACATGGGGTTGTACTTGGTGGCCCTCTCCAGAGAGGGGAGGCTCTCTGCTCGCCTGTGAGGGAACACACACACACACACACACATAAATCAGTCCGAATGTAGAGGTCACTTTGTGTCAGTGGATGAGGTGGATATGATTGCAAACAGACACAGGGTTGGACACAGGATTTTAGCATTTGCTAACATTAATCTGGGATCATTCCTTTTCCATTGACACCGTTCCATTGACTTGGATGTATCAGGAAGCCTGTTGTTCAGGCTTTTTGGACATAGATCAACGCAATATTTGATCACTTAATTGGCTGAGGTTAACACAGGCCACCCTGGGAGCAATGCCAGTCACACAGAGATGCAGTGAGAGATAGTGGACAGATACTGTATCAGTGTGTGTGTATGCATGTGCAAGAGAGGTAGGGAGGAGCAGCAAAGGAGGACAGGAGGAGAAAGATGCCTAAGATGAGGGAGGAGACAGTGTCGTGGCTCATTTTCTCAGATACAGATGATGCAGTTCTAATCTTGCGAGGCAGCTGGACTTGCGCAAGATCACGATCACCCGACAAATCCATCCTCCCACGCTCCAATCTATTGGTTTGAATCCGAATCAGCATCCTATGATGCAGATTGAGGTGGCGACCCCAGCCAGAGCAATCTAGTAAGAGAGAGGCGTCAGCGGAGGTCCAAAATGCAGATCCAGGAAGGGGGCTCACGCTACGTTTAAAATGCATAAAATAAAGCTGATAATATACAATTTGATTATTTAAATGCCTTACCCTTTCAAAGTACATCACAAACGGTCTATTCTGCTGCAACTCGACAGTGCCAGAACCTTACTTCCTAAAAGTTCCTTTTTACCAAAAGTTCCATTTACAATGTAGAAAACTGGCCCACTGGAGTGAATGGAGATGTCGCGACTTTTCTATATACATGGCTCTGACCCCAGCAAAAGCCAGGCTGTGATGGACAGATGGTTCATCCAATCACCTGTCAGGTATTTTTTGAAAGCGCTCCACCTTTTGAAGGGTTTCGTTCTCATATGGTTACGTGAAAACAAACAAAACCATCTGGCAGCGTCAGGTTAGTCACAGGATGTGTCTCAGCTAATTACTGTATGTCCCCTCATGACAATACACCAGACTCTGTCTGTCTTGAGAGACTAATGGAGAGAGACACAGTATGAATCAAGGCTATGCTGTCTCTTCTGTTCTAACTGTGGCTTAGTGAGACACACACTCCTAACATCCGTGTCCTAAATTACACTACTGCATCTGTTCTGTGTTGAGAAATTACTCATAAACAAAGTTGCATGCCATGGATAAGATGCCGAAGGATCAGCACTAATCATAGCCAACGGAGTGTTAGGTCTTATATTGCGTTTGAGTGGTTCTGGCCTTTATGAAGCCCTTTGCCTCACCGTATGGGGTCCTCCGCCTCATCCTTGTCGTATTGATCCCGTAGCGTCCTGGCCAGGAAGAAGATCACTCCAGAGGCCACCAATAGGAAGCCAGCTACAGAGGCGATCGCTATGCCGACCACCAGCGGCTCCGACACGTACTCTTCGCAGTGCTCTCCTCTGTACCACCAGTTCTCCCCGACACGACACCTAGGATGACAGCGGACATTTGTGAGAACGAGGTCAAGAAGTCACTTGAGATCAAAGTGGGGCGAAGACCAGGAACAGAAGAATGGGTTGTGTGGTCCAGGTTGTAGGTCGTCGTTCTTTAATCATTCAGGAGAGCAGAGAAATGTTTGGGCACTGCTCATCTGTCTATTCTTCTTTTTGAGTGTGGACTAACACAATCTATTCTGTTGTTTGTCAGAACAACACACATAACACAATCATGGAAAAGAAACCAACAAAACAGTGTTTATTTTGAAAAGAAATCCACAATTTGCATTGTTTGTAAGTCTGGGTCTCATTTCGCTTAGCGAGAGGCGATGTTAACTATGGAAAACAAGTTGCATGAAATTTATTACCCAATATTTCAAAAACAGATGATTAGATCCGGGAAAACTGTTTGTATTTTGTAAGCACGTGTGTTCAGATAATTCATAACAACACGTCTGCAGTATTGACTAAGTGTAAAAGCATGTGTCACTATTTTAAATTACTAATATCATGTTTTGTAATAAAACTTGAAATGTTGATTTGCTGTCTCCATGCAACGTGTGAACTCTTTTGGTTGGATAGTGTGAAGTAAACAACAGCATCTGGGACTGCCTGCATGTTTTATGACGTGGTGCTGGGGGTGAAACTAGAGGTCCAGCCCTCATCTTGGCACACAGGACCGTTTCTGCGTCTGTTCATAATCATTCCAGTTACAAAGCATGTCACATACAACAGCCTGGAGAAATGTGTTTTTTTTGTCACCGATTTGAATTTATCAACACACCAACAGACACACATCAACACGGCGCGCACACACACACACACGCGTGCACACACACAACATTGTCAGCAGAATTCATCAACATTTCATTCTCATCAATCTATTATGCCCCGTGGCCCCAACCCCTCAATCGTCTGAACAACCAATCACAATTTTTAAGTGTCGCGCTCTAAGACAAGTGCAAACTCCGTCACACTGGGAACACTAGCTTAGCACGAACCTAAAATGGCTAAAGAACGTAATAAAAGGCAAATATGAAGAGGAATATCGAACATTTAAAGAGGACTGCGAATTCAAGTTTTTCTTTCTGTCCATGGGTTTGGGAAAATGCATCTGTGTGCTTTGTGATAACGTCATTTCATAATTCAAAAGGTCCAATTTGCAGCGCCGTCACGAAACAAAGCACCCAAGGTTCAGTACCGACTTTCTGAAAGGTGGAGAGATAAAGGAAAAGCTGAAAAGCTGGCAAGACGCAAACAGAACCGAACTGGTTTCAGGGAGGAAAGGGAGGTTTTTGGATTGTGGCTCTTGCAAAAATATGTTTTTGTCAATGTGGCTCCTGAGTAGGGCCAGGTTGAGTAGCACTGTTCTAGATAGTAAAAGCCTATCCTATGAACCATTCTATCATTTTTATTGGCACAGTCAGGGTCAGACCTGGGTCAAATGTATTTGCAAATAATTATTGGCATATGTTTCGATGATTATAAGAAAGTGTGGAAAAAAGGTAGGATCCAAAGCACTCTGAAAAACAATTTAAGAGCCTTTATTCTATTTGGTTGGTCATGACTGTGTTTCATGAGGGGGCGCAGGTTTTAACAATATGACCAGCCAAAGAGAATAAAGGCTCTTCAACGCTTCAAACCCACAGACTTTAACTTTAGAAGCTAAAAAGCACTCCCTCCTGCCTGAATTACAAGAAAGTAAATGATTTGAAAATCAGTTGGGTATACCTTTCTGTGATGGACCAATATAACCTGTCAAGCTCACTAACACGCACACACACGCACTTCTCTCTCTTCATCTCCCTAATAGCCAGTGCGCCCACCTGCAGATGGCTCCCTGGCCGGGGATGATGTCACATTTGCCGTCATTGAGGCAGAAGTCAGTCCGCAGGTCACAGATGCTCTGACAGGGCAGGCCGTCCACACTGAAGTAGCCAGCGTTACACACACACTCCGCCTCGCCCGACCACCGATTCACCCTACACTCTGCATACTCGTTACACGCCTGGAACTTACAGGGGTCTGCCTGGTCACCTGCAAATAAAAAGATAGGACCAATTAGGTATTTGGAGAAAAAATTACGATCAGGATAATTATACACTGCAGCTTCTTTTATAGTCTCATCAATGATCAGAGTTCATAAGAATTGGGTCACATGACTGCGTCGCTTAAACGCAGAAGTCACCTCCATTGCTCCCACCATCTCACAAGTTTACCAAGATTGTTAAAATGAGATATTGACCATTTGAAAAAAGTGACATACTCTTACAAAATAAAATAATTTGATGAAACAAACTCTGGTTCTTCTTACAAGGATAGTCTAAAATAGACACACACACAAATTATAAACATTTTAAATATCAAACAATAAATGTAATAATAATGTTATGGTTGTTGAATGATTGATGGTTGTTTTTTCCTAAAATGAATAACATACATACAGACTGACACAAAGATAATGTCCTCCGGGTTTTGTGCAGTATCTGCCCTACTGCATGCTGGGATACAGCATTGTGCATTATGCGTGACTCACACCAGACGATGACAGCTGGGGCATAATCGTAAAGACAAGTATGATTCACTGATATTATCAACGGCCGACTATAATGTAAGCCGATTGACTGATGGTCTCACACAATGGTCTGAGAGAGAAAGTGTGTCTAGGAAACTTCAAGCTAGGCCCATAACTGATCCATATTCTAAATAAGTAAATATGATATACACATACAGTAGTGTAACACCAGACCTGCTTACTGAATCAAAGGGTGGTTAATGCTGTTTTAACTTGGCTGATGGTCAAATAAGCCAGAATTATCTCATCAGTTGATGTGACCATGACATTGGTCCACCAAAACCCAGAGTGTCCCCAAAGGGTTTTAACACCTGCTTTCCCTGGCCTTTGCAAACACACGAGCGCACACGCACAGGCACACACACGGGCGCGTACGCACACACACGGGCGCGTACACACACACACACACACATACGGGCTGGTGCACAAACACACGCGCGCGCGCACACACACATTTTTCCAGAGTGACTCACTACAGTGTTATTTGACCATGCAATCTTCTGAGACTACACAGACACCCATTAAAACACATCTGACAAAAGCTTTCATAATTGTTCTCCTCTCACCACCGTTCACACCACTTCTATAAACACGACACAGATGTGTTTTCCTCATACCACACTGTACAACAGATGACCCACACCTGACTCCACGTCCAGCGAGTACTTATCGATGGCCAAGTTCATGGTCTGGTAGGCTGTGTTACAGAAGTCCTCCAGGATCAGATAGACGGCGCTGGTGACACCACGAGGCACCGGCTTGCCAAACTTCATCCGGCTGTTGACCACAATGCTCCCATTCCTGAAGTTGAGGATCTCCAGGTTCTGGAAGTTGCTCAGGTTGGACTGCAGGTAGGGGACAAGCTGGGGGGGGGGGGGGGGGGGGAGATGAAAACATTTGAAATTTTACGTCACAAGCAGTCGCAGAAATCTTAACTACACAAAGAATAACACGGCACAAAGATGAGTAGTTTACCAGTTCTACGAAGCGTTGCTCCAAAGCCTTGTACTCTGGGGAACTCTTATTGAAGAGATCCTCGGAGAATATCATGTTGGTAACCCTCAGGCTGAAGAAGACCATCAGTGCTCGCCCGGGGTTGACGGGCAGGGCGATGCTGGCTCGGTCTGTGCTGTGCACCACACCAGATGGAAATCCGCTACTGCCCTCCTCCATGTGGTTGGTCACACCATAACCATAATGAACCACATCATAACCCGGGTCTGCATCGGTGATGTCAGCCAAGCCTACCTCAGGGGTCTGGACCTGGAGGGTAAAAAAGGGCATTGGTTTTGGATTGATAGTTCTTACTTGAAAGCAAAAGAGCTAAAAGACTAAAAAAGGCAGTGTTATGATATCCAATGTATTGGCTATGTTTTGGGGGGACAGGAAATATCAAACCTTCCATTCTTTTTTTTTTACCTCCATAGTGAAAGAGATGTCAGGGTGCCACTCAACGGCAGGTCTAATGTCAGAGATACGGGTGAAAGGAGACTCCTTCTCTGGAGAGAGGGCCGTTGGTTGGGCGAGGCTTGGGGAAGCTGTGGCTGGTGGCTCAGGTACATCTATGTCGACCAGTAGGATCTCATCCTCTGTAAGGTCCTCCATCGAGATCTCCGGAGATTCTGGAGCCTCCTCCTCGAGAACTGGAGCTTCAGGTGCAGCCCCTTCTGGCACCAATTGATCCTCTTTCTCTGTTGTTACCTCCACAGTATCCTCTTCGATTACCTCCTCATATTCAGATGGCTCAGGATAGGCCGGCACCACATTGATGGCTGCCTCGTCCTCGGGCTGATCTGGGGGAGCCTCCTCAGCAGCAGGTGGAACGTCTGGGAGGTTGAGATCTTCTCCTGCGCCCTCCATGGAGCCATCGCTGACAGGTAGCATTTCCACACTGAGAACAACCTCATGCAGGTGCTCCTCTCCTGCCTCTTCCACAGTCACCACATCTTCAGCACCAAGCCCTTCTCCTGTTGCCACATCTTCCACCGTTTCCTCTTCAGAGATGGCATCAACCTCTATGGCTACCTCTTCTGCTGTGGTCTCAAGAGTTTCTTTCTCTTCTGTGGTTGTAGATGGCCAGAGAATGTCCTCCAGGCCGCCTGTGCCTGAGGCCTCTATTTCCACTGGTGGTTCAGGCAGTGTGATGACCTCAGGCAGCTCAGGGGAGGGAGGCTCAGCCGGGAGCTCCTCTGGTGGGGGTCCCTCTTCATCGGGGCTCTGCACAGCATCCTCCAGCAACAGGCCTTCCTCCTCAATGCCTGGAAAAAGAAAGAAAGCATTGTTTGCATTGACAAGGATGCACATGAAAAGAGTACGGTAGATATGAAAATGGTGAGGGGACCAACAGTGCAGGAGAAAGTGCCAGAAGCGACGTGTGAGTGTGTGTGCAGGATCAACACTCACGGTCACCCTCAGGTACAGTGGTGGTCAGGACAGGAGCAGGAGGCTCGTTTGCGCTCTCCTCCAGAACGATGATGTTCTTCTTCCCCACGGCCGCTGCCTCGCTCTCGGAGGCTTCAGACAAAAGGTCAGCTTTGTTGACATCCTCAGTGTCTCCTTCCAGGGCATCAACCACAATATTGACCTGCATCACAAACATACTTTGTAATAATCTACTAATTGAGACGAGTCCATTTCGATGCAAACAGGCAGCCCTTTCCTCCTCACCACATTTCACACAGCTCGCAGAAGAAAGCATGGGGGGAAACAAGTTGAATATCAAATGTTCCAGTCCCAAATCAAAGCAGGGCAGCACAGGGCGGCCAAGTGCTCCGGTGGCACAGACAGTAGCTATGTGTGCTTGCCTGTAAATCAATTACTGATGATGAGGAATTTGCCAAACTCTCCCAATCCATATAATGACTCCAATTAATCACTTAGAGAGCTGTGCTATAAAGTGAACAAGCAGAGCCAGCAAAGGCTATTCTAACTCTGATGTCTGATTAGCATCAAACGGCACACTCAAGACCACAAGACCACAAGACAGTACAAAGATGTGAAATGATCTAGACACATTATAGATGGTCGTACTTGTCTCTGACCGCACACATATGCGCTGTCTCTCTTCTTGACTCACTGTGGTTGGCTGCACTGTAACCCTTGCCCCAGAATAGCAGTGGATTATTACAGCAAGAGCCGAGATAATCCTCAAAGCCTTGCTTCATCCTTTACCTGTACTGGTGAGCTCATCCACCTACCTGTATTGGTGCGGTCTGGATAACAGCACCAACCGGTTCCTATTAGCTAAACCTCAAACATACTCAAACTGTCAGATTCATTCCACAAACTCATGTAGTAACTTTGTGAAGCTCAATGCGGCGGCAGGACAGCCTCGAGATAGACTGTTGCCATGAAGAGTGTTGTCATTCAGATAAGCAAGAAGTGACTCACCGTGGCTCCAGCAGTGGTGTGGACAGACTCCAGGGACTCAGACACTGTGGAACCATGGGAGAAATAAACATGACTAGAAAGTGACACACCAAGGACAAGAGACACTAAACAGCCCAAATAAGTCTTCCTCTATCAGTGGCAACAGTATTGTCCTACTCAGTCAGCCATGATAGACTTTAAACTGTGTCAACCTCAGACTATCCCTGTGACCACCACTGACAGTCGTCCTGCTGACTGTGCATTTACATACGAACCAGCACTCAGATTTGGCCCTGATATCAGCTCTTTTGGGCCAAAGCTATGACTGCATTACCACCAAAGCTGAACACTGCAGCCAAGCAGTGCCTGTAAGTCAGCAGGCACACATGCCAGGCAGCCATACGAGAGCGTTTAGCCCTTCAATCACATGTCCCGGCCCATAACTCATGTGGGCATCAGATGGCATCCATCTTCAGAGAAGCTTGCTAACACACTAAACTAATGACACCCATTCTCTCAAAAACATGGTCAGGGAGAAACCCCACAGATGGAGGAGATGGTAGAGTCATTATATTATAGCCTCCTCTTTCTTCAATTTGCTGGAGAGGGGCCTTGGCCTCAAGTGGGAGCTAGCTAACCTACTTACTGAATGATTTCAATCCACACACAGTAGATGTGTGCATTTGAGAGAGAGAGAGAGAGAGAGAGAGAGAGTGTGTGTGTGTGTGTGTGTGTGTGTGTGTGTGTGTGTGTGTGTGTGTGTGTGTGTGTGTGTGTGTGTGTGTGTGTGTGTGTGTGTGTGTCTCTGTCTGTCTGTGTGTCTGTGTGTGTGTATGTGAGAGAGAGAGAGAGAGAGAGAGAGAGAGAGAGAGAGAGTGGCAGAAAGGGGGGTGCCTTCAGGACTATCATGGCTGTGAGTTAAAAAAAAATCTACTGGATATAAGACAAAATAATGGATTGAGGCAAAGCGAAAAATCTGGGGGATCACATTTCAAAAATCCTTTTGGCTGAGCTCTATTAGACAGACCATTTAATGATGAGGATTTAACTGTAGCGCAGAATAAATATACAGTTCCTATAACTGATGACTCTGTTATTTGTTCATTAAAAATGGCCCACTTTTGAGCTGAAATGCCTTATAAATATGTCTATGTCCTCTCTGACAGCAAGAGCAGATGAATAAGAAACAGATGAGCCTATTAAAAGGCTGGAATGTTTTCTCAAGTGGTGTAGCTCTGTTGTAATATCAATGCTGGATCTCCCGTGTCTCCATTTGATATGACATTTGGACATTTTGCCCTGCCTTGCTTGCATTGCCATCGCCGGTGCGTTCCCAAGTGACATCACTGCCCAGCAGTGTTCCCAAGTGACATCATTGCTAGCAGTGTTCCCAAGTGACATCATTGCTAGCAGTGTTCCCAAGTGACATCACTGCCCAGCAGTGTTCCCAAGTGACATCACTGCCCAGCAGTGTTCCCAAGTGACATCACTGCTAACAGCGTTCCCAAGTGACATCACTGCTAGCAGCGTTCCCAAGTGACATCACTGCCCAGCAGTGTTCCCAAGTGACATCACTGCTAGCAGCGTTCCCAAGTGACATCACTGCTAGCAGCGTTCCCAAGTGACATCACTGCCCAGCAGTGTTCCCAAGTGACATCACTGCTAGCAGCGTTCCCAAGTGACATCACTGCTAGCAGCGTTCCCAAGTGACATCACTGCTAGCAGTGTTCCCAAGTGACATCCCTGCTAGCAGTGTTCCCAAGTGACATCACTGCCCAGCAGTGTTCCCAAGTGACATCACTGCTAACAGTGTTCCCAAGTGACATCACTGCTAGCAGTGTTCCCAAGTGACATCACTGCTAACAGTGTTCCCAAGTGACATCACTGCCCAGCAGTGTTCCCAAGTGACATCACTGCTAACAGTGTTCCCAAGTGACATCAGTGCTAGCAGTGTTCCCAAGTGACATCACTGCTAGCAGTGTTCCCAAGTGACATCACTGCTAACAGTGTTCCCAAGTGACATCACTGCCCAGCAGTGTTCCCAAGTGACATCACTGCTAACAGTGTTCCCAAGTGACATCAGTGCTAGCAGTGTTCCCAAGTGACATCACTGCCCAGGACTCATTTTCAGGACTTTTCAGGACTCATTTCCGGGACTCAAAGTCGAGTGACTTGAACTCGAGCTTTCAAGCATTAGGACTCGGACTTGTTATTGGATAGACTTTTTTCGTTTTTTTTTTTTTTTGGTAATAGTCCCTAATAATTTGGAACCAGATACTGATAGCTATATTAATAGTGTGACATTATTCAATTTTGTGCAAGGGCAGGCACGTGTGTTCCACCTACATGTGGATTCACGCTCATGTTCAGTAACTCCAGACTCAGACTCAGGCAATGGGGACTTGACTCAGACTCTTCTCGGAGAACACTGGGGACCCGGGACTCGGCTCGGACCCGAGCCGAAACTGGCTCCATGCTTCCTCCAAGACATTGGCAGTAGCCAGTCGCTTCTTTTCACCTGACAAGGGAAGCTTCACCGGTAGGACATAGCATGTGGGAGGTTCACGCTATTCCAATGAGTTCCCCTCCCTCCGAACAGGCGCCCCGAACAACCAGAGGAGGCACCACTTCAGCCACTAGGATATTGCATGTTTTGGTGCGGGGTTCCTATATGAAGGAAACCCCCAAGGGGCACGGGGAGAACATGCAAACTCCACACAGAAAGGCCCTTGGATATACTGTATAGTGACGAACACTGCTGTCAAGCAAAATAAATAAATATGCGATAGTGGCGTGTGCATTTGCTGGCCATCGCCTTACCACGCTCCTCTAGCTCCTCTGTGTGCAGCGCTTCGGTGATGTAGTGTCGGACCTCGCTGATGGTGTAGACCACGGTGGGGCGCTCCTCCACCTGGTGGTAGGAGTTCTCCACCCGGTTGGACTGCAGGGTCAGGTAGGACAGCTGCTCCGTGCTCACGCCCGCCCCGTCCACCAGCACCGTGACCGCATAGTCCACCACCACGCCATCCAGCCTGGAGACACACACAGTAGCCCCATCCAGTCCATATACTGGTCAGTGCCTTCAAAGACCATTCTTCATTCATCATACAGTTTAATTAGAATACACTATACCAGGCTAAAGTTTGAACACACCTGACTGAATGTAGCATACTACGTTCCTCCACAGTGCACACAAAGCACATTTCAGTGAGCCTCAGTCAGCTTGAACAGACAGGAGCGTGACCCCATTGACCTTGTATTGGATTGTGGCTAACTATCTGCAGCTAGTATGAGGAACAGCATGACTTGTGCTGCTGAGAAAGGAATCTACCAATCAACATCATCATTGGTAACTGTAACAAATAGGGCTAGGGTTCCAAAAATCAAAACTATCCCTTTAAAGCCATTTTGATCTATTGGCTTATGCCGAAATGTTTTAAATGTGTTTCTTAGACAAATATAAATTGTGAAGTTGATACCTATGTATGAATTTCCATCAAGGCAAAAGTCTTCTGTGTGTGTGTGTGTGTGTGTGTGTGTGTGTGTGTGTGTGTGTGTGTGTGTGTGTGTGTGTGTGTGTGTGTGTGTGTGTGTGTGTGGTTTTAGGCCGGCACGTGCTCAGCCGCTTGCCAGAGCCCAACAAACTAGGTCAGAGTGGAAGGCTCCCAGTAGTCAAATGAAGGCTGATAGATGGCTTTTTCCAAGGCCTGGAATCTCTTGTGAGGTTTCCATGTTTATTATGATGATATTGATCACTGTGCTGACTCTGGCGTTTTTTGGCCTATAATCGCACTGGGCATTCCAAGCAGGAGTAAATCAGTCAGGCCATCGGTCAACTGTGAGCGTTCTACAACTCTTTTAGCAGGTTGGACGTTAAATCAAAGTCATGTCTGAGCCGTTTTGTTCCTTCTGAGAGTGGCTCCCGCATCCAGGAGACTTTCCAGTCACTTACTGCGAGTATAGAGGCTGAATGTAAAGTTGGGTGAGCTGGCAAACAGCTTGAAAGTATGAGTGTTTAGATATAGCACAAACTCTAGTGCTGTATGGACTGGGAACATTTGTGTGGAAAATGAGGACACCTCTCCCCTCGTTTAACTGGAAGGAGTAATACGCTGAGCATCTAAAATCATCGTCTGCAGTCTCCCCTCACTGACACCACTCTATTCCACAAGAATAATCAGGACGGCTAATAGAATCAGAGCAGACCGCTCTCATCCAGCACACTACCTCTTTAACCTCCTCCCATCAGGCAGGAGACACAGGAGCATTAAGAGCAAAACATCTCGCTTCAGAGATTGCACCTAATGTACCTCCAAACCATATGACATCTGCATTTGCACTGAATCATTATTATGTATGACCTATAGCACCTTAAACTTTGCACTTTCTGCTGAATACGATGCTGCTGGGTACTGTTCCTGAATGTCTTTTTTGTGTTTGATGTTTACTGTTTGTATATTGTGTGCTGCTGCTGCACTGTCTTTGTCTGAGAGTGAACCAAGACAAATTCCTTGTCAACTATGTTGACATGGTTGCACAGTCCAGGGTTCTCTGGAAAAGTTTGAAATGACTTGGCACCCCTTCTTAGATTATTATGATAAGGAATTTGACGCAAGAACTTTAGATTAGTAGCCCCCAACAGCTCTACCCTACCCTCTTCCCACCCCCCTCTTGTTCTTTCCTTGTCTCTATTATTATTATTATTTTGTTTGTTTGTTTGTTTGTTTGTTTGTTTTTTACACTTGGTTGTCATTGCATCACAAATATTCAGGAGATTGTATACGTGCATCATGCAACCTTGCACCTATTTTGTATTGTCTGTCTTCTACGGGGTTTGTTTTTTCTTGTTTGTATTGTTTAAAAACGAATAAAAACAATTTGAAATAAAAAAAAACTATGTTGACATGGCAATAAATCGAGTGAATCTTGAATCTTGAATCTTAGCATCTGCTCTGGAGTGAGGCACTTTAGTTCTTTATTTATCCATATAATAAATTAAAACAAGGGAGAAGAAATATACAATAAAAAAAAGTGTGCATATGTGGGATGATGAAATCCCTGAGGGCTTGTAAAAAGAACCCACTTAACATTAAAATTAAAGACAGCTGTGAATGCCTGCGACGTTTTACATTTTGCGACGTCCAACGTTTTATTTATTTACTCTATATCACATAAAAGGCCAAACCTATGTATTATGTATGTATGTATGTATGTATGTATGTATGTATGTAGTCTGTCTGTCAATATGTATGTGTGTCCTCTCTGTTGCATTTTCCTTGGACACCGTCGGCCTGACAGCATTCCTATTTGGCACGGGTCCCGGCAAAGGTCCCAAGCAGACGGTGACAGGGCCGGATTTCTGAATTAGGTCATTTTGGCAGATTAAACGGCCAAAAATGGCCAATGTGTTATAGCACTACCCACAGCATCCAGCAGGACACACACATGCACACACCAATTAGTGATAGCATTACCCACAGCAGCCATCAGGTGACACACACACATTACCCACAGCAGCCAGCAGGTGACGCACACACGCACGCACGCACGCACGCACGCACGCACGCACGCACGCACACACACACACACACACACACACACACACACACACACACACACACACACACACACACACACACACACACACACACACCTTTATCCCTGCTGCCCTGTGATCCGCACTTAGCAAGATTGCCAGCCTCACTCGCATACATGTAAAAATATTGTTTCAATGTACGCGTTTGCACAGCATAAGTTAAAGTCACTCTGGTTATCAACAAAATGAGAGAGTATTAACACTTTGAGTGCCACGGCCCTTGGGCAAAAGGTTGCTTGCTGTGCCACATAGGCCGCAATGCATTTTAAAACAGTCATATAATTTCTTTAATAATTACTATGTAAACACTGAACACGCACAAATAACGATGAGACTCTCTTCTATCACCTGCAAAAAAAAGTTTATTGATCCCATTTTCCCTTCTTTAGTTATGAGCCGGAGAAGATAGCTTGATTGAACCAAAAACAGCCCTTGTTTTCTACGAGCTGAGATAATGAGCCTTTTGTGAAATTAAACATTTCAAGCACATCACTGACTCTGAAGCTAATTTTCTGATGTCTGGGTCTGTCTGGGTGAAGTGTATGCTGCTCTGCGTGCTCTGCGTGCCCCCCCCCCCCCCCCCCCTCAACTGCACACGCCTCCTCCTGGGTGTGTCTTATGTGTCTGGTGGCTCTCTGCTGCTGCACACACAGTGAATGGTGCGCGACATCCAGCTTTTTGGTTCCGCGTGTGTTTGTCACGGGCCACAATGCTTCCAGTTGAGAATAATAAGACTGATTATGCGAATGTGCTGTCGCAGGTTGCTGTTGCTATCGGACACGGAGGTGCTCAGTTGTGACAGCGGATGCAGCTGCTGCGGGCACAGGCACTGGCGTTTGGCTTCATGCATGTCGATGCATACGGACGGATGCGATGCGATTTCCTTTTTCCCCAGCGACTTCTTCTGTGTGTTTGGTTACACTTTCTCTTATCAGGAGAGTGCTGTCGCCACCTAATGGGGTTTGTAAAATAGGTTATAGACCTCCAATAGCTACAATATTGTAAGAGGCGATGTAAGAAGCTTAGATCGACACCCCCCCGTCAAAAAAACAATTTGGAGTTACTGACGCCATTTGGCGTCGCTGGCAGCCTACGGTAAATTTCTAATGACGCCATATGGCGTCGCTGGCACTCAATGTGTTAAGGTTAAGGACATGATGTCTAAAATGCTGTCTGACTCGCCTGCAAGGGAAACGGAGATATTGCTCACAGCATTCCCCTCCCTCCCTCTCTCCCTCCCTCTCTCTTCCAGATGCTGATTGGTGTGGTCGTAAACCCCTGATAATCGTCTCAATAGGAGGGCACCTGCTCGCTCGGTCTGGCCCCTTTCCTGATCCCACTTAACAGGTGAGTGACTGCACTAAGGCCGTTAACGCAGACGACCAGTGACACACCTTCACACGTGCCCCCACACTCACAGGTCAACATGGCGCGATGCGCAGGTGACTGGCCTGGGGAATGGCTGGAAGGGATCTGTGGGCTTAACTGTATACTGACAGGATGAGAAACTTCTTATGGGAACTATTCAAGGTCAAACTACCACACAACGACCAGACAGAGCCACACAACGACCAGACAGAGCCACACAACGACCAGACAGAGCCACACAACGACCAGACAGAGCCACACAACGACCAGAGATCCTGTATTTGACCACTCACCCTTGGGCATCCTTCTGAGGTCTGCGTGAAACACAGAGAAAGTCTTTAGATACATCTATAGAGAGCTAAATACCATCATGACCTTATAGATGCAGATTCCAGTGGTTTTGGCCACAATGGAAGGACGTCTTTCCCCGTCCAGCTACTGTACAGGACCACACACTGACCTGAAGTCCAGCACAGAGACACTCTTAAATCCAGGAAGTCCCTCCAGAGCGCCCTCTAACTGTAAAGACAAACATCTCCACATGAGACTCAGCAACCAGCCACTGTTGATGTTTGTTAATCATTTGGGGGGGGGGGGGGGGGGACAATAAACTTGCTTGGCCAACTGAATGTGATTTATTGTTCCAACTGTGCTAAATAATCTTGTTGAAAGTAGTTCAAAGGATTTTAATTTCTTGTACTATGGCCCAGATCTTTAACGTCGAGGTCAACTCACAAGGTTAGTGTCGTTAGTCTACTAGGCTGGCTTCTCCTCACTGGAAAAAACAATAAGTATATTGTTCTGCTGATTCACTGACCCAGTGAATTCATTCCATCTCATAAAAGGTGCACAGAGAAAAGCCCCCTGGGCCCGTCCTGCATCCTCCTATCATCTCCTGGCTTGTCCTCCCTCTCCCTCCCTCCACTAATCTGCTACCTCTGAGTCTGAAGTCCCTGTGCTCCCTCTCCGCTTCTTGTCCTCCCCACATTTTTCCACTCAACAATAAAGCTGGCAGAGTTATGTCTTCAAGGCACGTGAGTTTTTTTGTGTGTGTGTGTGTGTGTGTGTGTGTGTGTGTGTGTGTTGTGCATGCGCTTGTGCATATGTTTATCTATTCCCAAGGTATATCATAAAACTGTATTTTCAGCAGTTATTTCACTAACGCCAAATGCGTTTAAAGTCCAAGTGCTTTTTGAGCCCCTATGTGTGGGTTTAACTGCTGCTGCAGTTACAGTGCGTGTTATTAAAAGTAACAATGCATCCATCACAGACCATAAACGAAACGAGGAGATAGAGTTGGTCAAAGAGGAGCCAAGATGGGACTAGGGGGAGACATCGAGGGAGGGAGGGAACCACGCGGCACGCTAGAGGCAGATAAGAGGCGAACCTTTTCAGTAAACTGTCTGTTGAGGGTGTGGTATCGGAGGCTGGCTGGTTCCTTGAGCTCCTCGCTAAACATCTCTCCGGTCAGCAGGATGCTCAGCTGCACCACCTGCTCCAGCACAGGGGGCGTGGGAGGCGCCACGGCGATGTCATTGTCCAGCTGCGCCAAGGGAAAGAGATGCAGTCACAAAGCAGGTAATTGTGCAGGTATACCCAACCTGTTAACAGTGTGTGTGTGTGTGTGTGTGTGTGTGTGTGTGTGTGTGTGTGTGTGTGTGTGTGTGTGTACTCACTGGACTGGCTTCTGTGACTACAGCAACATCCTCCACCTCTGGGACGATGGCTGCTGCCTCCTCCCTCTCTTCACCATCAGCTGTGGCTTCTGGGTGGTTGGATACAGGTGTAAAAAGGGATTGTTGGAGGTGAGCGTAAATCATTTGGCAAGTGTCGTGATTCCCGATGGTCATTCATATGGATTAGACTGTTCTGACCCAGACTCCTCTCCAAAGCTCGGCCTGGACTAATTCACTCACTCACCACACACACACACACACACACACACACACAAAGACACACTAACATACTGTATGAAACCAGGGAGCAAGCAACCAGGCATGTAGCTATACACACAGGCAATTGTGTCACTTCCTGCTTCAGCACTGTACCAGAGATCTTCTTCCGCAACTTATTTTCCCATAGACATTTCGTAAAATGCTTGTAAAAATTGTTTTACTTGGTCAAACCAAACGGTTCAGCTATATTTAGAATCGGGAGAGACCATTGCCTCACAGCAAGAAGGTCCCGGGTTCGAACCCCGGTCCGTCCCAGGTCCTTTCTGTGTGGAGTTTGCATGTTCTCCCCGTGTCCGTGTGGGTTTTCTCCGGGTGCTCCGGTTTCCTCCCACCATCAAGAAAAACATGTATGTTAGGGTTAATACTCCTGTCAGTGCCCCTGGCCAAGGTACTGGCAAAAAGAACTGGAGTTGGTCCCCGGGCGCTGCACAGTGGCTGCCCACTGCTCCTAGTTCTAGGAAGGTTCCTAGTAGAGGATGGGTCAAATGCAGAGGGTGAATTTCCCCAAGGGGATAAATAAAGTATAACTAACTAACTAACTAACTAACCATAGGACCATTTCACTCAGACCAAAACAAAAAAAAACATAGAAAAAAGTATTTTCTTTAAACCCGAATTTTTTCTCCTGTTTCTAAATATATCTGTACCGTTTGGTTTGAACAAGTAAAACATTTTACGAAATGTCTATTAAACTTTACAACCTCTGGGTCTAAATGAGGATTTTGACATGAGTGTTGTGCTCTGAATAAATTACAATAGATTGTATGTTTTATGATGGTTACATATTGTTACATTCTCTATTGTTTTTTGTTCTGTTGTATATATTGTAAATTATATTTGATGTACGTTACAGTGTTTCTTGTCTCAATGGACACTTGTGTCTTTGGGTTGTAGTCCTGAAAATCTATAGGACTACAATTCCCTTGATGTTTAGCCACCAAAAGTGTTTTTTTTTTACACAGGTGTTGTACATTGGCTAATCAAGTGATGATTGTCTGAGCTTTTATAGGCTGTATTCACTTGTTACCTGTCTTATGCCTGAAGAAGGTCTATGACCGAAAGCTTGCAATAAACAAGATATTTGCACAGATTTGAGTGTGCGGACGCTGCTTTTTTCATTCAACGAAATGTCTATGGGAAAATAAATGGCGGATGAAAATCTCTGATACAGTGCTGAAGCAGAAAGTGACGTTCCAGGTTGGCTCTCTATAGAAACAATGCTCATGCACAGATCCAGATGTGGCACAGTAGTTATAACAAAGCAGAGTACCAAAGTCAAAAGATTGTTCATTCGAGGTACAGTCAGCAGAGACACTGACCTCGAGGTACTAGCACAGTCAGCAGAGACACTGAGAGGTACTAGCACAGTCAGCAGAGACACTGACCTTGCGTAGGAGTCTCAGCTTCTTCTGGTGTCGGAGCGCTGTAGAGCAGAGAGATGTTCTCAACATTGCTGGATTCCCATTACTCAATACACAAATGCATAGGATGAAGAGCAAATGGGTTTTAAATGGTGCTGCATAGAGAGATAGGCCTATGTATGGGTAGAAGTGGGTTCTGATAAATGTAGGGTTTAAAACTAGAAGCGAAAGCAAGTGGAGAGCTTGGATATTAGCATCCAAGTCTGAGTCAAGCAATGAGAACAGAATCAAATGAATGAATCAGGAATAATAAAAAAATAAAACCTTACCTGCACCTATGCGGCGAGGACCTGGTGGGTTCACTGCAGATGGTGAGGTGGTGAGAAAGAGAGAACAGCACATTGGCAAGGATAACACAAGACGCAATAATGAGATCAAAAATAATGACTGAAATATTTGGTATTAGGTAAGAACTGCGGGAAAGGGTGGGCAGTTATCTTTACCTTTTCAACCCTTGCAGGTTCATTCGCTGGAAGTGGGAAAAATGGAAGTCATGATGAGCTATCAGGTCTATGCAGAGTAGTTTATTATGTTCTGTATCGGTCCCAGACCCGCACCTGTGGTGAAACTTGTAAACTCACGTTTTTAATCAGAGCCTGGTGCTCCTGTGATTGGCTGAAGTAGCTGCCAATATCTTGTGCCATAACTGTGCCCGCTTGGCATTGGCTCATCCAGCTTTGGTACTCTTCCTGCTCTGGGAGGCGATCCCAGAAGATCTTGAAAGCCTCCCATACTGTCTCCTGGCACACTGGGCAGAACAAAAGACCGAGAAGGGAGAATTTACAACAAACAGAACTCACAAGTATCCACTCCACAGCAATGTTCCTTGAATACTTTTTCGCTGAATGCTGTGAGTACACAGTGTTGGGCTGTGTTGGGTTCCTCAAGCTACATCGTCCACTCTGCCTGGTCAGAGGTGGGGGAATCATAATATCGTTGATCCCTTCCAACAATGGCTGAGTGTTTGGACTCTAGAAGGTCAGAGGAAGTCGAAGCCCAAATCTACCTCCACTGCCTGGCCAACTCCATGACATATGGTAACTCCCTCCCATGAGTCAGCCTACTGGGCACTAAGCCAAAGTTGGTACAGAGACATATGCTCCAATCTTCTTCATCAACCAGCGCCATCTCTGAGGCCTGAAATGCCACTGGCCACCATCTCAGCCCAGTCTAGCTTACATGTAGATAAGAAACCTCACCGTTTCACCATCACAGATTGTGGGCCTCCTCTTGGCACCAGGTCGCTGGTCCATGTCTACGTGTGGCTGACCACATGCGCACACACTAAAGATTAACCCCACCCAACCCTGTTTGGAAAAACAGGCCCTCTTTCAACCAATCAGAGATCAAAGCTCACTGACTCAAAGATCTCTAAGCCCTAAGCCTCTCTGTCTTTCACTCTCTCTGCAGACCATCTGTTTGAAGAACAAATGCTTTAGAGCATTTGACTTCTAAGTCGCCCCTTGCACTCGTGTGGTTCACTGTGCCCCCATGGAACTCATCTTGGCACAGTTGTCTATATAGACTTATCGTTACTTATTGTACTTGCCATGCTTCCGTTTCTTGAGCTGGAAGCTTACCTATCGTAAAGTGGACCACATGCCGGTTTGGTCGAGAATCTCATAAGGCCTAATCGCCTAATAGTACCCATACAGACAGACTGCCATTTTACTTCTTAACCTAGCTGGAACCCTTGCTGGAAACGACCATGCCTACAGGACTTTGCATTCCCTGCACATTGTCCACACTGGATGAATTAAAAGAAAAATGACTTGGGGACATGCGGGGAAATGGCATGCGTCATTGGGATGAAGGGTGAACAGGGAGGTAATGATGGGAGAGAGGGGGAGACCGGGGAATTGGGGCAAGGAAGGAGAGTGGAGATAGCTTCAGAAAATCAGTGGGAGTCTCCGTCTTTTTTCTTGATGTTGAACACTTTCTGCTAATGCTTGTGTTTCTTCATCCATTACATGTACATGTCATACGACTGTATGATATGTGGACGATTGTCCAGCCTTACCTCTGAGGTGAAAGTAACTCAGATGGTTTGCAAGGACTTGCTGAGCAGTCTCTTGTGCACACAGTTTGACTCCGCTTGGGAAGAGGATGCTGCGCTTGTGTCGAGAGACAGCGCCTTGGCTCTCGTGAGACACCTTGACATCAGATAACTGAACGATGTGTCGATACAGTGGAGGTGTTGTCTCATCAGTCACGTTAGGTTGCTCCTGACTGGCAGGCAGACTGAAGTAACCCATGGAGGAGTCTTCCAATGCTGCACCTGGTGTAAAGACAAACACAGTTAGGACAACTGGCTTGACTATGTTATGGATGAGTACTGAGCGACGAGCTTACTGATTAAGCTGTAAATACATACCTGTCCTTATGTCCAAAAAGATGCCTGCAAAACCAAATACAGCAGTGTAGAAAACACATTTCAACGATATGCGACACATGTTAACTCTGGAATTGTTTAAATCCGTGGGCTTGGAAAAGGTTCAAGTCTCAAGTCGTCCTCTCAAGTCCTGCAACTGCGATGTGAACAACTTCTTGCAGGTTTGCATAGTTCAGAATTATCCAGGTGAATTGGAATAACAAGATCCCTGTGCAGAAGTGGTCGGATGATATAATTACATACTGGTGTCGCGCTTTCCTCCGTGGCTGCAGGTGTGTGTCCTGTGGTGCTGAAAGAACAGCTCCAGGCTCAGGTCGTTAGGCAGATGGCACTTGGAGAGATGTTTTTTTTTATGCTCTCTAATCCCATTTACTCTAAGCCTTTTAGTGGAGCCAAGAAGTTACTGGAGTAATACTAGGAAGGGAGGGTGCTTAGTGTGAAGGAAACGTGCACAGAGGAAGGGGGGGGGGGAGGCCACAGAGCGAATCAACAGCAAGCACAGAAAATATTTAAAATATTAGGAGGAAGAATCCTCCATTGATCCTCTTAGGGAAATGGGTAGACTTTGCATCTTGCTCAAGGACTCATGAGCAATCATAGGGGATTGAACCCAGGCCATTCAGTTGAAGGACAGTTTCTTTAACCATTAGGCCACCCTGCCATCAAATAGGAAATATCACTCACCATGAGGTCATCATGATTGTCACTGGTATGTCTGCTGTTCTAAAGGGAAAATAGCATGAATCAAAAGGCACGAGGCTCTCTTGTCCATTTCCCTCATTCTGCCATACGCTGAAGAGAGCTGTTGCTATCACCCGAGAACAGGTTCTATCGTTAAAATAAAGACAAAAGTTACTTACAATCATGAACGGTATGTTGCGAAAATGCTACACATAGCCCTCACCATCACCACCCACACAAATCACATGTACTGCCGTAGGTCTAGCAGCTTGGAAGTGCTGGGCTGACGGGCTGCAGCTCAAATCCTCTCAGTATGTAGATTCACAACAGTGAGAGTCAGGTACTTAGAATGCAGTTGCCCTGGCTTTGACCCATAATTCCTTGAACATCCCTTGGGATTTACCGTTTTCAAAAGCAAAATCTACCGCCTCTCATCTTTTGTTAACTGCATACTCACTCATTCTATATGATCCAAAGATAATGCTCATCAAAATGAGTTATACTATCTCAAAGTTTTCCCTCTGGCCATAAACACAACCCTAAACCCCTTTTATTTGAAGTGCATTCATTTTCTAATGGTGGATAATGTACACCATGTAATCCAATCTTCGCGTGTCTTAATTACAGTGCGGGTCCTACATTTTACTATTTTAAGATCAACATTTCTGCATTATAAGAAACAAAGATGGCTACTGTTCTCAGGAAGAGGGAGATTAAGGATAACGACAAGAGTTTCTAGATTAGGAGCCAAAGTACATCGGAAGGAAGGAATCAACTGGTTTCAACCGCTCTATTTACCGGACACTAAATCTCATTTTGTTATGAATAAAAATGAGGAAAAAGTCAGGAAGACACCTAAATATTGTCCAATCATTTTGTTATGTAATACAACAAACAAGAACATACTCTAGTCTCCATACTCTTGACGTTCCAGAGATAAAAGCAGCAGAAACTTGAACAACAGAGTAAGATGTGTTATTTCAGTCTAAAAGTTTATTTACACCTTAACAAATATTTTGGAATCAGCATCCTGTACATTCATCCAACGTCTATAAAAACCTGACATCAAGGATGGAGAAAGATAACATGACACCAAGACGGATCTCTGTTGAGAGAATTTAGGCAACAGTGGTGGTGGTGGGCTGCTGTGTCTGTTAGGGCGTTATGGGTTCAGTTGTCAGAACTGAGACACATAAAAAAACAATTTCTATCCTAGTTTTTCTGGATTTTCCCTTCATACATTATAACTATAATCATGCCAATGTTTGTGTCCCCCCTGGACATTCTGTATACGGAGGATTTGGATTTTTGTCTAAGACATAAGCATATTTAGGCATCATGTTCAAATAAAACAAAGTGAAACACTACACAGCCCTTGTGTGATGTGGGCGAAATTGCATCTCTGGCAAGTACGTCTCCCACATTTCATATACATTGGAACCAGTTTGCTTACACCGAAGCAGCCACTAACTGTCATGGGATCAATGTGTAACAAAATTTGACAAAAATGAGGAACAAAGACGAAACAGTAGCACATTGTCAATTAAAAAACGGTATAAAAAATAAAACTAACGTAAAAAATAAATTACCAAACACTGATTTAGAATGGTCTATATATGCATCATAGTATACAGTTAGATCTAGGTTGTAATTGTTATGATAATTGCTTCTGAAAAATGTTTTCCATTAAAGGATGGCTTTCCCTTGGGGAATATGAATATATATTAAATCTCACGCCCCTAAGGTTTTCGAATCCGTTGACATTTTTGAAATTGGTTGTTTACAGCCAGAGATATCAACCAAAATCCACTGTGTGTGTGTGTGGGGGGGGGCGGGTGCGGGGAGCCGAAATCCTACAGTTCCCACAATGCACTGGGCTCGCGTGGCCTTAGATTCCACGCCCACCCCTCAGGCATTTGGCTGATATCAAAGTCCAGTAGGTGGCGGTAATGCACATATATGTTTGCCAACCGCCATAAAACTCAAAGAAGAAGAAGAAGGCTTCGACATAAAAACATTATGAGAAGAAGAAAAAATCAAAAATAAAATTGCCTCCAAATTGCACCAAATTTACCCAAAGTATATATGTCGGGATATGTCTTCAGTTCAACAAAAATTTCATGCATTTTAAGGCATTTTCCAAGGAGTTACGCGCATCTGATGTTGTAACTATTTCATGTAAAAATGTGTAAAAACGGGTACATTGCTCAGCGTTGATTTCGTTACTTCAACACACCTACTACTAGATGTAAAATTTGACGAGCTTTCCAATGCCGCCAGTCCCGTGTCTGAACGTGCTTCCGTTCCCGAGATATGGTCTCTTTGCAAGGAGCTATGGGAAGCTAATATTAGCTACCGTAGGCTAGGCGGTCGAAAAAGATGGCTGCCTTTTGTTTTTCTTCAAGACCTCTGAAGGGGCGTGGAGGACCTCTAGAGGCGGGACCATGGCCCACATGGCCCACAGGCCCACAAGTAGTGTAGTTCATAGGTGCTCGACTTCCGCAAGGCTGGACTTGTCGCCCCGACGCGTTTTGCGTCAGAGCGTCATGGAAATAATGTGAGAGATGGTTGATAGCTCTGGCTGTAAACAACCAATTTCAAAAATTTCTACGGATTCGAAAACCTTAGGGGCGTGAGATGTAATATATATTCATATTCCCCACGGGAAAGCCATCCTTTAAAAGTTAAGTCTATTTCTGCCATTTTCGCAAACCAAGCTGGTATCAGCTACCTTCGATGTATCCCAATAGGAGTTGATGGTATAGGATTGACTACTGTAACACGGAAAACGGGTGGAACGGTTGGTTCACTTAGGTTAGCGATGGATTTCACTTGCTGAGGTTTCAGTGGCGTAAAAATGTTATGGAAGGCAATGAGGAAATTGCAAGGGAAAATCTCAACTGAATGTGTTCCCCATGTATCATACCGTACCGTAACCCTAGTAGAAAGGTGATTTAGTTTCCTGTTCACAAATTCAGGAACTGGACTCTAATGTCAACTAACACCAAGTGAGCCACACATTCCATGCTAAACTCATGTTTTTATGTATCGCTACTGTCGGGCGGAAACCTTGTATCTCCAAATTTGGCCATTTTCTGTTTATTTCATAAATGGATTTAGTGGGTACCCAAAAATAGCCTGTGAAAGTTTCAGGTAATTTGGACCAGCAAAATATGCTATATTACTGGTTATTAATGTTATGATTACTATTACACTATGTGAAAGTTTTTTTCTTCCTTGTGAAAAATTGTTTTTGGAGATACAAGGTGTCCGCCCAACAGTGACATTATTCTTCTACACCCTAACATCCTAATTAAGCTACCAGTATACTGAGGGGGTCTGATACCAGCTTTGTAGGCAAAGAAGGTAGAATTAGAGATATTTTGAATAGAAACATCAGTGTTTATTATGAAGTATGAATGTATGACCTGAAATGTCTAATAACAAATGTCAGTAAAGCAACTGAGCCCAAATGAAACCACCGATGTGTACAGTTTCACATTGATTTTGCTTCTTTCTTATATATATCTTCACAATTTCTAGTTTTCATGTGATTCTACTCTTATGTAGAAAATAAATGCAAATAATTGCTTTTCTAAAATATCTGCAGCAGAACAAAAATACAGTAAATCAGTAAAAAGTCAGGGGTGGGCAAACTCACATTTCTACTCAAAATTCAAACCATTTCTGCCTGGGTGTGCAGCTACATGTTGCCTTTAACATGATTCTTGACTTTAACATAACTTGAGGAAATCAAATGACTGGATAACTTCATATTCACTCACAGGAAACAAGTTGCGGCTATTCAAAACATGTTTTGTCCAACCATGATACAACAACAGAATCTAATTTAAAAGTCAATATTTTCAGTCCAAACTGAATTGTTCATCACTCAGTATGAGCAGTGGTTGATAATGGCTACAGGAATGTGATGCACTGAGGTGCAGAGGTGCTTCGTGTAGCTAGCCGACCTGTTCCAGGTTCTGGTGTCGGTAAAGGTTAAGTACCAGATCCCTGATCTCGTCTCGTTTCCTCCGCACCTGCTGTCGTGGAAACCAACGTGCTAGACGTAGAGGGAGGTCAAAGTGCACCACAGGGTCCTAAAAGAAGAGAGAACATATCTCAAGAATGTGTACGCACGTGTGATGAACTTACAATGTTCAATTGAGCAGAAATCTAAACATCAAACTTTGACGTGATTGATCAAACATTATAATATAAGGGGCTCTCAGACTAAACAGTTCTGGGTACTTGCTTAAAAAAAGGCAAGTTAACGTTAGTGTTGATACTGTCACATACTGGGTATTTTTGATTTTATTGATAGGACAGAATATAGACAGGAAGGCAGGGGGAGAGATGGGAGGACATGCAGCAAATGACCGCAGGTCGGATTCTAACCTGGGACGCTGCAAGAAGGACCTCTACCGAGTGAGCCACCAGGACACCCCCAAGATAGCATAGCAGGTGCATTCCATTTGTATTGTGAACTAGGATGTGATGTCACCTGCCCTTGGATTCCATACCCCGGGCCTCACTAGCTCCGACCTCAAAATCCAATATGGTAGATCCGCCCTTCAACAGTAGTGCAAGTCGTAGTAAATACTGCTTATTAGCATTTCTGTCTTATTTGTGTCTTATTAAATCAGCTGTACACACAGTACTGTCTAACTCTAACCTCTATCTGTGGACATGTTGCTATGGTATTTGTATGCAAAATACCACAAAATGTGTTGTTATTATCAACTGTTATTGCTAACAATTGCTAGCCAGGCTACAGCTAACCCTGGCTGGTTTCCCAACTGTTTCACTGGAATGTGGTCAACTCGGGTGTGACGTCACTCAAATGGAAAATCCCTAGTTCCCAATACAAATGGAATGCTCCAAAACTACATCGGGCACTTCCAGAAGTTCGAAAAGGTTCCTCTTGTGCTGGGAGTACCTTACTCTGACATAGGAGCAAAAATCCCTCAAAACGGCGTTCTAAGAACTATGATCGTTCCTAGTTCCTGCAGTGCAAACACAATAAAAAGGGGCGAGTTCCTCCAACTGTTCAGTTCTTACAACTATGAAAAAGTTCCTCTGGTCCGAACGCACCTATAATAATGACTAACTAGAATGACTGCACCGCGGATATATGCCTCCGCCAACAAGTGAGCAGTCGACATCCATGTTTGTCCAGACTTTGATGTTTGAGCAAAATGTGAAGAAATTCTGTCAAGGCGTTACTGAGGTATGGCGTTACCGAGCTTGAAAATGGCGTTCGTGAGGTCACAGTGACGTTGACCTTTGACCACCAAAATGTAATCAGTTCATCCTTGAGTCCAAGTCGACATTTGAGATAAATTTGATGAGATTCTGTCAAGGTGTTTCTCAGATATCACGTTAACAAACATCGGTCGGACAGACAGACCCGAAACCATAATGCCTCCGGCCTGGCTACCGCCGGTGGAGGCATACAAATTCTATCAACATGCCAGACTGAGTGAGTTCAGAAGATGAGATATTGAAGTTATTTACCTTCAAAAAACTCTCAACGTACTGCAGTAGGTAGAGGCCGCAGTCGCTGCTGTTGTCCTGAAGGGGAACTTGACAGTGTGAGCTTTTCATCTGCTCATTACCAAAGTCCCTTACCGAGCCTCGACGGACCTCCCATTCTGACTGCAAGTACCTGAGGGACAAATATGGATCTTACAACACATTTACAAACGCACACAGCGCCACAGGCAGGTGGAGTAAAGGGAGCATACTTACTCGCGTAAGAGTTTGAAAACGCGCTCATGGAGAGACATCTTGAGGGAGTCCATGATAAGAATACAGGGCCTACAGAGAGGAGAGGTTTAAAAAGTTTATCCGTGGCAGCTTCTTCCCCATGGTGCTGTTGACACTGAGCATCAAGAACCAAGTTCAGATGTGCGCTTCAAAATCCATCAAAGTTTACAGGGCTTTGAGAAAATAATTCTCTGCAGATCATGTCTGTTCTTTATTGAGCAGTATCGTAAAATATCTGTTGTTTTAAATTGCTTTTAGCTAGGCAACGGCAGCTTGCAAAACCATAAATGTGCCATGGCACTGTACTGAATTAGTATTTGCTTTAACCCAAGTAAAGTTTTAACTGAAAAACTTTTACTCCATGTTCAGGATGGTATGAATTTGGAGGGCGGGGGGGGGGTTTCTAGGGGGTAATTTCATATTAATTGATTTTTGAAATGCCAAGTGACAGATGAGCCCTCAAGGATAAAGCCATTCTGTAGACCTGGTTTTCACAGTATTTCACACTGTCCTTTTATGAACTCTGTTTGGCAACTGAATTATGACTATAATGTCAGTCTCACAATTATCTGTAATGAAACCCAGCTCCACAACTCCTTTACGTGAGGCATCTGAATTACTGTAATGCCACTTTTTACGGTTTATTCCTAGCCCAAAGCATCACATACACAGACTATTATTTACAATGTGCATATACTAATTGAATATTTTATTGGTAACCACTTCCCACATTTAATTTGAACGGGGACATGCAATTGCAAGATTCACTCTGGAGAACATTAAAGAAAAAGACAACTATTGTATTCCAAGTCTTGAAATAATTAGTGGGAGAGTGTTGATAAGTCTTCTCAGTGATGCAGTTAAAACATTAGGGTTCTCTGTAGATACACAACAAAGTCAAACAATTAATTTGCAAACAATTTGTGTCACTGAAAGGAGAGAAAGCCCTGTATTTTTCTGCATAGCATGTTGTCAGTTGCATGTTGAATTGTGTTTTGCATTGTATTGTGAAATCATGTATTCAATAATTTTGGACACAATCTGACGGGTTATGTGAAATCTCATGGGTTATTCCATATCTCAAGTGGTCACCAGTGCAGTGGAATAGCATGTGCACTTACCTCTTGCAAACAATCTCCTTCTGGCAGGTCTGCTCGGTGCAGCTCTACAAATGAAGGGGGGAAATGTTCAGATAAACATGAAGACTGAAACAGAAGGCAGGGTTCAGATAAACATGAAGACTGAAACAGAAGGCAGGGTTCCCACACCTTTTTAAAAGGACTTATCGGGGACTTTCCAAGCCCAATTCCCTCAAATTCAAGGACCCAACACGGAGACACGGATCAAGGTTAATTACTTTTACAACGCTATAATGAGAACTAGCAGGACGTTACACAAGCTCGGCTCCAGACAAGAATTAAAATGACAGAGGCTTGAATTGTGTGAACACTTCTCAACTGTGCTGTGTTACATGTTATGTAAAGAAAATATCAAGAGAAGCTCTTTCAATAGAGAGCCGCAGGGATGACGTATTTTTGTAGGCAGAATGCGGAAGTCCCGAACTTCCTGGTTCTTCACTGTTTCTGTCTATGGGATTTTTGAATGGGTTTTTGGCGCGATGCTTCAAATAATGTCTCTGGGCAACGCAAGTTTAATCAAACGCGAACCAAGGTTCAGCGGGATAATCTTCACACATGAGGACCACTTTCATGAGTTTTGTAGCGTAAATGCAAGCCCTAGAAGTAAAAAGCTCGAGCTAAGCTAATCCAGAACTACACACTGTTGCATAGGCTTCCACGTCACGTCAGCACTCAACCTGGACTGTTGTTGATGTGCACTGATTACCCCGGGCTGAACGGGGCTGAACCAGGTGAGGGAAAGATAATTTCCGTGTTCGTCCTTTGAAGTGGTGACGTTATTGACGTTATAGACATCGACTCAAGAGTGTAGTCTCATTTAGCCGTTTGCTAGCTAGCCGCCCTTTTAACGGCACGTAAAAGCTTCAAAACTCGTAAAAGTGGTCCTCGTGTGTGAAGATGATATTACTAAACACTGGTTCGCGTTTGATTAAGCCAGCGTTGCCCAGAGAGATTATTAGAAGCATCGCGCCAAAAACCCATTCAATACTCCCATAGGCGAAAACTGTGAAGAACCAGGGCTGTTAGCATCGATGATTTCCGGACTCGTTACTGCGGCTCTCTATTACCCATTCTTCAAAAACTTTCAAGGCCTTGATTGTTTACTCAAATTCACAAACTTTAAAGGATTTCAAGGACCCGTGGGAACACTGAGAAGGACATGGTCTTTAAGGGGAACAAAATCAATATTGTCATTCTTAGTAGAAGAGAGTGGTTTCCTACCGGGGGACCAGGTGGGGGCTCTTTTGGGGGCTCTGTTGTAGAATCCTCCGACGGAGCATCGTCTAAAACACATAAGGAAAACAACCAGAAACATCAGCTCCGCCATCACTGCTACTATTATGATGTGAATCAAAGAACTGCTTAAAGTGCACTGTTTCCATACGGACCACCAGCATTAGTTAGTTGTGTATAACGTGGCTATAGTTACAACGATACACTGAAAATACTGCCAGTCATGCAAAAAAAAGAAAGAGGGGTTGGGAGGCGGGCCATAGCATCTCTGTTGATAATAGACCCTTCTCACGGGGGCCATTTTGTGTCAAAAAGGCAGGGTAAACACAGGTGCAAGCAAAACACTAATGAGGGTTTCCAACTTCCATGATTGGAATTTGGAAACCCTCAGTGTTTTGCTTGCACCTGTGTTTATTCTGCCTTTTCGACACAAAATGGCCCCCGTGAAAGGGGTCTATTTGATTTGACCGTTTTGGGCACTGGCGTTGGCCAATCCTGGCATTTTCCGCCCCCAAATCGAGTGTGTTCTGGCTCAAAGCGAGTGGGCTCCTTGACAACCAGGCTCTCTGAGGCACGCACCAGTTATGCTAACTTTAGAAGCAAGTGCGGTAAATACAATATTCCTGGAATGCGAGTTTAATGAACCAGTTACATGTCCTCTGCATTCTACATCAAATGAAGACATTACTGTTTGTTTTATTTTGTATGTTACATACTTATTGTCCAAGTTATTAGTTAGTTTATGGGCTAGGAATTCTGCCAGGGTACAAGGGACTATAAGCGGCCATCTTGCCTGCAGAATTTTCAAATCAAGGAGAATACCGTTTTGCCAGAAATCTGGGGGGGTAAGTGCCCCTTTAAGTATATAAGACAATTAAAATGACAAGCAATAACATTGAGTATTTCAGTACAGCTCAGTATAGAAACCTTGAGGCTGATGACAAAAGCTTCTACCGTTAAATCAAAACATACCAGTCAGTCTGTCTGGGGTGTCACTGGACTTTGACGCAGCCGGTGCCTTGGACAGTCTGTCTGGGGTGTCACTGGACTTTGACGCAGCCGGTGCCTTGGACAGTCTGTCTGGGGTGTCACTGGACTTTGACGCAGCCGGTGCCTTGGACAGTCTGTCTGGGGTGTCACTGGACTTTGACGCAGCCAGTGCCTTGGTCAGTCTGTCTGGGGTGTCACTGCGATTTGACACAGGCGGTGCCTTGGGGGCATCATTTGAACTTTGACACCGTTGGGCTGCCTCCTCATCTGACCTGCTGTTCACCTTTCTCTTCTGCACGCCCTCTATTCTTGGCACATTCAAGCCAGGGAAGCAAATGACAACTAAATACCAATGAGCCCTGGAACAGACAAGAGGCACATGTGTCAGAATGGTTATTAACTTATCTTACGGGCAGGTCTTTGTGCAAAACAAACAGCCCTTCATTCATGTCACTCACTCCTGATTGACAGGCACAAACAGGAAGTCCTTCTTGAAGATGTCAACATGGCGTGTCCATGTCTTCACCCGTTGGTGCCGCCTCTGCCTCTGACCGCTGGGTGCACGCAGAAATCAAAGTTGTTAAGAGCATTTCAAACATGCACACACACCAGACAGAAACTACTTAAGCTGTGTTCACACCAAGATATTTATTTTTCGCTCTGTCGCTTGATTCAACCCTTTGGAATCGCTCTGTCGCTCTGTTTAAATCGCTCATCAACAGGCACAAGAATTGACGGACATGTGGGGGTTATAACGTTACGCAATGTCATGTTTGTCCACTACGAGCCACCGTCATTGTTTACAAGCTAAAGCCTATCAGCGTGCTCCTAATGCGAGCTCCATACCGGTAGTACAGACTTCACTTCATGTCAGCTGTCAGCCTGTCAATGCGGTTTGTTGCCACACAATAAACCAGCGGTTTGTTCCAAGCCAGTGTGATCCTTGACTCGCTCTCACACGGCAGCCAATCAGCGTTGAACAGCGAGCGACTGATGCCAGCGTATTTTCGCTCGAGTTGGGATATTTCATCTGGGGCGACGAGCGTATTTTCTCCCTATCGCTCTGTCTCTGTCGCTCGGACGCCCAGCGATTTTTCTCCTGGGCGAATATACGCTCAATCGCTCGTTTGCATTGACTTTGTATGTAAACTCAATGCCAGCGAAAAACTTTAATAGGTCGGTGTGAACGCAGTTTTACACAGACTTTTGCAAACACTTACGATTCACTGGTGCTGCCCTCACTGGCATTGTCCCTGCGGGTCAGCTGCTTGTAGAAGAAGCTGCTGAAGATGTGGCAGCGCTCGGCGAGAGCAGCAGGAGCCTTCAGGTGGAGGTACCTGGTTCACACACACACACACACACACACACACACACACACACACACACCACAGTCAGCTTGATAGTGACTCTCTCCTCCACAAACTCACAAGGAACTGAGGTCAACATGGTGCTTCTTAATCTGAAAATATAAATCACTTACTTGAGGTAGAAATCGATGATGACATCGTTGAGGAACTGTCCACTGTCAAGGCAATGCAGGTCCTCCATCGTCACAGTGATTCCTCCTTTCAATGGCGGCGGAGGGAACTGGATCAAACTGAAGAGAGGGGGGAGTTGCTGAATAAGCACAGCCACCATCTACTGTAATACATATTATTACCACACTACTATTGATAGGAAGGGTCTTGGGATCTACATATATGTGCAGCCCACACCCACTTTGTAGACCACACCCATTATGTCACCCGGCCTTACAGGGTTTTCTCTTGTAACTTACTGGGCGTTATTTAGCTTTATTAGATATCACCTCTTCCTCATGTACTAATCCAGTTTTCTCTGGCAATGTAGCAGATGTAGCATTAACAGTCCACCCTGAGAGCAGCCATACAGTAGCTGTGAATCTGATCATGCACATAGGCAAGTGGAAAATAATAAGTCCTATATTTTTGATTCATATCTGTAATGTGTTGCTAAAAAAACAGATCTAGTTCATGACCAGGCTATGTGCCAGTCCCTGCTCGGCCAGGCTGGAGGAGTGTTCAAATCGGATGAGGGCTACATCCAGGTTACTTGCCTGCGGGTCAGCCCATGGTGTTTAAATTTGGTCCAGCTGGAGTCTGGTTTGGAGAGGGACACAGAGTAGGATCCTCCGGATCTGCGATGGCAGAGCGTGTATATGGGTGTTGGCTCGTCTTTACTCTCCTGTGGGAAGAAGTTATTGTCAGAGGAGCATTTCCAACAACATTTACATTGGAAGTCACCGAGTATGACCCACACTAACCTCGGCAGAAGGTTCCTTCTCCGTTTCTTTCTGCTCCTCCTCTGGTTTGAGTTCCTCATGCTCCTCCTCTGGTTTGAGGTCCTCCTGCTCCTCTGGTTTGAGCTGAGCTGTGTCTTGCTCTGGCACCGTCTCCAGCTTTGGTATTGAAACTGTCTGTGACTCAACCTCCAGCTGGATGTGTGGTTCGCTCTTTTCCTCTCCATCTGAATGTGGACCGTCCTGGTCTGTGTTAGATCCAAAATCAATGCTGTCCTGGAGCAGCAGCGAGAGCAGCTGGGGGTCCAGCCCAGTGCTTGTGATCAGCTCCAGACTGTCGTGCAGAGAAATTGCAGGAGTGTGGATATTCTCCAAAGCGCTAATGCTCTTGTCTTGATGTGCCAGGTTGTGGAGACAGTCAATGTCCAGGATGGAGCACAACACAGCACCCTCCACTGTATCCAGATCATCTGTCAAACTCAGCACAAGGAAGGGGCTGGCCTGGCCTGCACAAACAAAAACCATACCCTTTTACCTTAAGGAGAATGTGACACGTAGAACCAGATTTAGGGATGCACCGATCGATCGGCACGTGACCGGAAATGGCCGATTTCCACGTGATCGGCCTCGCCCGGTGATCTGCGCCGGTCACTCTAAATAGCCGATTCTGTGAGCCGATTTTCACGTGACGTGCGCACACCCGAAAGCAGCGAGACCGAGACGGATGAGTTGCAGCCAAAACAAAAGCAGCCACTACACACATGCCACAGCATGTCTTCGTCGGTGTGGACATTTTTCACCGTCAGTGAAGACGATACAAAGCTTGCAGTTTGTCACACATGCAAGTCGAAAATAAGCTGCGGAGGGGCAGGGTAGGTTGGAGTCCACTCCACTCCAGTCTGAGCGGCTCGCTTCACCTCACCGTAGTCACCGGGCCCCCCTTCCCCGACCAGCTGCAGTCCACATCACCGCTGCCTGTTGCTATCGGTCAGTCACGTTGTAACGTGGATACAGGAGAGGACTATTTGTTTCGTATTGCGAATAGAACGACGAACATAATAATGAAACGCATCGGACCAGTGTGCAAGGTTTTCTGTGCGAGATGATTTTTTTTTCGAATGGCGGATTAAAAAAATGGACTCTGTGAGTCAACTCAAACTCATTTCCTCATCTACTCAATAACAGCCATCCACAACTGTAGAGTGGACATGGCTTCGAAGGTCTCTGGGCTCCAGACCTATAGGCTATAAACTCCTTGTCCATGGATAAGATTTTGACGTTTATTTATTTTATTTTTATTCGTTTATTTGGCAGGGACATATACAAAAAAAACATTAAACACCATAGGGGAAGATATGCTTTGTAACAGATTTAGCCATAGCCCATAGGCTACTTTCCATCTGGAGCCCCTGTTCTGTTGCACCTTTTTTCTTTTGGAAAAGTAAATGCATGTGTAAATACTGTGGGATATACTGGTTGTTTTATATTCATTGTATTTACACAAAAAATAAAAGCTCTTTCCAGTAACCTGGAACACTTTTATTTTGAGATGTTTTTGAGTGAGATCGTCCTACCTCATGCAAATGATAAGAAATGTGACATGAATGTTAATTTTCTATTAAAGCAAAGTAAAAAAAAAAAAAAAAAAAACATCAAAAAATAACCGGTCAATTATTGTTCTTAGAAAGAAAATCGGAATCGGCCAAAATCGGTATCGGCATGTCAGACTATTCAAAAATCGGAATCGGCCAAGAAAATGGCAATCGGTGCATCTCTAACCAGATTGAGAATAAATTCTGAAATATACAATGACTTTTTGTTTTTCTCTAATCCAGAAAAATGTAGATACTTGGCAAAGCTGAGATTTCAATGGCAATTTGGTACACTTGTTCAAAGACAACCTGTCTGCTTTGCTCTTCAATTTGATCACAATATAAATTACGGCTTCTCTATTAGCTCCGTCTTTTATAAACATACTGCTCTTCACAAAAGTGATGGCAATGAGATTTTAACTATTTGGCATCAAACATGATAGAATGCCACGCATGTCTCCAAACAGCATTTACAAATGTGTGACGGACATCTTGACTTCAGGTGCGTATTCTGAACATGCATCTGTGCCGTGAGCCTTCCAGCAGTCTCACCAGTGGCTGTGGTAGCATGCTGTGTGCCTGGCAGCTTGCAGAGCTCCCTCTGTACAGCGGCAGCCTGAGTTTCAGACACATACAGCATGAGCAGAGCGCTGGGGGGAGGCTGCTTCTTGCCCTTGTAGCCCAGCCCCCGGGCCTGCAGCTCCTGCTGCTCCCACACACTGTACCTCCGCAGCTCCGTGCGCTCCAGGGTCAACATCATCACCACCTGGCCGCTAGTGTCTGAGGACAAGAAAACACCAGGTCAGCCTAACAACTCATGGCGTCGTACCAGAACATTGACTCGTTTTTCCATAACAGACCTTTTAAATTCTGTTTTTGAAAACCTATCTGTGCAATATCTGACTCAGTCTCGTTTACATTGAACGGTAAATAACTGCAATACTAGATCATATATCTGTACGAGTGTTTATACATGTAGCTTATTTATATATATATACTGTACATACATTCCTTTCATATACACGTATTCTAAATAGACGCTTTTTCACACACTCATTATTGTATTGTATAAAGTAGTTATTGTAAATGTTTAATTATTATCCTTTGTTTTAGCCTGAGCATCCTTTTTGTGTGTGCAGGGTTCATACAGACACTACAAAGTGAGATTCAAGGACTTTCAAGCACTTTTTCCAACAACTTTTTTTTTTCATTTTCAAGGACTTCACTTGGTGCAAGTAATTCATTTTCAAAACGAAATATTTATTACAAAATTCTGTTTATGAGTCAGTATTCAGTATATTTTCTTGTACACAGTGTGTGAGTACATTGAGCGTCAAGCAAAACAGAGCCAATTTCCTTGTATGCGCACTATATTTACTGTCAATGATGCGCACACACACTTTGCCAATAAAGCTGATTCTCATTCTTATTGTCATAAACAAACATGCATTTCATATTCACACAGAGGCCACCGACCTCATAGAATAACCACCTTAGCTCCCTACATGGGGGTGATTTCACAGGCTCAAAGCTGTGAAGGTCTAATCCAGGAACACATACAAACAGTTTACTAGTTGAAATAGACCACTAAGCCGAGTCTCTGTCAGTCTGAGGGGATGGGTGTGCAGACTGAAGAGCAAAACAAGGTGAGATGCAGTCCTACAAGGTCAGAGTTTACACAACCCACGCCAAAGGTCGCAGACAGGCCACAGGGGGCTTATCTAGGTGCAAACATTGTGATCTGACAAACTGGTCAACAAATATTTTCTTTTGGGTTTAATAATTTTACTTTTCATTTGACGCAATGGCCACAATACTGCACCTTGTCTTGAAGCACTTTAAAAAGTCAACTGCTTTTTATTGCTTTTTGTTCTGCTTTTAATACTATTCATCCACACACCCTGCTTTTAGTTCAGATGAAGGTGAATACTTTTTTCTTAATTAAATGGTATTACTCATTTTATTTATCAGATCAAACAGGTTGACAAGCATCTAGTGTGTAAGACTCCATCAGCGTCCCCTGCAGGAATGTTAATTTTTTTACAGACCTACTATAGTCCATCTTAGATGATGTATTACCAGCTCGGTCAGGGTCAACGGTCAAGGTTAAAGCTCAAATATTCAGTCTGGTTAAGACGCCAGGGAAGATTATGGGAATACGCATGATTTTTCTCCTATTTTCTCCCCAATTTTACTTCGCCAATTACCCTTGCTGTCTCGGTTGTTGCACCACCCCCTCTGCTGATCTGGGGAGAGCTGTACTGTAGACTAGCACATGCTTCCTCCAATACATGATGTGCAGTCGCCAGACGCTTTTCACCTGACAGCGAGGAGTTTGACCGGCAGGACGTAGCGCGTGGGAGGATCCCCCCCGAACATCCCCCACAACTGACCCGAACAGGCACTAGTGCAGCAACAAGGACTCATTCCCCACCGGCTTCCCACCCGCAGACACAGCCAATTGTGTCTTCACGAACATTTTTTTTTTTACCTTTATTTATACAGGGGGAGTCTCACTGAGAGCACAAGCGCTGCCTTTTCACTTTCCCCACCCAGATTTATCCTGCCGGTCCCGGGGATTGAACCGACAACCTTCCGGTCACAAGCTCGTTTCTCTAACCATTGGGCCACCACTGCCCCCCAGTCTACAGTACCCCAACATCTGACCAATCCGGAAGTACCGCTACCAGGAATTGAACCCGGGTCTCCACGGTGGTTGGAGACTGCTTTTACCTCTTCACCAGATGCCCCACCCCCAAGACATTTTTGAATAGTCCAAAATTCGGCAGGCCAACATAATTTTACCCGACCCTTCTCATGTGTTGAATTCTGAGTATGTGCTAATGAATTCTGGAAGGAGGGCCCTTTGTGTAAGTGCAATTGTTATAAACATTAATTCGTCGCCTGTCAGTTAAACTTATTAATGGGAAACACCTGGAGAACAGAAAGAGGAGGCTCTAAGGCCATGTTCAGACTGCAGGCAAATCCGATTTGTTTCTAAAGTCAGATTTTTGATTGGTTTCCCAAACCTGATTTGGGAGAGTGTACGCACTGTCACAAATCTGATTTGGGCAAGTGATCAAGTCGTATCTGTGTGTCCAGACACAACCAGCCTATCTGCATGGGTTGTTATGGTAACGACGTAGGCGTCCTCCACTACACCCCTCGTCATTACAAAATGATAACGTCAACTTTATGTTAGTGGTTATAATATTATGATAATATATGAATGTACCATTTGTTGTGGTATCCACAGCGAGTTCTTCAACGTTAACGCCACCGCCAGACTCTGCAGAGTTGTCGAGAACATTCAAGGGACAAACACTTGGCTTGTCGCCAAGTATCTTGTCTAGCAAGTCATAAATGACCCACTTTTGTTATTGTCATTTTTAATTTCGTTTTCAGGTTTTTTCTTTTTCTTTGGCACTGCAGGTACGACCTACGGAAACCACATTCTACCATGCCGTCGTGGCCCGTGAGATATCTCTCCAAAAATCCCCTTGTTCCGGTAGCTTCCTTCCAGCTTTACTTGTACAGAAGCCTCCCCCCAAAGTGCCAAAAGACTTGGGTTATTTAATCTTCTTTCCATGGAACAATATTTTTGTTTTCCTCCGTGTTTGCCCCCTCTCCTCTTCTCTTCTCTCTCAAGCCGCGCTGCGCGACCGCACTGAAGACACATCAGTCGAAAGCAGATTGGAATCACATTTGAAACTACCTCCATATGTGGTTTGGGACAACTGACACAAATCAGAGTTGTTGCTGTTCAGACTCATAAAACCAATCTGGATAGAATCATTATAGGTCATTTAAAGGTCACAAATCGGATTTGGCCTGCCAGTCTGAACATGGCCTAAGATAACGGGCTCTAAGATAACTGACTAACTAAGGTAACGCTTATTTGCTTGTTAGAATGTAAGGTGAGATGCGTTGCTTGTAATTTATGTACTGAGACGTATGCCTTGCTTGAATCTTTGTACGTTTTAACAGTGTGAATGTCTGTGACTAATTTGCTTGGTCGTTTTATCTCAGGCACATGTATTCATATTTAATGTGTTTTTATTGTGATGTCTGGTTCGATGCAGGTGTTCCCTTAATCCAACACCATTTTCTCCGATGGGAGACAAAGTAACCTTAACCTTTTATGAGGATGGATGATGTTTAGACAATTCACTGGGAACCAATCAGACACTTTACTTTAGTGTGGTTGTTGGAAAGGTCCCGCGCCGATGCAGATTCGGGACTGGATGGCCACCCCCAGGGACATTCTGGGCCTCTGGGTACAGCCAGTTCCCTGGAAACTATTCCTGGATCTATCGAGAGTGATGACATCATCACCGATGACATCACAATGGGACCTATGACATGTGACGTTTCCGACCGATGATGACGTCATAACCAACCAGACGACAATATGACATCATCAGAGCTGAGATGTTATGACATCAGCAGTGATGTCATACGCAATGCCAGTGAAGGCGATATCAACCAAAACACACTAGTGCAAGCCACGTTTTGACGTTTGCCGCATCCCAGTGATCCACGTCGAGAAGATCTAGCTCGACGATCAAGCAGGTACAGAAGCGGACGTCAGCTCCATGACAGAGATGAGGAGTACGACTGGGACACGGACTCCTGGTGTCGATCGGTGCGTGCCAGGGAACAAGCCTTATGTCCCATACAGAGTGATGATTCTATGGACGAGCTATATTCATAGCTTTCAAGGGGCGTTACGTGCTGCCGGGAACGCCCACCTGACGGTCAAAAAAAAACTTGTTCATACCGCTGCCCGCCGAGTCGACTAGTTTCTCACGCTGTGTTTGTTCAGCCAAAATGCCGGATACCTGTTGTGCTATCGGTTGCACTAACCGACGAGGAGACACGCCTGGCTTGCGCTTTTACAGAATCCCGTCGGAGAAAGAAAACTCAGAAAGGAGGAGGTTGTGGATTTGTGCGATTCTACCATCAAAGTACACACGTCTTTGCGGCCAACATTTCATCAAAGGTAAGCTCAAGTAACGTTAACGGGGTATTAATCATTATTGTAACGTTACTTGAGCTTACCTTTGATGAAATGTTGGCCGCAAAGACGTGTGTACTTTGATGGTAGAAAAAAAAGCCATTTGCCCTCCCCAGCGACTGAACCACGTCTAATCGCACAAATCCACAACCTCCTCCTTTCTGAGTTTTCTTTCTCCGACGGGATTCTGTAAAAGCACAAGCCAGGCGTGTCTCCTCGTCGGTTAGTGCAACCGATAGCACAACAGGTATCCGGCATTTTGGCTGAACAAACACAGCGTGAGAAACTAGTCAACTCGGCGGGCAGCGGAATGAACAAGTTTTTTTTTTGACCGTCAGGTGGGCGTTCCCGGCAGCACGTAACGCCCCTTGAAAGCTATGAATAGGCTATATAGCTCTCCTCGGGGTGATACCCCAGGCCGACACCTAGGCCAAGACGAGACAGCCGGAGGTGCTCATAGACCAGACGATCCAGGTCATGAGCGGGCGAGGCGGCGGCACCTCCATCATCCTCTAACGAGTGTGCCTGAGACAATGCAAGCTCATTCCTACCAGAGGAGAAGGTTGGTTCTCCATACTTATGTGTGGCGGGGGGCTCAAAAGCCCCTCCGTGAGGTCTGCTACACTCCGGGCTCCAAGACCCCGGCCGGATCTCTCTTAACAGTAGTTATTTTAGAATGTCACCAACTGGTTGCAAAAGTATTCACAACGTTACCTTTCAATGGTATGACGACTCTTTGGTCTGCTATCTGTAAGGAGGAAGAGGAATTGCATTACACTTTGTCAAACAAACTTTGTCCTGTAGTGGTGATACCGCTACTACTTGTGACACGGTCAGAAAAATGCGCTGGGTGACTTTCTCCAGGTTACCATGATGTCTCCGCTAGCCTCTGCCTGGTAACCCCCACAGTGCAGAGCAGAGAAGCCCACGAACAGATTTGAGGATGAGATGGGCAGGAAGCCATAGTCAGATCCCAATGCATCCTCTGGACCAGGCATGTCTTCAACCAATAGCTCCACCACCTGCAACACACACCATTTGAGGAAAACAATGCAAATAGGGTAGGTAGCATGTGCATTGGATATTTTTTCTAACTAAAATACTGACTGAAATGGTTGTTTAGAATAGATGTAAACTGTGTCTGGAGAATACACAGCAGTTAAGTTCTCACTTCGGTGAACAGGTGGTAATTCTGGCCCCCTGGGGTGTGTTATGTAAAACCCTAGGCCCCTGCAGCACTGTTATCCCTAAAACACCCTTTGTGGGTGTCAGGGTAATCTCGGCATAAACTCAACTCAATTTAGAAACCTTTGTGAGGTCGATGTTTTTATGTGTGATGTACTAAGTGAAACAATCAATGATCCCTTTGCGAGATGGATTCTTCCTCCCTTTTATGATGTCAGAATTGTTGGCAAAACAAAGCCTTTGTGAGGCTTTTCAACCATTGTGATATTATCTTTTATCATGTAATCCCACAGAGAGAGATGGAGAGTGAGTGAGTGAGTGTGTGTGTGTGTGTGTGTGTGTGTGTGTGTGCATTAGGGTTGTGCCGATTGGCGATCGGATCGTATTGCCAACAATGGCTGAAATGTCGATTGATTTTCCTCCGCGTGTGGCTGCTGCCTGAGAGCAGAGATGTGACGCAGCAGTGTGACTGAGTGTGTGTTCTTCAGACTATTAGTGAATAAATGCTGCTACTGTTAAACATGTTTCTGGTGTCTGCAATGAGCCTTGTTATTAAAATCTTTAATGACAAATCTGTTGTCATTGTCGCTTGTCCTTTGATCTGTCTCATCTCGTCTTTTTTTCCTCATTCTTCACATGCCGCACCACCTTGCATCCAAAACTAGGCTTGGGTGGTGGGGAGGGTGACATCGTGCATTGACGATGTCAAAGGGTGGCGATTGGACTGTGGTCAAATTCACGCAAAATCTAGTGTGCGTGCGTGTATTCTGTAAAGATATGGTGCGAGTGCATATTTCTAGAAACTTCCTGTTCGGCCAAAGCTTCCTGTATGCTCTGACTGGCCATCTCTGCCACACTGACCTGTGGGCTGTGGAGCTGAGGAACATCACTGCCCTCTTCATCATCACTGGACAGCACAACTGAAATACAAAGATGAACAACATAACCGTTTGAGTTTCACTTTGAACTCTATAGCTATATCTCGTTCCTTTGAAAGATAAACACAGTCAAGCACACACACACCCCCACACACAGCTTTGAAGTAGAGCCATGGGCAGAAGTAATCCTTGTAGAGACATGTGGGTGAGATAAAGACAGGAAACACTGTAGGCACTTGTGGCTCATTTCCACCACACATAACAGCACAGTATGGCTCTAATCTTACTTGGCCTTACTCGAATTGACCTGGTACACTGTTTGCTCCCACCGCAAGTTTACTCGCCTCCGCCCACAACTGGTCGTCATAGTGACCGCATATCTGCCCTCCGCCCTCCATTTGTATAACGTTAAAATGAACACACTGACTTTTCACAAACTGGAGATGGAAAATGAGTGGATTTTTTTAAATGGTTATGAAATACTGGTGCCTCTATATGACCTACATGAACGGATGAGACCATCGGCTAGGAGAATGGACATGTCTTTATTTGTTGTTGTTTACATGCCTGCGCTGCGCGGAGGACACGATATGGGGAGAAGAGACGCCAGCAGCCCGGCCACTCGGCAGGAAACCCCGCGGCTCCGCTGGAGGCCCCGCTCCGGCCTAGCGGCTCCGCTGGAGCCCCCGGTCCGGCCTAGCAGCTCCGCTGGAGCCCCCGCTGGAGGCCCCGCTCCGGCCTAGCGGAGCCCCCGCTCCGGCCTGGCGGAGCCCCCGCTCCGGCCTAGCGGAGCCGTAGCCTGCAAGGGCTTCCCGAGAGCAGCAGACTTTTCTCTCTCAAAACAATTGAAAACCACCGTCATGTTAAGGCTGAGCAAGGAGGTCGATTTTATTTCACCAGAGCAGAAGGCAGCAACACAAAAGACTGCTGGAAACAGAAGAGAAGCCCACTAAACTAGTATCCAGCATTGACAGTATCCAGACAACAATAAACACGATTCGGCGTGACCATTCAGTCGTCTGCAGTGTTCTCACGTCACCGTATGGGACGAGCTGGAACCTCGACAAAGCAGGAACTAAAACTAGCACGACTCAACCCCGACTGTCCCGGTTTTTGACCGGTGGAATGATACAAAAAAGCGAGTCGAGCCGGGCGGGGCCGCGCTAATAACAGCGGTGGAAATGGGGCCATTGGTAACTTACAGCAGTGTTTCCCAACCGGGGGTACGCGGACCCCTAGGGGTACGCGAGCACATTGCAGGGGGTACGCGGAAAGATTGAGGATTAATACGATTTTGCGGCTCTTGTCACTCTCGTTCTGTCTTGTGTTGTAAATCGAGCGCACCCTTTCCTTTGCAGCGGTGTGCTCGGCCCCTCCCCCAAAGCCCAAAACACACACACACACCGCTCGAGTTGGGAATGACTGTCATGTGAACAGAGAGCCACTGCACGTTCCTCCTCCCCGCTTATTTCCGTGGTAGCACAAGAATAAGATGAGAGAAGTCACAGAAAGAGAGCCGCTGGTCGAGAGGAGAGGTAAAACAACGTATGTGAGGTGGAAACACTATGGTTTCGCCGAGTTTAAAGGTCCACACATCAAGAGCGATGCGAATATACAGCACGGAATTGCGATGCGAGTTTTGACCCACCTGTCAATCACAGCCACAGACTTGGAACAAACAGTGCAAGATATGCGCGCCGCGGTCGTGGCAGCACCTCGCAACACAACCTATCACTTGAAATCCACTCACAAAGTGGTCTATGACCAAGCAATAAACGCCAAACGAACAAAAATACAAAGCCCCATGTAGTTACTGCCACCGCATACAGTCATCGATTCAGGACACTCTTTACAATGCGACCGCATATTCAACAGCTAACGAGCTCACAGATAAACATTAACAATAGCCTATTATGAACCTAAACGACGTAAGTCGCTTTGGATAAAAGCATCTGCCAAATAAGTAATTTAATGTAATGTAAACGAACGTTACTAGTGTTCTCATTTGGTTAGTTTTGAGGTTTAAGGACTACTAGTTCATGTTTACCAACATATTGAATGTAGATTAATACTTGCAGTTGGTTGTGGCAGTTCACTGCAACATAGTAGGCCTATACTGTATATTTATTTTAGTTTTTATTTTATTTCTAAATCTTTGCACTTTTATTATTTATTTTCACTTATTTATTTTCAATTATATCTAAAATCCAAAGACATCCAATGTTAAATAAAAAGGCAGTGTAAATGTTCAATAAATTCATGATGTTCTCAATGTCAATGAGTAATCGTGTTAAATAATCGTGATCTCAATATCAATCAAAATAATCGTGATTATGATTTTTGCCATAATCGAGCAGCCCTAACATGTCCTCTGATCGTGGGCTGAAGATGGCACATGCTGAAAAGTCATTGACAGAGTTTTGGTGTGATGTTGAAAAGGAATATCCTGAGCTGGGGAAATGTGCACTGAATGAACTTTTGCCTTTTGGATCTACTTATATGTGTGAGGTGACCTTCTCAGCTCTGACCCACATCAAAAACAAGCAGAGGAACAGACTGAATGTGGAGAACAGTCTGGTAACAGCTGTTGCCACACTGCCCCCAGAACTATCAAAGCTTATGAAAGACAAACAAGCTCAGGTGTCTCATTAAAGCTGCCAAATAACTGAATCATAAGAGTTTTGTCATTCAAATGATTTTAGTTTAATATTCAGTTGTCTTCATTCTTGGCAGTGTTTTACTATGAGGTTGAAAGGGAATATCCTGAACTGGGAAATGTGCACTGGACTTTTGCCTTTTGGATCTAATATGTGTGCTATTTTTGTGTGCTATTTTTGTGTGATGTGCACTGATTTGAACTTTTGCTTTTTGGATCTACTTATCTTATGTGTGATATTTTGCCTGGTAACAGCTGTCCCCAGAACTGTCAAAGCTTATGAAAGACAAACTAGCTCAGGTGTCTTTTTAAAGGTGCCAAGTGACTAAATAAAAATAGTTGAAACTGTTACTGTGTGAGTCTGAATATATCTATCTCTATATAGGCTATATATAATATTTTGTTCATTCTCAATAAGTGTATAGCTATTTGTATTAAAGGGGAGTCATTCAAAACGATTTTAATTTTATATTGTTTTAATTTAATAATCAGTTGTGTTGGATAGTAAAAGTTGAATGAGATCAATGGAACAAATTTGGGAGAATGATCAACACGCTGTCAGGGGGTACACTTGGCATGGCAAAACAGCTCAAGGGGTACACGGCACAAAAAAGGTTGGGAACCACTGACTTACAGGATGTGCATGAACACACACACAAAGGGGCGAAAAGGGTTCAAGCCAAACTGGCACAAAAAATGACAAACAAGAAAGTTGTCCAATGTCATAAAGTAGAAAGTATAACTATGACTTAAAGCTATGTTATGGAGTTTTCCTAAGAAAAGATGCAGATTTGATTATTGTACCTATTGTCATTTTTGACAATAGGTAAAGCTGCGTCAAGGATCACACTGGCTTGGAACAAACCGCTGGTTTATTGTGTGGCAACAAACCGCATTGACAGGCTGACAGCTGACATGAAGTGAAGTCTGTACTACCGGTATGGAGCTCGCATTAGGAGCACGCTGATAGGCTTTAGCTTGTAAACAATGACGGTGGCTCGTAGTGGACAAACATCATGACATTGCGTAACGTTATAACCCCCACATGTCCGTCAATTCTTGTGCCTGTTGATGAGCGATTTAAACAGAGCGACAGAGCGATTCCAAAGGGTTGAATCAAGCGACAGAGCGAAAAATAAATATCTTGGTGTGAACACAGCTTAAGAGTGTGTCGTTTAATTACAAGATGCATAAATGTCTTAACTCATAACATAACTACAATTATTACTACTATTTTTGTGAACATTTTCAAAAATACATTGTTACAAATTGTTTGCTTCCTTTTTCCAATGTTGTGTATCACAGGAAAACCACACACACCCTTGGCATGGCTGTAACTACCCCACTGTTTGAATGACAAGTGGGTTGTTTGGTTGATTCATGTCACCCATTTGAACACATCAGGCCAATTTAGCTTGAGCCGCAAGTAACAGCACCGGCTTGCTTGCCCAGCAAGAACTGCTTAGCTGCTAAGCAGTTCTGCTAAACCTTGCAGGGGTGGGCACATTTTTTTCCCCAGAGGGCCATACTGACTTATATCAAGTAAGCGAAGGGCCACACATTGGAAATCATACCTGCCAACACTTTTCGCGAGAGTCTCCCTATTTTTAACTCTCTCTCCCGTTGTGATTGGTAATTTCTTGTTAATCTCCCGATATAATAGTGATACAAATCCAATGACTGTAGCAGATGAGATTTATTATTAACATAATTCTGCCCTTTATTTTTCAGGGTTGTTTTGTTTTTCTTTGAGGACCTTGGGGGCCGGATTGAGATGGTCCAGGGGCCAGGTCCGGCCCTGGGGCCGCATTTTGCCCATGTATGCCTTAGCAGAACGCTAGACCTGTGTGGGCGCCCTGAAGACACAGCCAGACATATACTCACTGGGTTCAGAGGGGCTGGCCTGAAGACACAGCCAGACATATACTCACTGGGTTCAGAGGGGCTGGCCTGAAGACAGCCAGACATATACTCACTGGGTTCAGAGGGGCTGGCCTGGCTGGAGGACAGACGACGCCTCAGGGCCTCTGCACTCTCTCCAGCCTCTGTAGGACTGATGACTGAGCTCAGGCATACTTCCGTTCTCTCGTCTGCCCCCACCGTGAACTTCACAATGCCACGGTCCAGGCTCTCCGGCTCGCCATCTTGTCCCCTTCCCTCCAGACAGAGGCGTTTAGGGGTTGGTCCACCATCTCTCCCTCCTTCTCCAGTAAGGCGAAGCACACTCCCTCTGTGGCGTTTGGGGGTGCCTGTTCCATTGCAGTGGGACTCTGGCTTCTCTCTTTTCCTCTTCTGCTGGGATGGCACAGAACAGAGCCATGTTCAAGAGCAAGCATGTTTAAGAGGTATCTTTAAAAAGTTGTGTTGCATAGGCTTTGTCTGGGAATCGCTACATTCACTGTTTTAGTGTAACTTTTGATAATTACTCCGACTGTAACACTGCATGATACCTACCGGACCATGTTGGCCTCCACTTCCTGGATCTGTACACCTGTCCTTGGTAGTAGCTGTCGAGATCTCGTCACCTCCTACATCTCCAGCCGGCTCCCAGCTCACTGCCAACCCGCAGTCTGTAAGACACGGCGACACGGTGATCAAGCCATCATTTGGAAATGAACACAATACTACTACCCACAAAGTAGGACAGAAAATGGAAAAACAAATGGCTAAGTTGTGAGCAGGGGTATGCGTGTGAGGTGAAAGCCGAGTAAATTCAGCTGATTTTTGTTTTACAACACTATAAAGCCCAGTTTTTGTTTATTTACCCTGGGAGTAAGGCCAGGAGTATGAATAAACCTCTCCCACTAGGAGAGCCCTTAAGTCAAGGAGATCTGAGTCAAACACATGTGGTCAGACTCAGAGGAGAGGAGGTAGGTGGGAGGGCTCATGCATTTCCAAGGAATAACTTGGAACTGTGTGTGTGTGTGTGTGTGTGTGTGTGTGTGTGTGTGTGTGTGTGTGTGTGTGTGTGTGTGTGTGTGTAAACTGGGTAAAACCTGACTCGGATACTGTATTAGTATCTGAGGATATTATAACTGACTGTCTGACCTCAGTAAGGGCTACTGTTATTGACACTCAACAACATCTAGCACCAGCTAGTACACAAAGGTCCCTCGTAAGTTTACAACAACAGAGACAACAACAACATTGGACTGGTTTAAAATTACAGGGAAAGCTTGCTTGCCTCCCTGCTGCAGATCATAATGTTTCACACTCAATATTTAAGAATCATGCAGTTGATGAGGACATAGTCATTTTTACAGTTAAAGCCAGATTACAAGTCTTTCCGACCAGGCTCAATCTCTCTCTCTGGTATCCTAACACTTTTTCTCCTCATTGTCTGCACCATGATCATAATCCAGTAATTGAATCCATGTCTCATATTCTGAATGGTTGCTTTGTATATAAGGGAATGTATATTGCAAGACATGACAGAATTGTTGACCTGTTAGTTAAAAACATAAGGTCATATGTTCCATCCTCTGTTGAAATCCATAAACACTCCCGTGTTTCAACTGCCATGTTCAAACTGTGTAATACTGAATATGACATCTTTTCAAATGTGACAGCTAATACACCTGATGATGTTGTTGTCAATGAGGACAGTAGAGAGGCCACCATTTTGGTAGTGGGGTGTGCTTTTGATTCCAGTCTGAAGAAGCTTTTATCACCAAGGTTTTGAAATACCAACTGCTCAAGAATGCCATTTTACAGCTTGGGTATAATTGTAAATTGCTTGTTTTCATATTTGGAAGCCTTGGTAATGTCCATAGGCTGGTCGTAAGTGGCCTGCAGAGGGCAGGACTGCCCAGACCAAGAGCCAAGGCTCTGGCGAAATTCTGCTCTATTTCTGCAATAATTGGCAGTCGCCACATTTGGAGGAGGCGCTGTTTCCTTTATCCATAGATTCAGACTAGATACATCTGTCACTGTAAGATTTCCCATTGAGTGTGCATCTATTAATGTTTGTGTTCAAGGATTTTTTGTCTAAATGTGAACACAAATAAAGGTATTAAAATGTGTTCGTGCTCACCCACCTACAACCTGAACCACTGCATAGTTGCAGTCTCCTTCATTGTCCTGCATCACTATCAGCTCCGCTTCCTTTTCTTCTTTGTCTTCTTCTGCATCAACATCCTCTGACCTGCTCCTGAGTCCTAACCTGTACAGGTGAATTCACATTATGATCTGTCAGTCATGCTGTAGCACATACATGGGCAACATACGGCCCGCAGGCCCCTGTGTGGCCCGTGATGGAATTGCAAAAAAAAAACCTGAACGCAACATGCAAGATACCTGCTGAATAAGTGTCTAAATGTTCATGTCATTCTGGCCAATACTCTGTTATAGCATTTCAGTCTGGAATATGGAATATCTTTCAATAATATTTATGAATAAAAGGCTAAAAGTAATCTCATGTGTAAGAAATGACTGTTCTACATTGAAGTAGAAATTTAAATAATTAACTTGTTGGTTTTGGATTTAATTAGTGTGCATTTTTGTTCTTGTGTGACCCTCAACACAGGCTTTGAGAATCCCTGGCCACTTACTGATACTTATGCTTAAATTAACCCACTCATATTCTGGTTTATTTCAAGAAAAACATTTTGGCTAGTGGAAATTCTAATTGGCTGGTAACTTTCAAATCTAGCAGCCATATTGGCAGGTGGTGAAAAAAGTTAATTTCAAGCCCTGCAGGGAGAGCAGGTGGTGACATAGGAGTGAAAAAAGGATCAAATATTGGTAGTTAAGACTGAATAATGACATCACAATTGTTAATTTAAAATGAGTTATTCCTTTAAACCTGGCTTCAAATGCCCCAAATGTTTTGCACTGGCGCCGTTCAGCCCTCAGCAAAATCTGGTAGAGAGGAATTTTTTTTGTGGCCCTCTCTATCATCAAAGTTGCCCATCCATGGGTTACGGCAGGGGTGGGCAACTATTTTTCATGGGGGGCCACATGAGAAACCCAGATAGTTGCCGGGGGCCGAACAAATATTGTCATGCCGTAACCCATGGATGGGCAACTTTGATGATAGAGAGGGCCACAAAAAAATTGACAATATTTGTTCGGCCCCCGGCAACAATCTGGGTTTCTCATGTGGCCCCCCATGAAAAATAGTTGCCCACCCCTGCTGTAGCACATCATTCTAACATTATGATCAGTCACTCATGCTGTAGTCATTCATACTTTTTCCCACAATGCCACACGCAGTCCATCTCTGGAGCTTTATATACTAAAATGCTAGTTAATTACACAATGGCTAAGAAAGCTGGGTACATAAAAAAACAAACGGAGAACACTTATGATTTGAACCAGCATCTCAGGAGTTGTGAAATCCTACTTTGCTGTATTATTCCAAATAAAATTTTCTGCCTGGAAAATCTGGAGAGCCAAGGGTGCCGCAAGCCAAGCTCCATTAAAAAGGTAATTTCACACAAAACATCTCAAACAAAACAGCAGAAATGTCCCTAATAAAGAATACCTCCTTGTGCTTTTATAGTTATTTTTAATCATTATTCACAAGTCTGAGTGAAAAATCACCACAGTTTCCCAACTTTTGAAGATCAGAAGTCTATTTAGAGAGCAGGCACTAGTGTACCCCCTCAGGCACAATTCTATCAGCTCGACTGGAAAAGCGGCCTCTTTCCTTACTGTATGAAAACTGTCAGACTCCCGTGTCGGGCATTAAACTGACCATATATCTGCATTCTGAAGGTTTTGGTCGGGTCAGACGGAACAAACGTAACATATCGGAATCCTAGTTGCTTCAAAAAGTTGGCACAAAGTTGGATGAAAAGCGGCTGGTTGTCCAAAATCCAACACTCGAGGCATGGTCTTATTTCTTTAAAAGGCCCGGAGAAGACAAAATAAGACCACCATGCCTCGAGTGTAGGGTTTTGGACAAGTACCGGTAGGCGTTTTTCATCAAACTATTTGTGTTTTAAAACAATAAGCGCAAACTTTTTGAAGCAACTAGGATTCTGATAGGTTACGTGTGTTCCATTTGACCCTACCAAAACCTTCAGAATGCAGACGGTCCGTTTAACGCCCAACACAGGATTGTGACATTTTTCATACAGTAAGGAAAGAGGGTGATTTTCCAGCGAGCCATCAGGCGAGCGGAGAGAATTGCACCTGCACTCTTGAACATGCTGTCTGGTAAGAAGACATACACTCAAGTCATTTCTTGGAACTAAGTGAGCCGAGGTGACTTTATGCAAGTCAGGTCTGTTTACCGACTCATTGTTCAGTCTGATGCTTAATGCCTTGAGTCTCCTACTATTCCATCATCTACCTGTGGGCCACCTTCTGATTAAGGCAGGGGGTTAGTGGATGTGAGAATACAGCCTGGTATATTCCACTCAACTTCAGAGTCACTCATTGTTCATCATAGTGTACATCAGGACTGCCGCATCACTCCCCATTTTACGCAGAAAACTTAAAGGTCCCATTCCGTGCAAAAGCTGTTTTTACTTGTAAATGCATATATACTGCTGTCAGCCCTCCCTGTAATGAGTGGTCACAAGCTCAGAACTGCCACAGTTGGATTTGTCCCTATACAGCTCTCTCAAGCAGTCTCCTCCAAGCCACATCCCCAAACGCTTTGTTTGCCCAGACGGGGGATCGGGACGTCACAAGCTTCCTCACGCATACTGCGCAGGTCTCTCTCACACAAGCTACCTGCACCATTTTGTCTATAGCCACAAAATTAACACTTCTAGCTGGAGCGACGACAACTGTACGTGATCCAGCAACTGCAGAGGTGCATTCGGTAAGTCTAGGCATTTTGAGATGTCCTCTTTAGCGTAGTAACCGTTAAGTTAACGATAACTCGCAACCTAGCGTGCTGGTCCACAGACGCTAATCTGATTGGCCAATGGGAACTGTTAGTTCTGAATATATTATAGAAACAGAGCATTCTTGGGAAGCAACGAGATGAGGAAGTGAGAACTCCGTCACAACAAACGGGGTTGCTATATTTTCGACAAATTAATCCAGAATCATGTTTTATGGACCAGAGACACACGTTTTTAAGAGGTTACAGCTGCACGAATTGGGACCTTTAAAACTCATCCCTTCAGACTTTATATTGACTCTTCCTGAATTCCCTCCCTTCTCTCTGCCTGCTTTCCATGTGTTTTTAATTGAATTTTCTGTTTCTTAAATGTTTGCTCCTTTAATTGTTCTCACCTTTAATCTCCCCTTTTATATTGGCTTCTCATATTTTTACTACTGTCTTTCTATTTTATCTATTCATGTTATTGTGTGCTGTATATGATCATGATGTAAGTCGCTTTGGATAAAGGCGTCTGCTAAATACCAATAAAGTAAAGTAGTGTCTCCTTACCTTGGAGAAGACTGGCAGGGGGTCCTCTCGTTGCGTTTAGGAGTAACACTCTTATGTGCGGACCCCTCGTTCCTGGCCTTCGTCTGACTGAATTTCCTGGGAGATTCTTTTCTCGACAGACCCTTCCCTCTCTTCTCCGGAGTTGTCATCCCTACTCCATTTCCCAATCTCAGGCTCTGCCCTTTGCTGTCCAGATACTCCCTGCCCACCTCGGTCTTCAGGACATCTGTGAGGATCAGACAGGGCCTCCTGCTAAAGGATGGAACAGAGAGAGAACTAGCCACAACCTTCCTAGAACTGCGCCGCCACCACTCCATTACGGCCCATCAAGATACTGTATATTCTCCCTCGTTAGCACATCTTTCATTACAGGTCGGACTATATATATACCATCAGCTGACCAATAGGGGGGCAGAAAATGACCGCAGTAAGGAGGAGTAGGCAAGTGGACAGGGGTAGATAAGACATGTTGGCATATGTGCAGTCATGATAAGCTTGGTGTTGAGTTGTGGGGCTTATAAACGATGTTTCCTTTTAGCATGGCAGGTTGGAGTGCTGTACTAAACACATGCTGTAGCTGTACACACAGACAAGTTTCTATTAGCGGAGTGCTGGGCGTATTTGAAAACGGAGGTGATCATGACAATGGTGGTTTGGTTCGGTTTGTTGGTTGTTTGAAATGTCTTGACTCCTACTCATAGTATTCCCATGATGTCACATGCATTTCCTACCAATATGGTGCTTTAAATAAAGGAAATAAAGTACTCGATCTCTATCTTTACATTTGATTGTAGTCACCTGTTAAATTATTAGTCCGCTGTTAATTTTCCTACAATGATGGCCGTGCGGTGAGGGAACAGAAGACTATGGCTCTAACTGTGTCACTTGTGCATGTGTTTGTGTGTCTATACATATATTCCCAATTGCTCTTTTTGTTGTGAAGTGACAGAGAGCCCTTGGGGTGATGTTGCACTATAAATAAATAAAAAACAGAACTGAAAAACAGAACTAAACTGGTGCTTAACAGAGTGTACATAGCAAAACTTTTTACCTGGACACTTCATACAGACTACCCGATGTGTACTACTATGTGTAAGACCCTGGAGGAACACTTGTTCAGTCTGCACGTTTATTATGGGGGTTGACTGACCTTTCAACAGGTAATAATAAACAATTAATAAATTATTTTATTTCATACTTCAATGATACCAAATATGAAATAAAATAATCTATTAATTATAACTCCACCCACATGATCTATATGTTGAAATGCCCATGTCACCTAATTTACGTGGGTCAGACCAAGCGAGTACTGAAAGAATAGGGAAACATAAAACCCATACGCAACCCAAAATATAGACTATGCTATGGGACGTCATTATGCTGAAGCAAATCATGGTTCAGCTTCCTCCCTCATATGCATAGGGATTGAAAAGGTGAGGACAGACGACCTCATTAATAAATGACTGCGGAGGGAAGCTTTTTGGATCTTCACCCTTCACCTGCAGCATCTTCTGGAGGAGTGAATGACCAACAAAGTCTTCCATGCTTCCTCTGATGGTCTCTTTCTTGTCCCCTTCTCTGTCTGGGTTATGTCACATGTGGATTTTTTTTTTGATTGATTGATTTTTATTCAATGTGTCACGCACTTGACAGTGCCCAGCCCTCATGGGCTTACAAGACACACAAAGTATACATTATACAGTACAACATACGCCAACGCCACAGTAATAAAACTAAATCACAGCATAACATAACATACACCACAGCAGCAAAGAAAAAATCATTACATCATTTTCTGAACAGAACATTCTGCCTTAGCTCCCATGCCTGGGAAATAAAGTTTCCAATAAAGAAAGTGCCTTTCTTAAAACACAGCTCAAGTTTTTCATAATCGTCCATCTAAAAAAAATCATCATAAATAGGACATTTTAGTGAACAGTATCTCCCTTACATCATCATAGACGGTACAATAGAATAGAAAATGAATCTCATTCTCAATTTCACCCAGGTCACAGAGCGAACAAAGTCTGTCTTCTTCAGGGGTAGCATTAAACCTACCAGTCTCCAGTGCCAAGGGCAAAGTTCCAGATCGTAACTGTGCATACAAGGACCTTTTTCTTCTGTCCAGATCGAACTTGACATAAGGCTCTACAGAATAACTGTCTTTTATAAGACGGTAGGTTCTTAACTAGACCATACACACTGTGACCACCACCTGTGGAAGTCAATATCTAAGATTGAACATGTAAATATTTGTAAGTAACAACGTGAATGTGTTGGATTATGTAATGTTTCCCCTTTGATAATGCTTGTTATGATGAATTAGCCTAGGCTACTTGCTTTACGATAGAGGAAACACTAGTGCTATATGTATTGTATATTTTCATGTCTTCACATTAACTTTTATGGATGCCATGATTTTTCTTAGGACATCACTGTAGGAGGGTTTTTCATTTCATTTTCATTGTTCTGCTTGACTCAGAGGAAGACAGACAGAAGACAGAAGATGTTTCGACACTACCTGTCCAAACGTCAGGTCCCCCCTGCAGTAAACATGCAGATTGAATGAGTGCTCATCCAGTCTTACTTCGGGTAGTCCGTTTGAAGTCCCCAGGTAAAAAGTTTTGTTTGTGAGGTCTCCTCATGAGTGCACACTTGAGGAGTGTCCGAGCTTGCATAATTCAACACGTAGCTTGACATGCATCTTGTCCTTTGTTTAACCCTTCCCCACAACTACCAAATGTAACCTACCAATACTCTCACCTGCAGTTCAACCCCACTTCCTGGATGTCTGAAAGGCAGCGGGCCAGATCTGAGCAGCTTATAAAGCTTACACAATTAATTACACCTGCGCACTGGAGGTCAATTGGACAAAACCAAGTTGGAAGCTGGTAAACTAACACTAAAATCTCAAAAAGGACAATGATCACTACTGGCTAAAAAATTATGAATATTGTAAAAGAAAATGTAATGATTTGTAACGGTGATAACCTAAACTCCAGCTGAAAAAATGACAGGTTTAAATAATGTTACTTTGTTTTGGATTGTGCCATGTGGGCGGAGTAATGTGTATAAGTTGTACCACTTCACTTGCCTGATGTCATTCTGTCCTGCTACAGAGGTGCTGTGAGGAGCTGTAACATCTGCCTTCCTTGAGGTGAAATTTTTATTTTTATTTTTTTATTTATTTCAAGCCATGGTTAAAACATTGTTTCCTTATTTCATTTAGATTATTAGACTGATTAAGGTTTTGTGTCCAGTGTAAATAGGAGGAGTCTACAAAGCCCGGTCCAAAAAATAAATAAATAAACATAGGCTATAATAAATAAAACATAGGCTAATATAATAAATTCAAGTTGATGTTTATTTATGTTTGTAGTTTAAACAAAAACATAAATACTGTAGGCTACATACAGTACAACACCAAAGGCTGTTATTTACCCTTTGTCGCCACCTGGTGAGTAAATATAACTAAAACCATTAAAATTGACAACTGGTTTTCCATGTATCTACCGTACCGGTCCTTGGCACAAAAAAGGTTGGGAACGCCTGGCCTAGATGACTACAAAAAAAATGTTTTAACCACTCAAGAGAAGTTTGGCTTCATTCAAGGCTCTGAAAAATCAAGGCAACATTGCCTATCAGCCAGCTGTGAGACAATTAATACTAAAGGGTGAGTGCCCCATCTTGTGAATGTTTGAGAAACTACAATGAGTTATACCCACAAAATGCAATGGAATGACTGAATATTAATCCAGAACAATGATGTGTGTGACTATTTATTCAGTCTTATATTGGCTTTTATCTATTTATTTTACAATTTTGGCTTTGATTAACAGTGAGACAAAAAGAATAAAAACTACTCTCACACCGCAGAGCTCCTTTTCTCCAGATTTATTTGTTGTTGTAACGCGTTTCGAGCTACATGCTCTTCATCAGACAATACCGTACAGGAGGACGCCATCATAGATATAGTGGTCAAGTGTCACATGATACAGTCACATGATGAAATCAGGTGGGATGACAGACACCTGTGTAATTGAGAGAAGGAAAATGCATATGCACACCAGGTGTAGAGAAAACTGCAACAAATCCCATCTGCCATTAACCATTAACAATGGAAATATAGAAATGAATCACTAAGATTACTCTTAAGAGAAAAAGTCTAAACATGTCAAAACATCTAAACATGTCAACCTGACCCACCAATCATAGTGGAAAGAAACCATTTTAAATCTTAAAAACCTACAAATACCATTTATCCAAAGGGACAAAATGGAAAAGGGGTAAATACATTTAAAGATGGTCTGAAATAGACCAAATATTCCCCAGCACAGTCAGGACGGGTAAGGGGGGACCTGCCAAAGGCGTCTTGATAGTCTAGGTGGAAATACCGGTTAACTCATTGAATGCCATGGACGTCCTTCGACGTCCAATTAAATAGTGACGTAGAGTGCCACGGACGTCCTTCGACGTCCAATGCGTTTTTTGACGGTGGGACGTCGATCAAAGCCTTCCGCAGCTCCTGTACAACTATAGTAGCTATTGGAGGTGTATAACCTATTTTACGGACTCATTAGGTGGCGACAGTGCTTGCTCAGTGCAGTCCAGATTAGAGACAGGTCCGAGAAACAGCCTAAAAGCCGTGGATCAAAGACAAACCGATGCATGCTCCCAGAGCCATTTGCTCTGTCGCGGGAGCTGACATTGGCTCCGAACAGGAGTCAATCCGCGCTCACAACTGAGCCCCTCTGTCCCTGTCTGTCTGTCTGTCTGTATAGTTTCTCCACCCGATTAGCAGCCAGGAAAGCAGCCCCTGACGCCAAACCATTCAGCAATCCGGGTTGGCTCTTCCCTGCTGTGGCGCTGAGAGCCGACAGCAGCACACAAACGCAGCACTCCGAAAATATAATGGTTGCGTGAGGCTGTGTGCAGTGTGGGGAGGAGTTTACGGGGGGAGGGGGGGAGGGGGGTGGTGCACGCAGGGCATCACACAACAACTACGTCACTACATCAGAAAATATTATCTTCAGACTCAGTGAATGTGCTTGAAATGCTGCATTTCACAAAAGGCGGATTATCTCAGCTAATAATTTGAAAAGCCTGAAAACGCTGAAAACAACCTATCTTCTCCGGCTCATAACTAAAGAACGGAAAATGGTATCAATAAACTTTTTTTTGCTGATGATACAATAGAGCCAGCTCGTTCTTGTGCGTGTTCGGTGTTTACATAGTAATATCACACAATATTCTGTGGGCCTCGATAAATCACTGAAAACGCTCTGAAAACTCTGGCACTGGGAGCATCCGTTCTCCAAAAGTGGCTGGCACTCAATGAGTTAAGGGCCAAAAAAAAACATTTTAACATGGTGTTTTACATTTTAAAGAGGACATTAAAGAGGGCAAAGAAGCAAGTTTGAATGCAACCAAGTTCCTGTGATAACAGGACAAAAATAGAAATGGAAATAGAAAAGTGTCACAGAAAAGGGCGGATATCCATCTCCTCATTGAGGCCTTTAGGTGACATTGTGTCCAAGGTATAAATCCAATATAATTATCTTTGTAGAAGCAGTTTGTTGAGGTCGCCGCCCGTTGATGTTTAGACTTTTTCTCTTAAGAGTAATCTTAGTGATTCATTTCTATATTTCCATTGTTAATGGCAGATGGGATTTGTTGCAGTTTTCTCTACACCTGGTGTGCATATGCATTTTCCTTCTCTCAATTACACAGGTGTCTGTCATCCCACCTGATTTCATCATGTGACTGTATCATGTGACACTTGACCACTATATCTATGATGGTGTCCTCCTGTACTGTCTTGTCTGATGAAGAGCATGTAGCTCAAAACGCGTTACAACAAATAAATCTGGAGAAAAGGAGCTCTGCGGTGTGCGAGTAGTTTTTATTCTTTTTGTCTCACTGTTCTAGTTCAGCTCAGCCCCTGCCCCAACTTTGGGTTTTGGATGTGCGTGTCTCCCTCCTTTTTCATTGGCTTTGATTAACAGTCGTCAGTTTATAAAGTGGGGCAGCTGTATTATAAACAGAGCAAATCCTCCACCCAACATTGAATAAATTGATGATGGAGCTCTTGCACACTCGTCTATACTGCCAGCAACCCAACTAGTAGGCATGGGTCGATTTCCGGTTTTACCGGTTCGGTGTACGAGCCCAAACCGGTTTGATCACGTGCGAACCGAAAAAAACGAAAAAAAATCAGTCCATTCTGATTGCACTATTGTTCGTATTAGCCTCTTCTCAAGTTGCACTAGTATGCAAAAGTCTTATTTTGTTTATTATGTTGATGTTTGAAGAAAAGTTAAGCTGAATAGTTATGAGAAATAAATACAGGGTGTGTTTGTTACACAGGTGTCCTGCTTCTTTTTATTCAGTATCATTGCTGGTTGACAATACCAGCTTAGAGGTGTATTATCGCTATCAGGTGGACTGAAGTTGCACTACAGACAGTTATGGGCCACACTCGGGAGCCCTGCTTAAAAAATAATAATAATAATAATTACAAAAAAAATCGGTATACCGGTTCGATCCGGTTTAGACAGCAATATCGAACCGGTTTTAAAATTTTCAAACCGACCCAGCCCTACTAGGTGATGAAAACAGAATATAGAATAAATGGCTCACTAGGCTTCTTCTTACCTGGCTATTCCCAATTGGACCATAGCAGCTTGGTTGTGATCGAACATCATGGATCCATTCTTATGCTGTGAATCGTGGTATCTGGCTTTGCATCCTGAGAGCTGGGTCCAGTGAATCTGTCAAATGGAGAGTCAAAGTGACTTTCAGCACTCCTCCACAATAACCTCTCACAATAACATGCCTTTGTGTTCAGACAGAGAGCAGAGATATCTACCTGTCTCCCTAACCTCCCACCACACTCTGAGGAAAGATATGTCATGGGGATTCTGAGTGGGTTTCCAATCTAAAAATAACAAGGGAAGCAGCAGTTATCACGCCTGTATGGAATTAATTACGTGCAAAATGCTAACCCAATCATGGATACACAAATTCAACAAGTGCAACTGCACAGTGGCTTTGATGCGTAATCAATGTTGTTGAGATAATTTGGGTGTGTGTAGCAATTTTGGAGCAGTAGCCGTTGAAGAAAAACTGTTGAATTAGCGTGCATCTGTGTCAACACACATTGCCGGTTGGGCTGCATTTGAAAATATACATTAAAATATAAATTACTAGGTTATCTAATAGCTGCTGTTATGATTTTGAAAAAATATATATATTTTACATAAAATGTGTTTGAGTGGCCGTAATTGTGCCAAGTGCAGCATGGTAACAGCATTGATTATGCATAATAGAGGCTCATCGCAGCTGCCCATGCTAAAGCAGTCTAGCTAAGCACTCTCCTCACTTGAGAGTGTGATTACTGAGCAAGAGAAAGTAACAAGACAGTGACGACAACAATCCCAGAAAGACTGTGCGCTAGTCATCGTCTTCCTGAAGCCAGTGATCTGTCACCTTTACGTCATCCAGTCAGGATCAGTAGAGATTACAGCTCAGGCATTTCACTCTGAATGCTAAAAACTCACAAAGTGCATGAACAAGTGTCACTTATGAAACTGCTGGAGTGAAAATAAAATAATTCAAAGACTAGTAGTGTCATACATACGTTATCCTTGTCAAGAGTAAGCGAGATGGTTAAGGCTTTCCTGTGTTCCATCATGGGTTGGGTAAGGCCCAGCACTCTACAAGAAGCACACATGCAAAGAATAAACACATCATAACTTCAGAATTTCAAGTGAATGCTTCAGTCTCTGTCGGCAAGTCAAACCTAGTTGAACAAGTTCAACAACTTAAACATGGGTGTTACCCTAGCATGGTAAAGCAACTTTTTGATAAGTAAATAGACCCAATAGAGATCTTCTCAATGAATTTCATCCAGCATGCCTTCATGGGTATGATGACAGACTGTGACTACTGGGCTAGATAGAACAACATGCTATATTAAATGAATTTATTTCCGTGTCTAAAGTAATTTGCATGACCCATCCCTCATGGGATTATTCAGACACACCATTATTATTATTATTGTTATTTTTTTTGCATGTTTTTAGCAGGGGGTTCCTATCTGGAGGAAACCCCAGGGAGCACCCGGGAGAACATGCAAACTCCACACAAAAATGCCCTTTTTGACGACCCCACCTGGGTCGTAGGCACTGAGGACATGGGGATGAGGACACATCCTCAGCGCCCCCAGGCGGGAATAGAACCCAGGATATTCTTGCTGTGAGGTGACAGCGCTTCCACTGCACCACCTTACTATAAATTGACAGAGATCACAGGTACAGATTCAAAGCCAACTAATCCTGAGATACAAACAACTTGCATGAAGTAGCTGTGGTGGAAACTTACAGGCTAGAAAAGGAGGGTGGTGCTAACCCCCCTAACCCAGGAAATCTGTGGATGGAAAGAAATTAATAGGTGAGATTCTCTGTGTTTTGTCCAGGTTTTGTCACTATGTACATGTATGAATCAAGGGGTTGAAATCGAATTGGTCACAACATATAAATACTTACTACTAGGTATTATTGTTGATCAAAACTTGTCTTTTAATAAAGCACACACTGAAAAACTTGTTTCCAAGTTGAAGCTTAAATTAGGTTTAATTTGAGAAATAAAGCCTGTTTCTCACTCCAGGCAAGGAAGTGCTTGATTTCAGCAACTTTTTTTTACCCTTATTTGACTATGGTGATCTGCTTTTTATGAATGCATCTGACCAGTACCTAAAGAACTTGGATACTGTATACCATTGTGCTTTACGTTTTATTACTGGCTGTGGCAAGGCAATCTTGTGCACCACTGTACTCTGTATACTACTGCTCATATCAGTGTCCATCTCTGTATGCCCACAGACATTCGCATTGGTTGGCTTTTATATATAAAATCTCTCCTTAGGCTGCTTCCACCTTATCTGTGTGTATACATGTGTAAAAAACAAAATCAATATGGCCTACGCTCTCATGATACTCTTCAGATGTTAGTCCCTAGAGCTAGAACTGAAACCTTATATAAAAGTGTTGTGAGCAAGTGGGCAATATATGTCTGCTGTCTGTCTACTGTATCTGTCTGTTTCAATTTTTGTCCCACTGATGATGTTACAAGGCCTATGACATCAGTGATGTCATAACATGATTTTAGTCAATAATGATGTCACTGATGATATCAAAGTCTATAACATCATCAGTGACGTCATTATTGACCAATATCATCTTATGACATCACTGACGATGTCCATGGCACTGATGATATCATAGGCATTGTGACATCATCAGTGATGTCATAGGCATTGTGCGATCATCAGTGATGTCATAGGCATTGTGATGTCATCAGTGATGCGAAATTGGGCAATTGTGCGCTGCGCATGCCAATAGAGCAGGCGAGGCCACGCAGCAGCCAAGCTTCAGGCGAGGCCGTGCAGCGGCCGAGCTGTGTGCGGCGAGCCCCGCACAGGGGCCGGTACCCTAGTACGGCAAAAAGGCCTTCAAATACGCTGCCCCTTCCTCCTGGAATAATGTACAGAAGGACCTGAAATTATCAGAGCTGATTACTTTGGGGGAATTTAAGTCCGTTTTAAAGGACTGAGAAAATAGTACGCTTGATCAATGTACCGGTAACTGCCCCTAAATGTTTTGTGAAATTGATGTAGAATATTGTACCTATATGCATATTTATTTTTTGTCTTTATTTTGCATATTAACTGGATACTGTGTTCTCCCATCCAAAGCATTTATACACCAGCTACTTTTTTGTTTTTGAGAATAACAATCATTTGGAATATTTGGTGGAATATTTCAGTATTGCAACAATCAACAGAGAAATTAGACCAGATATAATGTATTTTTTCTATTTCCACTGTCATTGATAAGACTGGAAGAGGATCACTGTGTGTTGGTGTATACATAAATGACTTGTTGTCACAGCTAACCAAAAATTGTAAACTACAATGCTAAGCTAGCTAGTGGTAAACTGCTAGCGTTAAGCTAGCTAGTAGCGCTGAAGACACTTCTTTTGTCATTGTCGCTAGTGTTTATGTTGAATCCCCTACATAGCGTGTACACCTATACAACACGGGACACCTGTATTAAAATAAGCATCATACCGCCTCTATAAGCAGGTATGTGACATGAAGCTGGCTTTTCTCCAAGTACCAAGACACACTACATAACGTGATAACACCAGGTTAGTTAACGTTAGCCTTAGCTACAACAGCTAGCTACATTGTCCAATATGCGAACCATAAGAGAGCTAAAAGCTTACCCAATGGCAGGGCTTCAACTCCGATCAAGGGGGAATATAACAGAACTGTAAAAAACTACTGTTCTCCCCATGGCGTTTCCACCACCAGCATCTTAAAATAATGATAAAAACACATTTTTGCAGCCAGTTCGGGGTGGTCGTAGTCGGTACTTTACAGGCGCTTCCCGGTCCCTGCCGAACATCCGCTAAACGCCGGAAGTGCCTCATTTTTTCATAACAACCCCCAGACAGACCCTTCGCTAGTTTTTTTTTGACACTTTACTGTATTCATAGTATTCCTATGATGTCACAAGCATTTTCCTACCAATATGGCGCTACAATACACACAGCTCATTGACTGTTTGTGTCACTTGATTGTAATCACCTGTTAATTGATTTCAATCACCTGTTATTTTCCTACCAAGATGGCCATGTGGTGATGTAACAGAATACTATCAATATATTGGTAACACTTTACAATAACGTACACAAATACTATAGTAGTTACTAGTAAACTAACCATTAACTAATAGCCAGTTAATGAGTAGCTAATGAAAAATTTGGCATTAGTCAATCACTAGTTAATCATAGTTAATGATTCGTTAACATGGTAACTAATGGTCAGTTCTTAAGTAACTACCATTAAGGAACTACCTATCAACTACTCATTAACTACTCATTAACTATTCATGAACTAATGGTTCGTTCCTTACTCGTTCCTCAGTAACTACCCATTTTTTGTGTTACAGTATTATGAAGTGTTACCGTTAATCTTTTTGTGTACCCTATTGTAAAGTGGTGCATCATACTCAGTAGTTTATGAATACTGAATCATTACCTGTCCATTATTTACTCTTTTCGCACCCTAATATAAAGTGAAAGATATTCTTATCAAATAAACACTCCCTCCAGGTGAGATGTTACCAATATATTTACGTGAGTACTACTTCTCCTCAGTAACGATTGTAGAGTCTGTAGGGGCCCTAGGCAAAAATTCCCCGGGGCCCCCTCCAACCTCATCACCATCATTTTATTAATAACCTGACACCAACCAAAAATACATCAATATTATCATTAGCATTCCTCAAGTTCCTAGGACATATTTTATTAGCCTATTCATAACTTTCATGGTGCAAAGTTAACTTTTTTGTCCACCGGACTAGTGAATGTTCAAATGTTACCAGCCACTCAATGGATTAGCATGGATTAGCAATGTATTAGCACCACCAGGTGAATCAAATCTAGGCTACCTAACAGCCACTTGCAAATTTATATTTTACCAGCATTTGGCTGGTGAGGTGAGTGGTGACTGGTACTAATTGTGTGCCCTGCCCTCATAGTAATTCATAGCTTAACTATTATTTTAGCCAGGTTATCTAACAAAAAAAACAGAAAAGTGACACCAGTGCTAGCTGAATTTATTTAATTATCTCCCCATAGGCTATAGCCTACTAAAATAACAGCATTCAGTTATCTGCCTAATCAGTATCTGCTCCACTTGTTTTTTCCCACATCCTCTTTTTTTCTCTTTCGTTTTGACTTCCAGATTATTTCATTCACTTTCAATTTAAGAGAATACGTGAATCATGCAGACTTGACTTGAATAGACTACATGCACAACTTCTTTACTTCCTGAAATTAGTAGCCTACAGCTTCTTTATTTCCTGTCCTACACTATTGGATGAACTGATTAGTCAGGTGTGCCTGATCATTGTTGTGACTGCAGCACACCTGACATTAATCAGTTCATCCAATAGTGATGACAGGAAATAAAGAAGCTGTACTAATTTCAGGAAGTAGTGGAGTAGTGCATGTAGCCCATTGAAAGTGAAAGTGAATTCACATCATTCAAAATCGTCCAGGGGATGTCATGGAGCCCCTTTAGGGAGGTTTCAATGTCATTGCAAATTTTCCATTGGTTCTTTAATGGATAGGGGTTTGTGGTTACTGCTGTGGAGTAAAGTTTATCTGCCCTTGGGGGGCCCTAATGGACTGGGGCCCCAAACACTTGCCTGCCTTGCCTGTTCACAAGCTGCCCCTCTGCGTTCTCCTTGGTTGTTGTAGATCACTAATGTGTTGTTTCTGTCTCTTGACTCACTCTCTTCTTTCTTTCCAAAAATCAAAGATGTGGCATATCTTATTAAACAACTTCAGTGTACTCTCTGACAATTTGTTGCCATGACAACAACATTCTTAATGGTCAGAGGAAAGGTGTCTATCTTTATCATCTCAAAATATGTCAGTCATAACCTTAACACAAAGACAGAATTAGCCCAACCTGAGAATCTAAGACCAGCTTGGCTTTAGTCTAGTATACCAATCTGGAACCCAGAGTCTATTTCGCCACGGTCTATTTACATGCCAATAGATAGTCTATTTACGTGCCAAAATAGACTCTGGGTTCCCAGAGATTGGTCTTAAACTAGCTTTATGCAACTGGTATTCAGTGGCTAGGAGATTGTAGCCTAGTTGAAAGTTCCCATATTATGAAAAACGTTTTTCCTGATCCCTACATATATATATATATATAGCCTATACACACACACACACACATATATATATATAGCCTATACACACACACACACACACACACACACACACACACACACACACACACACACACACACACACACACACACACACACACACACACCCACACACACACACACATACACATACACATACACATACACATACACATACACATACACACATACATGCATAAATATATATACTGTACATATATATATATATATATATATATATATATATATATACACATATATTCTGTATGATCCTCCCTCCCCGAGGTTGTATGAACATATGCAACAAACCCTAGATGTATGATGAACAATTATACAAACCCAATTGTATTTTTATTTATTTATTTATTTATTTATTTATTCATTCATTCATTCATTCATTCATTCATTCATTCATTCATTCATTCATTCATTTCTTGATATAGCAGCTGCAACAGAGACATCAGGCCTGCTCATCCCCTGCAAAGGGGTTGGTGAGTTGGTCATCAAACACTGCAGTGATTGAATGAATTAATGAATGAATGAATGTAAGTGTGCGGTCAGGAGCAGACTCAAGTATGTATGGCATGCCATGGACATTGGACAGGGGCTAGCACGGGAATAATATTACTTGTATTGTGGCAGAAAAGGGCTTCGTTGTATAATTCTTTATAACCATATAACAATTTTAAAAAGGTTTGTGGTTATGTAAAGTACAACAGGGCCCTCTTCTCTTTGACAGTGTATTTTGAGCTATAATCATAGGCTAATCATGTAACAAAAAGACAAGTATGACCGCTTGTGTTTTTTCCGATGGTTTTGTCATAGCCCCAATGACCAGTGTGGTTGTTAATCTCAGGAACCACATTTCTGCACAGCTATCTCTGGGGACAGCCCTGAGCCCACTGCTTCATCAGGTTCAGGGGTCAGTGTGGCTGCGGGTGGGTTGCCTCTCCACCCATGTCCCACTCTCCTTTCAGCTAGGGAAAAAATACATGTAAGTCAATGACATGTATGATGTCCACACATAAGCAGTTCTTCCATGCACAGCACACTTACCTATAACCTCTAATATCATGGGTTTACTCTGTGACATAGCCTAATGGTCAGTCAAATTAAGAACTAGTCTCCAGTTCCTTCGAACATAGGTCACTGTATAGTGAAGTGATCACTACTCCAGCTTCCATAATAGCTAGAAAGGCTCATTTGCTTTTTTAGCAAAGAAAATGGAATCATAAAAGAAATCACATGGAAGTCACACGGAGCACCTGGGGCACAGTTAACATTTACACAGGTTTGATGTTCTCTGAAGAATTAAGTCAATAAGCTGATTGTATTGCAAAGGGCAGTTTAGCCCCAGGGATGATATCATATTTTAAGTTAACGGCCATCCTCAGAGCCATTCCTCAGTCAGAGCCCGGAGGGATTGTAATTATTTTACAACTAGAAAAGTTGTCTGTTTGTGTGTTCAGTCTATTTGTCTTATCGCTATTCTGCCTTATTGCCTATTGCTGCTTAGTATTGCTTATTGATGCCTATTTCTTATTGCCTATTGCTCATTGCTTGTTGCCTATTTGTACTATGTCGTAAACGGAGTCCACAGCACAAGAATTTCACACGTGATACTTGTACCATGGAGTGACAATAAAAATCTTGAATCTTGAATCTTTCAGTAGTAATAATAATAATAATACTAATACATTTTATTTGTAATGCACTTTTCATAGCATATGGGGAGCATATAAAACAACGGCAACATTAAAAGTCACATAGTAGGATGGCCATGATAAGAGATGGCCAGTAGAGCTAGTAGTAGTAGTAGTAGTAGCCTATAGTTATAGCAGCAGTAGTGGTTCATTGTCAGGGATTGCTCTTACCGATAGCATTATGGTGTTAAGATGGGCTTCTCCGATTGCTCTCCCTCAGCAATGGAGGCCCGGATCTTCCTGACCACATAGATGCTAGTTGAGATGTGAAACAAGAGACATGTAAATCAATAGGAAAATAGCATTGATCCGTCTAGAGAGGATAGTTAAGGAAATGTTTTTCAAGTTAGTAAGCTGTATCTTCATAAAATGATAATTTCATCAGATCAAAACAATTGCACTCTTTTGTTATGTGGACTGAAGCAAAAAATCTCACTTGAAACATAGCCAATATTATATATATTATTGTGTATGCACTTATGCATGAATTCCCTCTTGTGATTTATTTGATTGATTTTAGCCATGCCATTGATTGAAGTTATTTGCTATATTTATCCTATGTCCTATGCTGCTCAAGCAATAAAGAATTTACTTTAATCTAAACTTTGAAACAGCATGATTATTTAGTTCACTATGAGCAATATGAAAAATCATGCAGCTTTACAATCAACTAACACAGATACTGTATGTAGGCTACACATAACACATTTTACACTACCATATCCAGGTCACTTTACTTTTAACTAGTTTTACATCATAATGTCCTTATATATTAGGTTTGGGAGGGACATTTATTTGGGCTATCTACATCCTCGAGTCATTTTCCACCTTTTCTCTCCACAGCATAAACATGGATAGTAACGGGAACAAGTCTCCCTAGGCTAAAGCTAATCGAATATCAGTATCAGTTGACACACTGACTTGAAACAAACATCCTCATGTGTCTTTAGTAAACTTCAGTTCTGCTCCTTGTGTGCAAGAGAGCAGCCAGTAGAGGTGTACCAACTCCATTCTAGAAACTGCTTCACAAGGCTGATTCATGTAATAATTTATTATTCGATATCTTGTTGCAAATTACAGAGCATACTTTGTCCTTGTCGAATCCTAACAACCAAAATTCTGATCATGTATACATGTATTTTACTATCCAATATGTATTCATCCATGCAGGGTGCAACCTCCCCAGCATAAACAGTGCACAAATCTTCTCACGAGAACAATACAGCAGTTTGTCATAGTTGTATTTCTATTTTCAATATATACACATAGATTTAATTTAACTTAAAAGTTTCATACAGCAAGACAAGCACAACCACCACACACACAGGCCACACAAACTCATTCTTTCATAACACTACAATGATCATCTTTTTTACAATGAAAAAATGAAACTGCAATCACCAAGGGGAAAGAAACAAGGAAAGTGAGGAGTTACGTTATAAGGAATGATGTGAGCTGTGGGGTTGAAGTTTGAAATGTTTAGTGTTTAACAGCTTGAAGCACGGCAACAGTTCTCATACACCAAGTGAGGATCACAGTTATCTAGATAAACTGTAGAACCTCCTACTGTAATACGTTGATCAAGGTCTCAAGAGCTTAACAGTTTAAGAGCTTTCCATTTTAATGCTGCATTGCTACCAACAATGGCAAACCATCTACCAAATAGCTGTCTTTCTTTTGTTGGGTAGGTGTTTGTTTCCTGGCATAAACCAAATGTATGACAGAGGTTATCATGACAGCATTATGCCTTCTCCCCTTCAACCCCACACTTTTCAGTTGTCTCAAAACAAAAAGATCACAAAAACAAACATTCACTAGAGGGATCTAAGTGGACGGCTGGAGTGTTGACGACGGCAAGGAATCAGTCCAATCTGATCTTCTGATTGGTCATCCTGTAGATGATGCTGTCATATCCAGGGTCCATGTTCCACAGGTTGTAGGAGACGACGATGACAGCGAGGGCCAGAGCGAGCATCAGCCACAGCACAATGTTGAAGACCACAGAATAGTTGAAGTTGTACTTGTAGGCCAGGTTATACGGGCTGTCTGGGTTACTCTGCGGGAGGAATAGAGAATGATTCACAGGATTAAAAGAGAACCAGGAAGGCAGAGGGAAACTAAACAATTAACAGTAGACCACCAGCGTCACACTTACAATCTGTTTGGACTCCAGAATGGAACGAGACTTCCTGGTCAAAGGAGCCTGGAAGCTCTTCACCGTAACGACCTCCACTACAGCACTGTTACCATAGAGACCATACACATCCTCTCCGAACTGCAACACAAAAGAAACAAATGGGGGTATAAAGAAAGATTCAATTAATGACTGAAGAGATTCTGTTGACAAGTCCCGTTGCCCATTCAGGCCTCTCGCTCTTCACCTTCTGCAGGACGGAGGCCAGGATGGCAGTGGCGTCACGGTACTGGGGGGAGTCCTGGCCATAGCGCCGGCTCAGCTCCTCCAAGCCAGACAGCTCCAAGGAGTACAGGTCAGGGGAGTGGTCCTTGGCCAGATGCCTGTGCCTCTGCAGCTGCAGACAGGACAGAAGAAACAGAAATCTCAATCACACCTAAAGGGAGAAACCTTTATTTTTAAAAAGTATGATTTTCTTTTTACAGTCAACCAGGATGACTTACCAGAGCTGTGATGTCATGCAGTACTTGGACCTCAGACAGAAAGAGCAAATCAGCCTATGAAGCAACACAACAAAGTTGAGTCAAAACAGGAAAAATACACTCCACAAAACAGTATTCCACTGGGTGAACAAAAACCTGAGGATCTGATGCAATTAAAACAGTTTATCAAAGAAAACACAAGGTCTCAATCCTAGGACCTGTCTGAGATTTCTTTTTAACAGTTCAATACAATTTCTCATAGGAATAATAATTTGCATTCTTGAGGACAATGTAAACATACTCCAGAACAGCAAGGCTCTAACCAAAGTAAATACAATGAATACATAGAAAGAAAAAATATAAATGAAAAAAAAAAACATAAAAAAAAAAACATAATGGCAAAACATCTTCACATTCCAGAGACCCTACCAACAAATAATTGTCGTGTGTTAGTAGTTGTCCAAATGTAGAGAGAGAAAAAATACATGTCTGAGATACACCTGATTACTTGATGATTAAATAATGGATCCATAAATATATACTATTATGGGGATGTGCAAATATATGACTCTTGGTATTATCAGCCGATATCAGCTTTAAAAAGCAATATCCGTCTTGATCCAATATTATTATTACAGTAGTAGTTTTACTGCCCACATTTTTAAGTGGGCAAGCCGCTTCTATGCGCGACTTTGTCCGTATGCACCTGTAGGTCAGCAGTTGACCTGGGCGAATCCATCCTGTGTAAAAAAGCATGTGAAGTGATGTCACTCAAATTATGTCACGCAATTACTTGACTGTGATGTCATCAGGTAGTTGTGATGTAGTCACCTAAGATTAACCTCGCGTCACCAGGCTCTTCTCGGCGAGAAAGAGCCTGGCTCCCGCCCACAATTGATTTTGTCACCCTACTGGTTCCGGCCTAGAGCCCGCCCTAGACCGGATGGCAGCGTTTCTAGCTCGTCAACTTTCACGTTAACTTGACAATTTGACCCAAGTATCAGAACGGCAAACAACAAAACAAAAGATGGACGTACCGAAGTTCTTTTAGAAACATTGCGGATTCACAATCTCACATCTTTTAAGCCAATACAGAAGCTTTGCATCAGACAATTAATCGAGGGAAGAGACATCAAGCTAACAGCAACACAGATGTTTTTTGGCACACTGCCTTCCGGTGTTCATTCTGGTTCTGTGGTTTACGCCCCATGACAAAAAGCGGGGTGGAAGGTGCCCAGACTACCTAAGATGTAGTCACCTAAGAAGTCACCTGGAAGTGATGTCACTTGGGCAGTTGTGTGTGTGTTGAATGCATTTGCAATTGCTCAACTGTGATGTCACTCGAGCAACTGTGATCTTATCTCATGGGCACTTTACACGAGGACGGTTTCCTATGGTGACGGGGAATTATTTTATCGTTAGTGCCTCCCTTTTAGACGGCGACGGCGAATTTGGGCTTAGGAAACGACACATTTTGAAACCACCCTCCAGAGTGAAATTCTTGGTGACGCTTCCCGCTGAGCGCTCCATGTAATCGCTTGAGATGGCTCATTTCAGGAACTCTGACGTGCCTGCACACGCGACACACGCGATTACGCCATAGCCTTGCGCGAGTTGGCAACCATTTTCAAAATAAACGCTATTGTGTCATTTCTTCCAGAAACTGTCCTCGTGTAAAGGGCCCCTTAGTCACAATTTGTGATGGAAGCAGATGTCAGTCGGGCAGGTTGTGTGTGTGTGTGTGTGTGTGTGTGTTGAATGCATTTACAATTGCTCAACTTTGATGACACCAGAGATTTGGGTCTGGATCGAGGCAACAAGGAAGAGGGTGTGTGAAGTGACATCACTCAACTGGAAATGATGTCACGCAATTGCTCGACTGTGATATCATGTTATCAGGCAGTTGTGATGTCATCAGTGATGTCACTCGAGCAATTGTCTTCTTCTTTTAGTTAAAATTGGTTAAGTGGTGTCTGTATGTCTGCACCGCTTACTTCAGCACCTGAGTGAGATTTTTTGATAATTGTGTGCAGTAATTTTGCTCTCCGAGGCAAAAGCCGGTACCGCCCTATATGAGGTGCTGTAAGAAGCTGACCTCTGCGTTGCGGCTGAGAGAGTTGAGAGGCAGGGAGGCCAGCACAGAGCCATCCTGGGACAGACGAGCACGGATCTGTTGCAGGGTGACTGGCAGGTCTTCAAACACAGCATTGGCCTTACCCAGCATATACAGCCTCTGAAAGAAAGCACACAGATAAAGAACCATTACAGATACTGTAGGCACTTTAAGGTTGATATTGCAGATTACAAATCAGGTTTATACAGGTAGTAATTATGCCCTGTTCACGCTCAGTATAGCTGTTATTACCTCCTCACTAGGGGCCAGCTGCAGCACCACAGGTGTATCCTCAGCAAACAGAGAGTGCACTGTCTCTGCAACGCTGTCCAAGGTGAAGGGCACCGGCTGGAAGGAAGAAGAGGAAGCACTGACAAACACAACTAATCCCTTTTGTTCAAATGATGTCCCAGCACCAGTGTATGTTGTTATCAGCACAAGTCTACAATCCAGTTTGACTCACGTTCTCCATGGGGTAGGAGGCCACGCTCTGAGGCAGGGCCAGGCTGTCAGCCCCCCTCACCACAACCAGCACGTTGGCCCTGGGACGCTTGAACAACGGGCCAGACTGCAGGCCCGGCCACGACAGATCCTGTACAGATATAAACCCTTTTTAAATGCTAAGATCATCATAAACTGGATGAAATACTACTTTGTCTATACATTTAACGAGTGTACTGATCAAGCTGTGTAAGTTATCCATACCATTAACATGTTATTGACATTGCTCTATTTTGCTTGTGGTCCTATTCCATGAGTGTTCTGAGGTAGTCTTCTATCATTAATATTTTTGTTTGTAATTTGGGATTATTATTTACTTAATTCATTTACAATTTAGTTCAATTTATTGTGCCTTTTAATAACTGATCATCTTCTGCAGATGATGTTAACTTTCAAGCTAATTCCGGCACACTTGTCGAATTAGCTATCACAATAAAAACCAATCAATTCAATCAATTTTATATTTATATGGCGCCAAGTAAACAACAAGAGTCATCTCACGGCGCTTTACAAATAGAGGCGGTAGAAGACCAGCTCTATACATATTTATATATGACTAATAAACAGAGGCGGCACCTCTTGAACAGAGAAGCCCATCGTCAGAGCCACAAGGTCAGGGATTTTCTCTCCAGAGACAGGCCAGTCTCCTTTCTGGAAGGACACAAAGTCTGGAGCCTGCAACACCGTCAAGCTGTCCCCATGGACGCCTGGGAAAAAAGAATAGGTTGTTAACCCATGTCAAATAAATGGAAAATAACGTTTTAATATACAGTAGATACCGAAGCTGGTGACCTCTTCCCTCAACATGAGACTTTTTCAGCTAGTGTACACAATGCAAATAATTTGTAAGTTCATAAACCTTTAGTCTAAATGTTGTTGGCATGGCTGAAAGTATACACCCAAATGTTTGTTTGTTTGTATTGAGTTTGTATTCAAGCTCAATATGTCAACAAATAATTTACTCAGTATGTTTACATTTGCCAAAGCTTTGGATATCACACACAGATTCAAAAGTAAAGTCAGGCAGGCAGTCACAGATTTGTCATACAAAAAATATCAATTTGAAGAAGACTATCTGCATCTTATTACTCTAAATCTTGCCTACAGTACCTATTGACATGGCACTACATAGAACTGACCAATACATTTAGTAATGGCTAACGGGGCCTTGTTGCAAATGAAAACGAGCTAGTCCTTTTGATTAAGCATGTATTCAACTTCAGCAGTTAACTCTGCTATCTGATAGTTGTCTACAGCTACAGCAGCTGAGAAGCCATAGTGGCTTCTGTCAGTATAGTGCCACAAATAATTCCCACTGACGTGTTAATTAGTCAGAAGAACCAGCAGCAAATAGCAGCTTTGTCAGAAGCAGAACAGAAGACAGGTCAGAGGCAAGCTGCTAGTAGTAGCTGTGGATGGACGCTGCAGGAACTCGTGACGGACAGCTGGGATGCTGAATGTCAATGTAAAGAGGAACTACAAGCTTTGAGCCTGTCACATGACAGGTCACACTTTGTGAGTCAGCTAGGAAACAAATACGCATTTATTCAAATTAAATGTTGTGGCCTCGTTGACTTTATTACCCTTGCCATTAAGAAAAGAAACAATACACTAACGGAAACAGCCCCACTGCTGGCTTTTACCGTTTGCTAACGCGTTAAGCTAATGTTAGCAACTATTACTACCACTACCAGGCTATTCTCCACCTGTTATGTGACGTTATAGGAAGTAAATACCACCAATATTGCAAGATAACTATCTGCTGAACGGCATATTAACCTATACATTTCCCCGTAGAGTGTGACCATTATAGTGTGACTGACGAAATAAAAACCCAACATACGCCAAAGGGCGATGCTAACGTTGGTTGCTAGCGACCTGTCATTCGCCCATCTGGTGGCTAGATTAGCCTGATCTGATGAAATTCCTTTTTGTCAAAATAATGTATCATGACTGTCTAACGTGGCAAATGTCTCACCAGTGGCGATAACGAAGCAGAAGACAAACGCAGCAGCAAATACAGACTCCATCCTTCGGCAGTTTTTCAGCGACATCTTTCTCCTTGCTACAGCAGAGACCAGCTGACCTGACTGACGTCACGTCGCTACAAAGAATTATGGGACGTGTAGTTTCTGGCACATAATAATAATAATAATAATAATAATAATAATAATAATAATAATAATAATAATAATAATAATAATAATAATAATAATGATAATAATGATGATTATGATGATGAAAAAACGTGTAGTTTCTGGCTAATGTTCATCTTGAAGAAACCAATGACTACAAGAGAAAATCTTTCAGTACAGACATTACAAATATAATACATTTTAATATAAGAGATGTATTGGTTTAATCAGGTTCCTTTATTATCTTGTTTCTTATTTCATACTGTCTGTGGTGTCATTCAAATTAATCCTCATCTAGGCAAAAACGGATGTTTTTTTTTTTTAATGTGATGAGACCCTAAGTTTGGCAAACATTTACCAGGATATATGAGCCCACAAAGTAAATCTCCCTTTTGTGCATCCATTTTTCATGTGTCCAGCATATAAGCTGCTCAATTTGAAAAAGAAAGGGAGATTCACTTTGTGGGCTCATAAAATGTTATTCCTTTTACACCCAAATGAGCTTCATTTTATGGCAGAGCCATTAGATCCAAACTAGAAAATGTAAGACTTCAGAATAGCAGAGAGAAGGCCAGTGAATGTTCAATATATACAAAGAAGTACAGGACTGTCCTTGGCTATGGCGCTGTGCAGGCCCGAAAGCCAAACTCTATACATTCACATTCCCTTTTGACTCATTTTTGAGAGCCAAGTCTGAAGTACTCCCACAGAAAAACATAGAATAAGGCAATTTCATCATGAGTGCTTTCCCAGCTGGGGAGTGGGACCTGAATGTAAGAAAGATAGCGTGGCCCGGCTGGTATAAATTGCTCCTGCATGAAATCCCCATTAAACAAAACCGTTCTGCCTGTATAATTGAAATGAGTCTTTTGACGTATAGATTAGAAGAGTGCGGGAGAGTGGCATTCTTCTCAGCACATTATTGTCAGATGACATTATTGTCATCCTCACAGATATTGCCCAGAACAGTTTATTTTCTTATACACAAAGGAAGCAGTTTATTTTCTTATACACAAAGGAAGCAATCTTAAGGCTTATTCGCTGTTGTAATCTATTGTGCACTTTACTTCATCGTGGTGGTGGCCATGCAGTGCTGGCAGCAGCAGATTTAATATGCTGTACACCTTGTAGCAACTTCCAACACTTCTTTTTACCTGGATGGGTTCCATTTGCAAAGTGTGATAGCTATTAGCTACTTGTGGTCAGAGTCCAGTCTTTAGCTGTAAAATTACATGCGGGTGTTCACTAAGGAGGTGGTGGGAGAGCAGCTCTCGGTAATGAGTATTGACCCTCCTGCACCTTCTGGCCCAGCGTTTGGGCTGAGAAAGCCCCGTCTGAAAAGGGGCTTGAGTAGCTATAAGCTCTCCTTCTTCAGCCGACTGACAGCCTCTTGTTGCTCCATGACCTTTACCTGGCTATGTGAAATGAGCCAACTCTCTGTCTGCAGGGACCAGCTGAGGATCAGCTCATTTCCTCAAGCTCTCTGAACTTTGCAGCTGAAAGAACCCACCATCCATGTTGCACATCTTTAGTAACCAATATGACATGAGAGTCTCATGTCATATTGGTTACTAAAGATGTGCAACATGAGACTCGGGGTCGTCCTGGAGACTTCATCTTGAGTTTAAACAGTATTGAAGCTCCTTAATTTTGGCCTGGCTCTTGGCAACTTGCAGAGCAGAGGAACCTCTGGCACCCGCTCTGCTGGGACAGGCCAGCTGCGAGTTCAGTTCGGAGTCCATCATCTACCTTGTGTTGCTCGCCTTGAGTTCAGTCATTTTGTTGAACCTCAGCCAGATCTCCATGCTGACATGCTGCTGCTCGTTTAGCCTGCCTGGCTGCTGCCACGTCCTCCATAGGACAGTCAGTCCTCTCTGGACGCTCAAGTCTGGATCGTCAATAGCTAACAGCGATCAAGGTGCAATTTCTGTCTTCAAAGCAAGTTGAGGATTTGATGCAGGAAACAGATCAATTCTTATGTCCATTAAGACAAGATGATCTCCCAATCTCCCCCCAAAAAATAAGTTTCAAAGCAGCTAGACGGGTTGGATTTTGCATTGCAGCTTCATTCTCTCCACAGGTTGACTCCCTGAACACTGGAGGGCGCTGCAAGCCACAGATTTTTACATCCTAACAGCGATTGGGAGTTGGCCAGCTCTTATGGCTGCACCAGTAAATTGCATGGCACCTACAATGCAAACACATTCCATAAGGTGGCAGTGTAGGATTGTCTGGGTTCTACACAAAGGCAACAAACAGGAGCCGCATAAGAAAATGGGGCGCTTCAGAGTTTGAGAAAGTTAAGTCCTTACCGCCCACTCTTAATCTACCAGCATGGACACAATGAGGGGCAGAACACAGTCTTCATCTTGCAGTTTGTATATTTATTTTAAAGCAACTTTTTTGTAAAATATAAATACAAATGATGAGATATTTTAATTACAAAGTTAAAACAAAAACAAAATGAACACACCGAAAATTACGTTACTGCAATAGCCTCCCTGTTATGTACAAGCTCTGTGCTGAAGAGTGAATATCAACATCATTAAAACTTTATTATACAAAGAATTTTGTAGTTTTGCTTTTGTTAAATTAGACTCAATTAGAAGCAACATTTAAACACCGGTAAAAAAAAAAGAAGAAAAAACAGCCCAAGGTTCAAGCCAGCACTAAAGTCTGAGGAGAGAGGAGGGGAAGGGGAGTGGACATCATGTGCTTCCTATAAACACAAATGCCACATTGAAAAGCAGTCTCAGACTCGATCCTGTACAGCTCCACACAAACACTGTGTGCATCCAATCATCAACACGACTGCACTCTTCTTAGTCGCCATACAAAATCTTTCAGACGTGAGCAACATCCAAAAGAAAAAAACATCTCTTGAGATATATACAGTATATATATATCTCCATATATCTCTCTCTCTATATATATATTGTTTTTATACATATATTAATCAATTTATAAAAATAAGACCATAATTAAGTTTCATGAGTCACAAATGTATTGTTCCTCAGTTGATGGAGGGTAACATTTCATCGGCCCCCGTCAGCCAGCAGGTCAGTTCATCTGTACAGTCCCCCGGTGGGGCCGGAGCGGGGGAACCGGGGGTCAGGCTAAGGCTATCATCAGAACGCCCTGGTCAGTTCTATAGCGAACCGCTGTGGGTGGAGGTCGGGCGGGGCCAGGGGTCACGATGAGCCCAGCCTGCCCAGGGCCTTGAGCTTGTCTCTCAGCCTGCCTCCGGGCCGCTCCCAGCGGTCGTCCAGGCACTCCAGGGTGGAGCCCAGGAGGGCGGCCAGCTCGGCGCTGCCCTCCACCAAGTCCAGCAGGTCCTTGCTGTCGGGCTGGAAGCCCTCCAGCTCGTCCGGGCAGGAGAAGAGCTGTGACAGAGAGGCCTGCCGGTAGAACTCCGCCTCAGCCACCGTCACCACCTCCATGTGGGGGAAGGCCTGCCGGAAGCCACGCGCCGACATCCGCAACCGCCGCAGCACGTCGGACAGCAGCAGCCAGTTCCTGGGCCTGACAGAGAGAGAGACACCAGAGGGTTAGACATGTTCCTGGGCCTGACACAGAGAGAGACACCAGAGGGTTAGACATGTTCCTGGGCCTGACAGAGAGATAGACACCAGAGGGTTAGACATGTTCCTGGGCCTGACACAGAGAGAGACACCAGAGGGTTAGACATGTTCCTGGGCCTGACAGAGAGAGAGACACCAGAGGGTTAGACATGTTCCTGGGCCTGACAGAGAGAGAGACACCAGAGGGTTAGACATGTTCCTGGGCCTGACACAGAGAGAGACACCAGAGGGTTAGACATGTTCCTGGGCCTGACAGAGAGAGAGACACCAGAGGGTTAGACATGTTCCTGGGCCTGACAGTTCCTGGGTCTGACACAGAGAGAGAAACCAGAGGGTTAGACATGAGAGCTGAAACACAAATTAAACACTACCAGTCAAAAGATACACATGTACTATGTTTTTCATTTTATTTATTTTTATTTTTTTATTTAACCTTTATTTATCCAGGTTAGCCTCATTGAGATTAAGAATCTCTTTTTCAAGAGGGACCTGGCCAAGAAAAGCAGCATACAATTACACAAGTTGCAGACGCCACAACAAACATCTCATAACATTACAACACTACATGGTACACACACATTCAGTGATTCATAAAAGCAAGTTAAACTATGAAGAAAAAAAACAGTTGCAACTTTCACCATCCTCCCTACCTTTAACCATCGTTTTAAAAACATTTAATGAGACCAGCTCCTGCAATTTCAGGTCCTTCTGGAGCTCATTCCATGCCATCGGATACGATACAATCGGATACGAGCCCTTTTCACATTCAATAAAAAAAATTATCTTCATTTTGATCTAAAGGCTTATGCTTACATGTATGAAATTAGTTTTTAGACAAATATAAATATATATATAAATTCGTTTTTAGACGAATATAAATAGTGAAGTTGATGTTTCTTTCCAAAGCCTTTGGCTTTCCATCAAGGCAAAGGGTGGCTACTTTAAAGAATCTAAAATATAAGATAGTTTTGAACACTTTTTTGGTCTCTGCCTAATTTCATTTGTGTTATTTTACAGTTTTGACATCTTTACTATTATTCTAAAATGTGAAAAATAGTAAAAATAAAGAAAAACTAACGTTTGACCGGTATTATATTTGTGTGTGCACTGTGCCTGTGTGTGTGTGTGTGTTCTTTTGGTCCAAACTCACCCCTGGGAGAGGGACACCTGGATGTTGTAGCAGGGCAGCAGAGGTCGGTCAGAGAACTCAAACTCAAACACCTCTTTCTTGTCATCTTCATCCTCCTCATCCTCGGGACCTGGGGGGTCTGCCAGGATGTCAAACACACCGCCCTCTTCGCCAGACTCTGAAACACACATGGATAATTTTTAGTTATCACAACCACATGATTATAAAAGATGCAAAGAGGCAAAACCTTCAAGAGTGCGATCCGTATCAGCAGACCTCCCGGTTATGCTCAATTCAAAATCTCCACATCCACCACATCACACGCACATACCGCTCACAGCCAGATGGCACCGGAGACGTATGAAAAATAAAGACGTCACGCAAGCACTGCAACACACACACACGCACACACACACACAGCGCTGATCAGTACTCACCGCACACGCACCCACACACACACACACACACACACACACACACAGCGCTGATCAGTACTCACCGCACACACACACACACACAGCACTGGTCAGCACTCACCACGCACACACACACACAGCGCTGATCAGTACTCACCGCACACAGCGCTGCCGTAGAATTCCCAATAAAGCCCTGGGTCTTCATCCGCGCGGCCCTGAAGGTCAGCAAAATAATCTACGGAGAGAGGAGAGGGACAAAGCATGTTATTCAAGAGACGGAGCCCAGGGGGATAGAGAAGGCAAAGAGAATTGCCCTTGGAGACTACGGCAGAAAAAGGGAGGGGGAGGGGCAGCGTCAAGAGAGGAGAGAGAGGAACGAACAGAGCAAACGTTGGGGGGGTGGAGGGGGGGGTTGATGGTCAGGGGCCAGTGGCTGTACCACGGGGGAGGAGAACGGCTGTCTCCGCTGGCCTAGAGCTGGCTCAGCTCAGACCGGAGCTACACACTGCTGCCAGGAATCAAACAGGAACCACACACAGTCACCCCGGGGTGCAACGAGCCCGCACACACACAGGCGCGCGCGCACTCACACACACACACACACACACGCGCAGAGCGAGCTGGAAACAAACAGGCAGAGGGAGCTGGCTAAGCACACACAGCCAGAGCAAAGTGTGCATTCAGCGTGCGGCGCACACACGCGCACGCACACACACACACACACACACGCACACGCACACACACAGAGTGCGAGCTGGGCTGTGTGCCAGTGCTGAGGCGTGGGGCGTCTGGCGTGTGTTTGGAGGGATTAACGGCCTCCAGATGAGTGGGACCAGGTGGAGGGAGGGCAGTGATCGCTCGTTCTCTCGCTCCCCCTCCTCTCTCTCTCCCTCTCTGTCAGTCTAACTGGTGCTCGTTCTCTCGCTCCCCCTCCTCTCTCTCTCCCTCTCTGTCAGTCTAACTGGTGCTCGTTCTCTCGCTCCCCCTCCTCTCTCTCTCCCTCTCTGTCAGTCTAACTGGTGCTCGTTCTCTCGCTCCCCCTCCTCTCTCTCTCCCTCTCTGTCAGTCTAACTGGTGCTCGTTCTCTCGCTCCCCCTCCTCTCTCTCTCCCTCTCTGTCAGTCTAACTGGTGCTCGTTCTCTCGCTCCCCCTCCTCTCTCTCTCCCTCTCTGTCAGTCTAACTGGTGCTCGTTCTCTCGCTCCCCCTCCTCTCTCTCTCCCTCTCTGTCAGTCTAACTGGTGCTCGTTCTCTCGCTCCCCCTCCTCTCTCTCCCTCTCTGTCAGTCTAACTGGTGCTCGTTCTCTCGCTCCCCCTCCTCTCTCTCCCTCTCTGTCAGTCTAACTGGTGCTCGTTCTCTCGCTCCCCCTCCTCTCTCTCTCCCTCTCTGTCAGTCTAACTGGTGCTCATTCTCTCGCTCCCCTCCTCTCTCTCTCCCTCTCTGTCAGTCTAACTGGTGCTCGTTCTCTCGCTCCCCCTCCTCTCTCTCTCCCTCTCTGTCAGTCTAACTGGTGCTCGTTCTCTCGCTCCCCCTCCTCTCTCTCTCCCTCTCTGTCAGTCTAACTGGTGCTCGTTCTCTCGCTCCCCCTCCTCTCTCTCTCCCTCTCTGTCAGTCTAACTGGTGCTCGTTCTCTCGCTCCCCCTCCTCTCTCTCTCCCTCTCTGTCAGTCTAACTGGTGCTCGTTCTCTCGCTCCCCCTCCTCTCTCTCTCCCTCTCTGTCAGTCTAACTGGTGCTCGTTCTCTCGCTCCCCCTCCTCTCTCTCTCCCTCTCTGTCAGTCTAACTGGTGCTCGTTCTCTCGCTCCCCCTCCTCTCTCTCTCCCTCTCTGTCAGTCTAACTGGTGCTCGTTCTCTCGCTCCCCCTCCTCTCTCTCTCCCTCTCTGTCAGTCTAACTGGTGCTCGTTCTCTCGCTCCCCCTCCTCTCTCTCTCCCTCTCCGTCAGTCTAACTGGCAGGCTATTGCTCCGTCGACCTATCCATCCTCCCCATTTCAAAATTCAACACCGTCTTTCCAGCCGTCTACATATAAATCTATGTGTTTTGCACTAAACCTGCCCTGGCCGTGACTTTACACCTGCTCCCCCCCCCCTCCCTCTCTTGTTGTATGATCTCTCACGTCTGCCTCTTCTCACCGAGGCCTCCGGTCTCGTCTGATCTAATTGGTCGTCACTCGTTAGCCGCGTGTCATATTAAGCAGCTGGCTGCGTTGGCGTGTGTCATGCGTGTGTATGTTCTCATTTCCTCCTCCTGTATACAGAACACGGGCTCATTCGCCTGTCTCGTCAACAAACATCCAAAGCTTCTCGACACACTCCAAATCAGACTGTAGCTTCTCGACACACACTCCAAATCAGACTGTAGCGTGGCAGTGGCACTGTGAAAATCCATACAAAATGCGCGCGCGCAGGCACACGCACACACAAAAGCAGAGTCTCCAGCCAGAGCGAAGCCCATTTCCGCACGTACGCTGAGCAAACACAGTTGGCGTTGCTAAGTAACCAGATCGAGGAGCTCAGAGGCAGCACGCACCCCGGGGGGCTGAGGCTCCCTGTCTAACAGGTGGTCGAGGGGGGAGGGGAGGGGGGGGTATGACAGAGACAGACGTGTGGAGCGGTGGTTTGGAGGCACTGCGGTGCAGGACCAGGGGGCACAGAGGTCAGAGCGGCGAGAGAACGGCACATCATAAATGAGCCGGGGGGGGGGGGGGGGGGGGGGGGTCATGTTGGCTGAAAACCCGTCGTTTCAACAATGACCTCACCCTCTCCCCGCTAAACGATATCCAGTCTAGCCTGAGTGCTCTCCGAACAAAACACAGTGGCAACGCTGATCAGAATCACGACAGAAAATCAAAACACAGCCTCCAACGCACCAACAGGAAGGCAGCGCAATCCTCACAGCATGGGGCATAAAAAAATCATACCCAGAAACAGCGTGGCGTCAACTTCACCTTCTCTAACGGCATCGTTATGATCTCATGATTTACAGTCAAAGGAATCAAAAAAGCCACTAAAGCCCCGGCCTGTTTGTATGCTTCCAATTTTGGTTATAAACAAATGATATTATGCTACTGCTGTGCTACTCTAAGTTAATGCCCAACATGTAAATGCAATGTAAATGCGGGGGAGGAGGGGGGGGCGGGTAAACAGTCATTGCACTGTTAAGGGGATTTGTATGCAGTGGATGAGGAAAGGGGGGCGGGGCGGGGGCGTACCTTGGAGGAAGTGCTCCATGCCGTCGCTGTGGGTCATCTTCAGCAGGCCGCGGCCCGAGTAGGTGGCCAGCGTGGGGTCAGCGCCGTACGACAGCAGCACCCGCACCACGTCCAGGTGGTCGTTCTCCACCGCGTCGTGGATCGGCCTGCACATACATGCACACATTTTAACTATGACCACAGCATGGGAACATTTTTAAATGTATGGATCAAATAAAAATCTGTGGTTTAACTATCATCGTATATTGGTATAATTACTGTATAAATGAGAGCGTGATTGTCATGCTCTTTCTCACACCAGTGGTATTGTTGGTGCTAGTGGTTAAAAACCACATTTCCCATGAACCCTTTTGCCTCCTGGTGCAAAGGGGATGTTGCTAGCCCCCTCCCCCCCTGGTGTGGATCTGTGTGTGTTTGTTTTCTCTTCCAGTTGACTCAAGAGGAGAAACATGTTTCCCCACTGGCCTTTCAGTCCTTCCACCATCTGCCATCTGTGAGAAAGTCAACGCTTTAGCTGCGTCTGCACTGGACCAACAATCCTACAGATTGTCCCGCAAAATCCCACCCAGTGGGACACAATGTGAAGTGCAGCGTGGAGGCGGCCATGTTTACAGTCATAATGTCTCAAAGTGAACGTGGTCATGATTTATTCCTGTGAGAACGCTACATGTGAAGAGCTGTACCCACTTTCACACAGCAGGAGCAGGACCGGTGCCAACATGACATTTTAACACAGCAGCAGCAAATCAAAGCACTCGCCCTTTTCCATTTAAAACTAGAGCTCATCTGGCAAAACCATCGGGCTGCCAACTAAATATGAAAATAGTTCTGCGCCACATTGAGTGACATAATTGATGACTAA